>NW_024044844.1:1746215-2046215 GCF_015852505.1 Tachyglossus aculeatus
CGGCCAGCAGAGGACGTCCTAGCAGCTCTTTCCGTTTCCCCCTTCTCCTTAAGTGAGTGGAGTGTGGGGATCTGCTGGAGCTGGGGAATCTCCTGCAGCTCCTAGGATCGATCAACAGAGGGCGCCCTCGCAGCTCCTCCCGGCCCACCCCACATTCAGTGAATCGCGGAGATGTGCTGGGGCAGGGGCCCGTCCTGCAGGTCTATTGGTGGGCCAGCATATGGAGCCCTCGCAACTTCTCCCGTCGCCCCAAATCAGTGGAGTGCAGGGATTGGCAGGGCCCGGGGATTGCCTTGCAGCTCTTGGACTCGGTCAGCAGAGGGCGTCCTCTCAACGTCTCCCATCCCCTCCAAGTGAACTGGTGCTTGGGGATCGGCTGACTTCATGGGTTCTCCTTAAACTCGCGAGGTCGGCCAGCAGGCGGCGCCCTCGCAGCTCCTCCCGTTCCCCCCCTCTTTAAATGAGTGAAGCGTGGAGATTGGTTGGAGCCAGTGACCGTCCTGTAGCTCCTGGGCTCGGACAACAGAAGGCGCTCTCGAAGCTCCTCCCGGCCCATCCCACATTCAGTGGAGCGCGGGGTTTGGCTGAGGCCAGGGCCCGTCCTGCAGTGCTATGGGTGGGCCAGCAGAGGACGCCCTCGCAGCACTTACCGGTTCCCCCCGTCCTTAAATGTGTGGAGGTGGGGATCGGCTGGAGCTGGGGGCCGTCCTGAAGCTCCCGGGCTCGGCCAACAGAGGTCACCTTTCGTGATCCTCCCGGCCCACCCCCCAATCAGTGAATAGCGGGGATTGGCTGGGGCTGGGACCCATCCTGCAGTTCTCTGGGTGGGCCAGCAGATGGCACACTCGCTGATTCACCCGTAGCCCCAAATCAGTGAAGTGCAGCGATTGGCTGGGAAAGGGGATTCCCTTGCATCTCTTGGACTCGGTCAGCCGACGGCGCCATCTCAGCTTCTCCCATCCCCTCCAAATCAACTCGTGTTTGGGGATCGGCTGAAGTCGGGGTTCTCTTAAGCACGTGAGGTCGGCTAGCAGGGGGCACCCTGGTAGCTTCTTCCGTTCCTCCCAATCAACTGGTGCTTGGTGATTCTCTGGGGTCGGGGATTCTCCTACAGATCGCGAGCTCGGCCAGCAGAGGACGCCCTAGTAGCTCTTCCCGTTTCCCCCCCTCCTTAAATTAGTGGAGTGTAGGGATCGGCTGGAGCCGGTTACCGCTTGCAGCTCCTGGACTCGGCCAACAGAGGGCGCCCTCGCAGCTCCTCCCTGCCCAGGACTCATTCAGTGGAGCGCGGTTATTGGCTGGGCCCGGGGCCCGTCCTGAAGTTCTCTGGGTGGGCCAGCAGAGGCTGCCCTCGCAGCTCCTCCCGTTCCCCCCCAATCAACTGGATCTTGGGGATTGGCTGGGTTCGGGTATTCTCCTGCCGCCAGCTATCTCGGCCAGCAGAGGACACCCTCGCAGCTCTTCCCGTTTCTCCCCTCTCCTTAAATGATTGTAGCATCGGGATCGGATGGATCCGGGGACCTTCCTGCAGCTCCTGGGCTCGGTCAACAGATGGCGCCCTCGCAGCTCCTCCCGGCCCACCCCACATTCAGTGGAGTGTGGGGTTTTGCTGAGGCGGGGCCCGTTCTGCAGTGTTCTGGGAGGGCCAACAGAGGGCACCGTCGCAGCTCCGCTATTTCCGCACAATCAACTGGTGCTTGGGGATTGGCTGGGGTCGAGGATTCTCCTGCAGCCGAGCTCGTCCAGCAGAGTACGCTCTAGCAGGTCTTCTCGTTTCCCCCCTTATCCTTAAATGAGTGGAGCATGGGGATCGGCTGCAGCTGGGGACCCTCCTGTAGCTCCTGGTCTCAGCCAACAGATGGTGCCCTCTCAGCTCCTCCCAGCCCACCCCACATAAAGTGGAGTGCGGGGTTTACCTGGGACCTGGTACCGTCCCGCAGGGCTCTGCGTGGGCCAGCAGAGGGCGCCCTCGCAGCTCCTCCCGTTCCCCCCAATCAACTGGTGCTTGGGAATTGGCTGGGGTCACGGATTCTCCTGCACCTCTCGAGGTCGGCCAGCAAAGGACGCCCTCGCAGCTCTTCCCATTTCTCCCCCCTCCTTAACCGAGGGGAACATGGGGATCGGTTTGAGCCAGGGACCGTCCTTCAGCTCCTGTGCTTGGCCAGCAGAGGACGCCCTCCCATCTCTTCCCGTTTCCACCCATCTCCTTAAATGAGTGTAGCATCGGGATCGGCTGGAGCCTGGGACCATCCTGCAGCTCCTGGGCTCGGCCAACACAGGGCGCCCTCGCAGCTGCTTCCGGCCCACCACAAATTCAGTGTAGCGCGGGGATTGGCTGGGGCCGGGTCAATGCACCTACTCGCTGGTGTTTTAGAGACAGTGCTTGACACATAGTAAGTGCTTAACAAATACCATCATTATTAGGTCCCATTGATAGCCAAAGGGACTAGAACATAGTTCCAATGTTCTTTTTTCATATTTTATGATAGAACAGGCACTGTTCTAAGCTCTGGGCATGTTCTAAGTGCTGGCCACTGTTTCAAGTGGTGCCATTAATACCGCAACCAATGTCAATGCTCTGTCACTAATGAACTTGTAATTAAACTAGTGCTTCGACCAGGATTTTACACAAAGTATGTACTTAACAACTACCATAAAAATAAAACCAAACAAAACAAAATAAAAAACAACTCAAATGATTGTTTGGTAACTTCCACAGCTATGGCTTCCCTGTAATGAGCGATCTTAGATTGTGAGCACCCTCTGGGGAGGGAAGGATGTCTAATTGCCATCTGTTTATTCTCTCTCAGTGCTTAGTACAGTAAGTGCTTAATAAATATTACTACTACTGTTATTGTTCTCAGGATTTTTGCTTAGCCTGACCTTCTTGCCAAATGCCCAAGAAGATTCTTCTCTCAGACTATCTTTTTTTTAATGGTATTTATTGAGGGCTTGCTATGTGGAGAGCACTGTCATAAGTGCTTGGTAGAGTACAATACAACAGAATTAACAGGTATGTTCCCTGCCCATAACGAGTCTTATTTCTCTACTGTCAGCTTCTTGTGGACAGTGGGCCTGTCTACCAATTCTGCTGCATTGTACTCTCCTAATGAGTAAATTTATTAATCAATCACTAGGATAATGGCATTTATTGAGCGCTGACTGTCTAGAGGGTTAGGAATGCCAGGGAGGGAGTGGAGGGAAGGGAGAACAGTGAGGCGATGATTGAAAGAGATAGCTCTGTACTGAGGAACATTTTGGCCAAACCCTCCCTGAAGGAGAGCTCTCTGTATAAATGAATGGCAAAGAGAGAAAATCAGTTCACCCCGGCAGAAAAGTGGACAGAGAAATCTTCCCCAGAGGGCCTTCATGTCCTTGTTCCTCAGGCTGCAGATGAGGGTGTTCAGGGTTTGGGACAGCACTGTGTAGAATACGGACACCAGCAGGTCCAGCGTCGATGGGGAGGATGAGGGTGGCTTCAGATGCACAAACGAACTCGTGAAAAGATACAGAGAGACCACGGAGAGGTGAGGCAGGCAGGTGGAGAAGGCTTTTGTCCAGCCCTCGCTGGCCATAATCTTCAGCACTGCCATGAAGATGTGAACATGAGATACGAGGTGGATACAAAGCAGCCCAAACAAAATAAAACTGAGGACAAGAACACAGACCTCTGCTCGGGCCTCTCCAGGGCACATGAGTTTGAGCAACTGGGGAATTTCACAGAAGAACTGGTGAATGATGCGAAGACCACAAATGTGGGAGGAAACGGTTACGGCCATGTGCATCGGGGAGTAGAGACCCTCTCTGAGCCAGGAGGCAGCGGTCATCTTCCCACAAACCTCTTGGTCCATGATAATGTCATAGCACAAGGGGCAGCGGATGGCTGTGTAGCGGTCATAGGACATTGCTGTAAGGATGAAAAACTCTTAATTACCAAAAAGAATCATTAAAAGGACCTGTGTAGTACACCCCAGGAAGGAGATGGATCTGCTGTTGGTCAAGGAGTTGAGGATGGACTTGGGGACGGTGGCGGTGATGTAGCAGAGATCTAAGAGGGACAGGTTCCTGAGGGAAAGGTACATGGGAGTGTGGAGGCCCTGTTCAAGGGCACTGATGCTGACGATGAGGAGATTTCCTGTTGCCGTCTGCCTCCACGCGTCCAGCGCAGTGGAGAGACGGACACTCGCAATGAAAGAACGCAGGCCAGGCGAGTCTCAAGGTGGACAAGGAGACTGTTTATTGGGTTAAGCAGCAAGACTTTTATATCTTTCAGTCACATTCTGTATGTTTCCATGTTCCTGTGTTTATAACTAACACAGCAATTCTGTAACCTTCAAAACCAGTAACAAGCAACACCCGTCTATGCAAGGCCGTAGGGCCGATAACAAGTAACTCTTGCCTGTCCACAGCTCTCCTCTCAGTTCCTTGTAGGTCTTCCTGTGAGCACGGAAGGCCTGGCTTACTACCTAGGCCCAGTAATTGATGGGCCAGATGTTAGGTCTGCCACAATTTCCCCTCAGAGCCACCAGGTAGACCAGGAGGAACAGCATGGCGTGGATGGGCTGCAGCTCCCGGACCTCTGAGAACCCCAGCAGGAGGAATTCTGTCACCATGGAGACATTGGCCATTTTTTACTTGGATTTCCTGGGTACAATCTGGACAGGAAATGAGAAAGTGGATGATTGGAATTCATTTAAAATTCCAGCTGGATGCCCAATTTGAAAACATACTATTCCTCAACTTTTTATTCATTCATTCATTCGATCATATTTAGTGAGCACTTACTGTGTGCAGTGCACTGTACTAAGCACTTGGAAAGTACAATTCAGCAATAAAGAGAGACAATACCTGATTACACCGGGCTTGCAGTCTACAAGGGGGAGACAGACATCAAAAAAGTAAACAAGAATCAATATAAACAAATAGAATTATAGATAGGTACATATATACACAAGCACTGTGGGGTGGGGAGCAGGGATAGAACAAAGGGAACAAGTCGGGGCAACGCGGAGGGGAGGGGGAGCTGAGGAAAAGGGGTGTTTAGTCTGGGAAGACCTCTTGTAGGAGATGAGCCTTCAGTAGGTCTTTGAAGGGGAGAAGTGTTATTGTTTGGAGGATTTGAGGAGGAAGGACGTTCCATGTGCTTAGGAAAGGATTGGGTAAAGAGAAGCAGCGTGGCCTAGTGGAAAGTACCCAGGCTTTGGGGTCAGAGGACCCGGGTTCTAATACTCATCTATTCTCCATTTACTCCCTTGGAGAACTCATTCGCTCCTATGGGTTCAACTACCACCTCTATATCTCCAGCCCTGGTCTCTCTTTCTCCTCTCTCTCTCTCTCTCTCTCTCTTTCTCTCTGTCTCTCTCTCTCTCTCACTCTCTCTCTCACTCTCTCTTCAATCTAGCATTTCCTCTTGCCTTCAATACATCTCTACTTGAATGTCCTCAAGCTTAACATGTCCAAAACAGAACTCCTTGTGTTTCCACCCAAACCTGTCCTCCCCCTGACTTTCCCATCAGAGTAGATGGCACCACCATTCTTCCTGGCTCACAAGCTCATAGCTTTGGCATTATCCTTGACTTCTCTTTTTCATTCAACCCACGTATTCAGTCCACCACTAAATCCTGTTGTCCCACCTTCACAACATTGCAAAAATCCGCCCTTTCCTCTCCATCCAAACTGCTACACGTTAATGCAATCACTCATCCCATCCTGTCTGTATTAATTCCATCAGCCTCTATATTGTCCTCCCAACATCCTGTCTCTTCCCACTCCAGTCCATGCTTCACTCTGCTGCCAAGATCATTTTTGTACACAAACCTTCAGGACATGTCACCCCACTCCTCAAGAAAGACGAGTGATTGCCCTTCCAACTCTGCATCCAACAAAAACACCTCACTATTGGCTTTAAAGCACTCCATCACCTTGCCCTCTCCTATCTGACCTCACTACTATCTTTTACAACTTAGGCCAAACACTTCGTTCCTCTAGTGTTAACCTTCTCACTGTGCTTGGGTCTCGCCTGTCTCACCGCTGATCACTCTCCCACGTCCTGCCTCTGGCCTAGAACTGCCCCCCCTTCAAATCTGACAGACAATTGCTCTCCTCCCCTTCAAAGCTTTATTGAAGGCACATCTCCTCCAAGAGCCCTTCCCCGACTAAGCACCCCCTATCTCTTTCACCCACTCTCTTCTGCTTCATCCTGACGTGCTCCCTTTGTTCTTCTCCACTCCCGGCCCCACAGCAGTTATGAACATATCTATAATTTATTTATTTGTATTGATGTCTGTCTCCCCGGCTCTAGACTGTAAGTTCGTTGTGCCAGGGAATATGTCTGTTTATACAGTACAGTATACTCCCCCAAGCACTTTGTACAGTGCTCCGCACACAGTAAGCTCTCAGTAAATATGATTGAATGAATGAATGAATGAATGCATAAATGAATCCTGTCTTCACCACTTTTCCGCTGTCCTTCCAATTTAGACTGTGAGCTCCATGTGGGACATGTACTCTGTACAGTTATTGCATTATACTCTCCTAAGCGCTTAGTACAGTCCTCTGCACACAGTAAGTGCTCAACAAATACCATTGATTGATTAATTAAGCAGCGTGGCTTAGTGGCAAGAGAACGGGCTTGGGAGTCAGAGGACGTGTGTTCTAATCCCGGCTCACCACCTGTCTGCTGTGTGACCTTGGTTAAGCCACTTCACTTCTCTGTGCCTCAGTTACCTCATCTGTAAAATGGAGATTAAGACTGTGAGCCCCACGTGGAACAACCTGATTACCTTGTATCTACCCCAGCGCTTAGAACAGTGCTTGATACATAGTAAGAGCTTAATAAATGCCATCATCATCATCATTATTATTGTTATTATTATTATTAAATGAGGGATGAGGATACAAGTTATTATTATTAAATGAGGATGAGGGCACAAGTGTTTAAGGGATGCAGAAGGGAGTGAGGACAGGGTGGAGAGATGAGAATTTCTTTAATGGTATCTATTATGTGTACTAAGCATGGGGCAGATACAAGACAATCACGTTAGATTGGACACAGTCCATGTCCCAAGTCAATCAATCAATCAATCAATCGTATTTATTGAGCGCTTACTGTGTGCAGAGCACTGTACTAAGCGCTTGGGAAATACAAGTTGGCAACATATAGAGACAGTCCCTACCCAACAGTGGGCTCACAGTCTAAAAGGGGGAGACAGAGAACAAAACCAAACATACTAACAAAATAAAATAAATAGAATAGATATGTACAAGTAAAATAAATAAATAAATAGAGTAATAAATATGTACAAACATATATACATATGTACAGGTGCTGTGGGGAAGGTAAGGAGGTAAGATGGGGGGGGATGGAGAGGGGGACGAGGGGGAGAGGAAGGAAGGGGCTCAGTCTGGGAAGGTCCCCTGGAGGAGGTGAGCTCTCAGTAGGGCCTTGAAGGGAGGAAGAGAGCTAGCTTGGCGGATGGGCAGAGGGAGGGCATTCCAGGCCCGGGGGATGACGTGGGCCGGGGGTCGATGGCGGGACAGACGACAACGAGGTACAGTGAGGAGATTAGCGGCAGAGGAGCGGAGGGTGCGGGGTGGGCTGTAGAAGAAGAGAAAGGAGGTGAGGTAGGAGGGGGCGAGGTGATGAAGAGCCTTAAAGCCCAGGGTGAGGAGTGTCTGCCTGATGCGCAGATTGATTGGTAGCCATTGGAGATTTTTGAGGAGGGGAGTAACATGCCCAGAGTGTTTCTGGATAAAGACAATCCGGACAGCAGCATGAAGTATGGATTGAAGTGGGGAGCGACACGAGGATGAAAGATCAGAGAGAAGGCTGATGCAGTAGTCCAGACGGGATAGGATGAGAGCTTGAAAGAGCAGGATAGCGGGATGGATGGAGAGGAAAGGGCGGATCTTGACAATGTTGCGGAGCTGAGACCGGCAGGTTTTGGTGACGGCTTGGATGTGAGGGGTGACTGAGAGAGTGGAGTCAAGGATGACACCAAGGTTGCGGGCTTGTGAGATGGGAAGGATGGTAGTGCCGTCAACAGAGATGGGAAAATCAGGGAGAGGGCAGGGTTTGGGAGGGAAGACAAGGAGTTCCGTCACAGAGTTAATCTCCACTTTATAGATGAGGTAACTGAGACACAGAGAAGTTAAGTGATTTTCCCAAGGCCACACAGCAGACGAGTGTTAGAGCGGGGATTAGAACTTGGGTTCTTTGACACCCTGACTGGGACTCTTTCCACAAGGCCACACTCCTTCTCCAAAAGACAGGTGAGATCCAGGAGGCTCAAAGCCCACATCCAAGAAGCCCCCAGAGTATAGGACATTGGGCTGGTCCCACATACTTTTCCAATGTTAGACCATGACCTATTTACCCATGAGAAGCCACATGGGTTTGTAGAAATATCACAGCCTGCTCTGCCACTTGCCTTCTGTGTGACCTTGGACAAGTCGCTTAACCTTTCTGTGCCTCTGTATCCTCAACAGTAAAATGGGGATTCAGACTATGAGACATGGTCAGCTACATAGATTATGAGCCCCATGTGGGATGGGGAATGCGTCCAATCTGGTGAATTTGTATCTATCCCAGGGCTGGCACATAGTAAGTGCTTGAGTGAGTATTGATTGATAATGGCATGTGTTATCATATTATGGTATGTGTTATGGTATGTGTACGGGCATACTTTTATATTCTAACTTCCCATATCTGTAATTAATTATCTGTCTCCCCCACGAGATTTTAGACTCCTCGAGGGCAGGGATCTACTCTCCCATGGGCACAGCAAAATGTTTTGCAACCAGTAAATACTCAGTAAAGACTATCGCTTGATGGATTGATTGGCAATTTATAGGGAAGTATGGTATGTGTTATGTGCTTACTATGTGTCAAACACTGTTCTGAGTGCTGGGGAAGGCACAAGTCATTTAGGTCAGACACAGTCTCTGTCCCATATGGCGCTCACAGTCTAAATAGGAGGGAGAACTGGTATCCCCGTTTTACAGTTGAGGAAACTAAAGCACAGAGACGTTAACTGATTCGCCAAAGTCACATAGCAAGCAATTGACAGAGCTGGGATTACAGCCTAGGTTCTTCTGACTCCCAGGCCTGTGCTCTCTCCGTTAGGCCATGCTGCTTCCCAACACTTAGCAAGTATAATAAAGATGATAATAACGATAAAATAATAATCAGAGGAAGCCTTTTTCTAACTCTGACGCTTATTAAGACCAAAGCTGGGATCAAAGGTTTTGCAGCTTCCTTTCCCCACTGTCTGTATGGACACCATCTCTCAGCTTTCCAGTTTAAGGCTAATCGACAAAGGAATTTGGGTTTTGGATCATTAGTGCCTTCTGATCTTAGATGTCTGGGAGCACATGTCTATGTTTTCTCTAGTTCCTCGTAGGCCTACAGTGAGCAAAACAGATAAAACCCGCCCAGTTCTCGTGATTGTGAAACCCACAAAGAAACTCCTCTGAACCGAGTCTGCCTTTCTCGGTAGAGAGAAAGTTTCAAGAATTTGCTGCCCTCGAGAGCGAATTGGTGGTATGAGAGTGGCGAAAGGAAAGGGGAGTCAGCGAGTTGATTTGAGTAGAGAGGGTGGAGTTAAGATCAGTAATCTGGTCGTCAAGAGTGGGTTGAGAGGATACAGAGGCAAGGTGGAGTGTGATGCGCTGAGAAAGATGGAGGGGGTCGGGAGAGTGGAGGTTTCTGTGGGGTAGTAATATAGATTTACAGGGGAGAGGAGTGTGAGTGAGGAGGCAGGTGAGAAGGTCATGATCAAAGAGAGGGATTAAAGGGTTGGTGAGGGTGGAGATAGTGCAGATAGTGTAGGAGATAATGAGGTCGAGGGTGTGACCAAGTTGGTGAGTGGGGGAGGTTGGCAGCGTCAAGGAGAGATAGAAGGCAGGCGACAGAGGAGTCACCAGGAACATCCATGTGGATGTCGAAGTTTCTGAGGATCAGAGTGGGCATGGAAAACGAGAGAAGGAAGGTGAGAAAGAGGTCAAAATCGTTTAAAAAAGTTGGAGGTGGGGCCAGGGGGGCGGTAGATGATGGCTACAAGAATCTGGAAGGGATGGTAGAGGCAAATGATATGGGCGTCTAAAGAAGGGAAGGAAAGGGAAAGGGGAGGAGGGATAGTGCGAAAGCGACATTGGGGTGCAAGACAGAAGCTGACACCTCCTCCTTTTCCGGTGAGTCTGGGGAAGTGGGAGGAGAAGAGGCCTCCGCTGGAGAGAGCAGCAGAAGAGACCGTGTCATCTGGGGTGAGCCATATTTTGGTTAGGTCGAGGAGGAGGAGAGAGCTGGAAAGGAACAGGCACTACCATCCTTCCCGTTTCACAAGCCCACAACGTTGGTGTCATCCTCGACTCCGCTCTCTCATTCAACCCACACATCCGATCCGTCACCAAGACTTGCCGGTCTCACCTCCACAACATGGCCAATATCCACCCTTTCCTCTCCATCCAAACCTCTACCTTGCTGGTTCAATCTCTCATCCTATCCCGACTGGATTACTGCATCAACTTCCTCTCTCTTCTCCCATTCTCTTGTCTGTCCCGGCTTCAGTCTATACTTCACTCTGCTCCCCGGATTATCTTTGTACGTAAATGCTCTGGGCATGTCACTCCCCTCCTCAAAAATCTATGGTGGGTGCCTGTCAACCTACGAATCAAGCAAAAATTCCTCACTCTCGGCTTCAAGGCTCTCCATCACCTCGCCCCATCTTACCTCACCTCCCTTATCTCCTTCTACACTCCGGCCCGCATCCTCCGCTCCTCTGCCACTAACCTCCTCACTGGGCCTCGTTCTCGCCTGTCCCGCCGTCGACCCACGGCACACGTCCTTCCCCTGGCCTGTAATGCCCTCCTTCCACACATCCACCAAGCTAGCTCTCTTCCTCTCTTCCAAGCCCTACTGAGAGCTCACCTCCTCCAGGAGGCCTTCCCAGACTGAGCCCCCTTATTCTTCTCCTCCTCCCCATCCCCCCAGCCCTACCTCCTTCCCCTCCCCACAGTACTTGTATATATTTATACAGATTTATTACTCTATTCATTTTAATTGTACGCATTTATTATTTTATTCATTTTGTTAATGATGTGCATGTAGCCATAATTTTATTTGTTCTGACGATTTTGACACCTGTCTACATGTTTTGTTTTGTTGTCTGTCTCCCCTTTTTAGGAGACCGTTGTTGGGTAGGGATCGTCTCCATATGTTGCCGTCTTGTACTTCCCAAGTACTTAGTTCAATGCTCGGCACACAGGTAAGTGCTCAATAAATACGATTGAATGAATGAATGAATTATTTCTAATGTGCAAGAGATCACAGTGAGCCAACTGTTAGGATTCCACAGAACCAAGGAATGGGAGGCCTTATGGGATTATTATTTTGAGGCATTTGTTAAGCATTTACTATGTGTCAAGCACTGTACTAAATGCTGGGGTAGATGCAAGGTTGGACACAGTCCCTGTCCCGTATGGGGCTCACATTCTTAATCCTCGTTTTACGGATGAAAGACCTGAGGCCCAGAGAAGTGATGTGATTTCCCCAAGGTCACATAGCAGACAAGTGGCAGAGCTCGGATTAGAACCCAGTTCCTTCTGACTCCCAGGCCCGGGCTCTATCCACTTGGCCACACTGCTTCTAGTGATTGAGAGGGGGTGGAAATGAACGGATCTCCTCAGCTTGGCCTGGAGCAGGGCCATAATAGGGAGACCATATTCCCTTGAGAGACTTGAATGTACTGGGAAAAGTGGTTTATGAGGCCCACAGAGGAATTTGTCTGTCCTGTCTTTCAGACTGTGAAACCTGGTTGGGTCAGGATATGAGCCTCATTCTCATATCTACCCCAGTCCACTCTCAGGGTCAGGCCTGGAGAGTTACCAGTACTCTACCAGTCTCAACTGCAGGAGGGAAAGTCACACAGAGGTATACCCATTCCATTCCTAGCTTGGCCAGTGGCTAGCGAGTGGAAGGCAATCTGCTACAAGTCAAAGCTCACCTGCGCTGGGCTTCAATCAATCAATCAATCAATCAATCAATCGTATTTATTGAGCGATTACTGTGTGCAGAGCACTATACTAAGCGCTTGGGAAGTACAAGTTGGCAACATATAGAGACAGTCGCTACCCAACAGTGGGCTCACAGTCTAGAAGGGAGAGACAGAGACCAAAACCATCATCATCATCATCAATCGTATTTATTGAGCGCTTACTATGTGCAGAGCACTGTACTAAGCGCTTGGGAAGTACAAATTGGAAACATATAGATACAGCCCCTACCCAACAGTGGGCTCACAGTCTAAAAGGGGGAGACAGAGAACAAAACCAAACATACTAACAAAATAAAATAAATAGAATAGATATGTACAAATAAAATAAATAAATAAATAAATAGAGTAATACATATGTACAAACATATATACATATATACAGGTGCTGTGGGGAAGGGAAGGAGGTAAGATGGGGGGGATGGAGAGGGGGAGGAGGGGGAGCTCACCTGGAGGAGGTGAGCTCTCAGCAGGGCCTTGAAGGGAGGAAGAGAGCTAGCTTGGCAGATGGGCAGAGGGAGGGCATTCAAGGATGACGTGGGCCGGGGGTCGATGGCGGGACAGGCGAGAGCGAGGTACGGTGAGGAGATTAGAGGTGGAGGAGCGGAGGGTGCGGGCTGGGCTGTAGAAGGAGAGAAGGGAGGTGAGGTAGGAGAGGGCGAGGTGATGGACAGCCTTGAAGCCCAGGGTGAGGAGTTTCTACCTGATGCGCAGATTGATTGGTAGCCACTGGAGATTTTTGAGGAGGGGGGTGTTATGCCCAGAGAGTTTCTGGACAAAGATAATCCGGGCAGCAGCATGAAGTATGGATTGAAGTGGAGAGAGACACGAGGATGGGAGATCAGAGAGAAGGCTGATGCAATAGTCCAGACGGGATAGGATGAGAGCTTGAACGAGCAGGGTAGCGGTTGGGATGGAGAGGAAAGGGCGGATCTTGGCAATGTTGTGGAGCTGAGACCGGCAGGTTTTGGTGACGGCTTGGATGTGAGGGGTGAATGAGAGAGCGGAGTCGAGGATGACACCAAGGTTGCGGGCTTGTGAGACGGGAAGGATGGTAGTGCCGTCAACAGAGATGGGAAAGTCAGGGAGAGGGCAAGGTTTGGGAGGGAAGACAAGGAGTTCAGTCTTCGACATGTTGAGCTTTAGGTGGCGGGCAGACATCCAAATGGAGATGTCCTGAAAGCAGGAGGAGATGTGAGCCTGGAGAGAGGGAGAGAGAGCAGGGGCAGAGATGTAGATCTGGGTGTCATCAGCATAGAGATGATAGTTGAAGCCGTGGGAGCGAATGAGGTCACCAAGGGAGTGCGTGTAGATCGAGAACAGAAGGGGACCAAGCACTGAACCTTGGGGAACCCCCACAGTAAGAGGATGGGAGTGGGAGGAGGAGCCTGCAAACCAGACTGAGAAAGAACGACCGGAGAGGTAAGAGGAGAACCAGGAGAGGACGGAGTCTGTGAAGTCAAGGTCAGGTAGCGTGTTGAGAAGAAGGGGGTGGTCCACAGTGTCAAAGGCAGCTGAGAGGTCGAGGAGGATTAGGACAGAGTAGGAGCCGTTGGATTTGGCAAGCAGGAGGTCATTGGTGACCTTTGAGAGGGCAGTTTCCGTGGAATGTAGGGAACGGAAGCCAGACTGGAGGGGGTCGAGGAGAGAGTTGTTGTCGAGGAATTCTAGGCAGCGAATGGAGACAACTCGGTCAAGGAGTTTGGAAAGGAATGGTAGGAGGGTTATGGGGCGATAACTAGAAGGTGAGGTGGGGTCGAGAGGGATTTTTTAGGATGGGAGAGACATGGGCATGTTTGAAGGCAGAGGGGAAGGAACCAGTGGGGGGTGAGCGGTTTAAGATGGAAGTTAAGGAGGGGAGAAGGGATGGAGCGAGAAATTTCATGAGATGAGAGGGAATGGGGTCAGAAGCACAGGTGGCTGGAGTAGCACTTGAGAGGAGGGAGGAGAGCTCCTCTGAGGATACTGCTGGGAAGGATGGGAGAGTAGCAGAGAGTGTCGAGTGCCGGGGGGATGGAGAAAGTGGGGAAGAGACTTTGGGGAGACTTTGTTAATGAAGTAGGAGGCCAGATCGTTGGGGGTGAGGGAAGGAGGAGGAGGAGGAACCGTGGGCCTGAGAAGGGAGTTGAGTGTACGGAAGAGCTAGCGGGGGTGATGGGCATGGGTGTCAATAAGGGAGGAGAAATAGTTTTGTGTGGCAGAAGAGAGGGCTGAGTTAAGGCAGGAAAGGATAAACTTGAAGTGAACGAGGTTGGCATGGTGTTTAGACTTTCGCCAGCAGCGTTCGGCAGCTCGAGCATAAGAGCGAAGGAGGCGGACAGTGGCAGTGATCCAGGGCTGTGGGTTAGTGGTGCGAGAGCGGCGAAGGGAAAGGGGAGCGAGTGAGTCTAGCTGAGTAGAAAGGGTAGAGTTGAGAGCAGTAATCTGATCATCAAGACTGGGTAGAGAGGAGAGGGCGGTGAGGTGGGTGTGAGGCGCTCCGAAAGATGGGTGGGAGATCTCTGTGAGGGAGTAATACGGATTTACAGGGGAAAGGAGTGTGAGTGAGGAGGCAGGTGAGAAGATTATGATCAGAGAGAGGGATTTCAGAGTTGTTGAGGGTGGACACAGTGCAGCGGTAGGAGATGATGAGGTCGAGGGTATGACCAAGTTGGTGAGTGGGTGAGGTGGGGTGGAGAAAGAGGTTGGCAGCGTCAAGGAGAGATAGAAGGCGGGTGGCAGAGGAGTCGTTAGGGATATCCATGTGGATATTGAAGTCTCCGAGGATCAGAGTGGGCATGGAGAAGGAGAGAAGGAAGGTGAGGAAGGGGTCAAAGTCGTTAAAGAATTTGGAAGTGAGGCCGAGAGGGCGGTAGATGACCGCTACAAGAATCTGGAGGGGGTGGTAGAGTCAAATAATGTGGGCTTCAAAGGAAGGGAAGGAAAGGGAAGGGGGAGGAGGGATAGTGCGAAGGCGACATTGGGGAGCGTAGGGAGCGGGGGAAGGCGCTGAGACAGGCAGTATGTGCACACAAATCGCACCCAACGGCTCAAGGCCAAACAGACTCAACAACAGGAGATAAAGAGACCAGGGCAAGAAAAACAAGCTTGCACCTGCAAGGCTCGGAGGCAACCTCAAGGCCATATCCGCAGCCAGCGATGGTTGGCAATGGGTGGCTGGGGGCGAGCCAGAGCAAACGCTTCATGACTGGACAGAGCTGTTGTTAGGCTAGTGGCTGGAGGGCGGTGTTTGCTACATGGCAAAGCCTCGATACGCCATCCCCCGAGAAAACCCTGCCCCCGGGCAACGGAGGGTATAAGAGACGAACAAGACAAGGGGGGCGCGCGCTCTCTCCCCCTCTCTCTCTCTCTCTCTCTCGCTCGCTCTCTCTCTCTCTTTCAACCATGTAACCGCTGATAGCAAATAAACGGCAACCAAGCTTTGAACCTCTGGCTGACTCTTCCTGGTATGAACGCGCGGGCCGCGTCCGGAGACATCCGAAGACCCGGAGAGGGTAAGAACCCGAGAGTTGCCCCCGAAACCACGGGGAGCAACGGGGGGGCGAGAAGGAAACCGACACCTCCTCCTTTTCCGGTGAGCCTGGGGGAATGGGAGAAGAAGAGGCCTGCACTGCAGAGAGCAGCAGAAGAGACCGTGTCGTCTGGAGACAGCCAAGTTTCAGTTAGGGCGAGGAGGAGTAGAGAGCTGGAAAGGAATAGGTCCAGGATGAAAGGGATCTTACTTAAAACGGAGCGGGGGTTCCAGAGGCCACACTTGGCAGCAGCTGTCGAGGGAGGGGAGGGAGGGGGAAGGGTGCGAGGGGTGGGGAGGGTTTGGATTGGGATGAGTTTGCGGGGGCCTGGGCGGGAGTGGGAAGGGGGGTGGCGATGGGAAAGGAGAACTGGGATGGGGTGGGGGCGGGGAGAAGGGAAGGGAGGGGGCCGGGAGGGAGGAGCGGAGGACCTGCGCTGGTAAAGAGGAAACCTTGGTAGGGGGTGAGGGGGAGTGGTCTTGGTGGGGGAGAGGGAGGGAAAAAGCTGGGTGAGAGAGCGGAAGGGGAAGGTGAGGAATGGGAATGGCAGTTGGGAGCAAGGGAATTGAAAGTTCATAGTGAGGTCAGCAGGGCGAGTGACAGTACGGTGGGAGGTTAACAAGTGAGATGCAGAAGCAATAAAACAGTAGCAATTATATAAGTAGGCGATGGCATAACAGGGTGCAGTTAAACAATCAATATGCTATGGCAATAATAAAATTGGCAGATAATGATGTCACAGAGAGCAGATACAAAATATTAAGTGCTGGAGTAGGGTAGGCCAATCATACTAACCAATCATACCAAAACCAATCATACTAACAAAATAAAATAAAAAGAATAGACATATACAAGAAAAATAAATAAATAAATAAATAGAGTAATAAATATGTACAAACATATATACATATATACAGGTGCTGTGGGGAAGGGAAGGAGGTAAGATGGGGGGATGTAGAGGGGAGCGAGGGGGAGAGGATGGAAAGAGCTCAGTCTGGGAAGGCCTCCTGGAGGAGGTGAGCTCTCAGTAGGGCCTTGAAGGGAGGAAGAGAGCTAGCTTGGCGGATGGGCAGAGGGAGGGCATTCCAGGCCCGGGGGATGACGTGGGCCGCGGGCCGATGGCGGAGCAGGCGAGAACGAGGCACGGTGTGGAGATTAGCGGCAGAGGAGCGGAGGGTGCGGGCTGGGCTGTAGAAGGAGAGAAGGGAGGTGAGGTAGGAGGGGGCGAGGTGATGGAGAGCCTTGAAGCCGAGGGGGAGAAGTTTCTGCCTGATGCGCAGATTGATTGGTAGCCACTGGAGATTTTTGAGGAGGGGAGTAACATGCCCAGAGCGTTTCTGGACAAAGACAACCCAGGCAGCAGCATGAAGTAGGGATTGAAGAGGGGAGAGACACGAGGATGTGAGATCAGAGAGAAGGCTGATAGAGTAGTCCAGACGGGATAGGATGAGAGCTTGAACGAGCAGGGTAGCGGTTTGGATGGAGAGGAAAGGGCGGATCTTGGCAATGTTGTGGAGCTGAGACCGGCAGGTTTTGGTGACGGCTTGGATGTCAGGGGTGAATGAGAAAGCGGAGTCGAGGATGACACCAAGGTTGCGGGCTTGTGAGACGGGAAGGATGGTAGTGCCGTCAACAGAGATGGGAAAGTCAAGGAGTGGGCAAGGTTTGGGAGGGAAGACAAGGAGTTCAGTCTTCGACATGTTGAGTTTTAGGTGGCGGGCAGACATCCAAATGGAGATGTCCTGAAGGCAGGAGGAGATGCGAGCCTGGAGAGAGGGGGAGAGAGCAGAGGCAGAGATGTAGATCTGGGTTTCATCAGCGTAGAGATGATAGTTGAAGCCGTGGGAGCGAATGAGGTCACCAAGGGAGTGAGTGTAGATTGAGAACAGAAGGGGACCAAGCACTGAACCTTGGGGATCCCCCACAGTAAGGGGATGGGAGGCGGAGGAGGAGCCTGCAAAAGAGACTGAGAATGAACGACCGGAGAGATGAGGCGAACCAGAAGAGGACAGAGTCTGTGAAGCCAAGGTCGGAAAGTGTGTTGAGGTGAAGGGGGTGGTCCACAGTGTCGAAGGCAGCTGAGAGGTCGAGGAGGATTAGGATAGAGTAGGAGACGTTTGATTTGGCAAGCAGGAGGTCATTGGTGACCTTTGAGAGGGCAGTTTCCGTGGAATGTAGGGAACGGAAGCCAGACTGGAGGGGGTCGAGGAGAGAGTTGTTGTTGAGGAATTCGAGGCAGCGCGTGTAGAGAACTCGATCAAGGAGTTTGGAAAGGAATGGTAGGAGGGATATGGGGCGATAAGTAGAAGGTGAGGCGGGGTCAAGAGAGGGTTTTTTTTAGGATGGCAGAGACATGGGCATGTTTGAAGGCAGAGGGGAAGGAACCAGTGGAGAGTGAGCGGTTTAATATGGAACTTAAGGAGGGGAGAAGGGATGGAGCAAGAGATTTCAATAGATGAGAGGGAATGGGGTCAGAAGCACAGGTGGCCGGAGTAGCACTTGAGAGGAGGGAGGAGAGCTCCTCTGAGGATACTTCTGGGAAGGATGGGAGAGTAGCAGCGAGTGTTGAGAGCCGGGGGGTTGGAGAAGGGGGGGAAGTGACTTTGGGGAGGTCGGACCTGATGGATTTAATTTTGTTAATGAAGTAGGAGGCCAGATCGTTGGGGATGAGGGAAGGAGGAGCAGGTGGAACCGGGGGCCTGAGAAGGGAGTTGAATGTACGGAAGAGCTGACGGGGATGATGGGCATGGGTGTCAATAAGGGAGGAGAAATAGTTTTGTCCGGCAGAGGAGAGGGCTGAGTTAAGGCACGTAAGTATAAACTTGAAGTGAACGAGGTTGGCATGGTGTTTAGACTTTCGCCAGCAGCGTTCGTCAGCTCTAGCATAAGAGCGAAGGAGGCGGACAGTGGCAGTGATCCATGGCTGTGGGTTAGTGGTACGAGAGCGGCGAAGGGAAAGGGGAGCGAGCGAGTCTAGCTGAGTAGAGAGGGTAGAGTTGAGAGCAGTAATCTGATCATCAAGACTGGGTAGAGAGGAGAGGGAGGCGAGGTGGGGTGTGAGGCGCTCAGAAAGATGGATGCGGCCAAGAGAGCAGAGATCTCTGTGAGGGAGTAATATGGATTTACAGGGGAAAGGAGTGTGAGTGAGGAGTCAGGTGAGAAGATTATGATCAGAGAGTGGGATTTCAGAATTGGTGAGGGTGGACACAGTGCAGCGATAGGAGATGATGAGGTCGAGGGTATGACCAAGTTGGTGAGTGGGTGAGGTGGGGTGGAGCAAGAGGTTGGCAGCGTCAAGGTGAGATAGAAGGCGGGCGGCAGAGGAGTCATCAGGGATATCCATGTGGGTTGTTGAAATATCCGAGGATCAGAGTAGGCATGGAAAAGGAGAGAAGGAAGGTGAGGAAGGGGTCGAAATCGTTAAAGAAGTTGGAGGTGGGGCCGGGGGGGCGGTAGATGACGGCAACAAGAATCTGGAGGAAGTGGTAGAGGCGAATAATGTGGGCTTCAAAGGAAGGGAAGGAAAGGGAAGGGGGAGGAGGGATGGGACGAAAGCGACACTGGGGGGCGAGAAGGAAACCGACACCTCCTCCTTTTCCGGTGAGTGGGAGTGGGAGAAGAAGAGGCCTCCACTGGAGAGAGCAGCAGAAGAGACCGTGTAGTCCAGAGACTACCATGTTTCAGTTAGGGCCAGGAGGAGTAGAGAGCTGCAAAGGAATAGATCCAGGATGAAAGGGATCTTACTTAAAACAGAGCGGGGTTAGAGAGGCCACACTAGGGAGCAGCTGTCGAGGGAGGGGAGGGAGGGGGAAGGGTGCGAGGGGTGTGGAGGGTTTGGATTGTGATGAGTTGGCGGGGGCCTAGTCGTGGAGAGTGGGAAGAGGGGTGGCGATGGGAAAGGAAAACTGGGATGGGGTGGGGGCGGGGAGAAGGGGAGGGAGGGGGCTGGGAGGGAGGAGTGGTGGACTGGCGCTGGTACAGAAGGATCCTTGGTAGGGGGTGAGAGGGGTGGTCTTTGTGGGGGAGAGGGAGAGAAAAAGCTGGGTGGGAGAGGGGAAGGGGAAGGTGAGGAATGGGAATGGCAGTTGGGAGCAATGTAATTGAAAGTTCATGGTGAGGTCAGCAGGGCGAGTGACAGTATAGCGGGAGGTTAACAATTGAGATGCAGAAGCAATAAAACAGTAGCAATCATATAAGTAGGCGATGGCATCACAGGGGGTAAACAAATTAACATGCTATGGCAATAATAAAATTGGCAGATAATGTTGTCTCAAAGAGCAGATACAAACTATTATGTCCTGGAGTAGGGTGGACCTGTTAAGGGGGTCAGGCAGCAGAGATACCTGGGGAGAGGAGTGAGCAGCCAACTAGCATGGGAGGGCTGAGTAGGTGCGAAAGAGGTTGTCGTTAATGTAACTTGGTGATAACAAGGGCCTTTTTCCCGGGGTGGGGGGGGGAGAGTCAGTCAGGACCGGACCGGTAAGGGCGGGGGGGATGGGGGGCACTTTAAGGAAGGTCGCTTAAATCGGGGGGTGGAATCAGGGGACGTCTATAGGGGCGCTCTGAGGAGAGGAGCCTTCCGGGAGCAGCGGGGGCTACGCGGTGTGATGGCGGTCGGGCGGGTCTCTCGGGAACGGAGTCCCGGGCGTCTCTGGCGGCGCTCTGAGGAGAGGATCCTTCCGGGAGCAGCAAGGCCGCGCGGTGTGATGGCGGTCGGGCCTCTCGGGAACGGAGTCCCGGGCGTCTATGGCGGCGCTCAGAGGAGAGGATCCTTCCGGGAGCAGCAAGGCCGCGCGGTGTGATGGAGGGCGGGCGGGCCTCTCGGGAACAGTGGCATCGGAGAGAATCAAGGGTGAAAACTCACGTTTATTGCATGGAAGGAGGCAATGCTAAACCACTTTTGTATTTTTACCAAGGAAACTCCATGGCTACACTACCAGAACGATTGTAGATGGAGGTGGGGCATTCTGGAAGAGATGTGTCCTTGGTGTTGCTATGGGTTGAAGATGACTCGATGGCATAAGGCAAGACAATCTACCCCAGATCTTAGCACTGTTCCTAGGCACACAGAAAGTGCTTAATACTCTCTAGTAACAATATTACTAACAAGGGGAAGGAGTGTACCCTAGTGGGCATAGCACAGACCTGGGACTCAAGGGACCTAGGTTCTCCTAATTAGGGTATTTACAATGTGACAAGCACTGTTCTAAACTCTGGAGTAGATACAAATTAATCAGGTCAAACATAGCCCTGTCCCTCATGCGACTCCCAATCTAAGTAGGAGGGAGAATAGGTATTGAATCCCCATTTTACGGATAAGGCAACCGAGGTACAGACATATTAAGTACCTTGCCCAAAATCATACAGCAAACTAATGGTGGAGCCAGGATTAGGACCCAGGTCCTCTGACTTCCAGTTCCGGGATCTTTCCACATTTGGGTGGAATATCCATCCCTTTGGCATGGTCTACAAGTCCCCTTAGTAATCTCCTACTACAACCCAGCCTGCACACTTCTTTTCTCTAATGTTAACTCTGATTGTACCTCGATCCCGTCTGTCTCCCTGCCGACCTCTCGTCCACATCCCGTCTCTAGCCTGGACCTCCCTCCCTCATCATATCCCTCCTACCATTCCTTTCCAAACTCCTTGAACGAGTTGTCTACACGCGCTGCCTAGAATTCCTCAACAACAACTCTCTCCTCGACCCCCTCCAGTCTGGCTTCCGTCCCCTTCATTCCACGGAAACTGCCCTCTCAAAGGTCACCAATGACCTCCTGCTTGCCAAATCCAACGGCTCATACTCTGTCCTAATCCTCCTCGACCTCTCAGCTGCCTTTGACACTGTGGACCACCCCCTTCTCCTCAACACGTTATCTGACCTTGGCTTCACTGACTCCGTCCTCTCCTGGTTCTCCTCTTATCTCTCCGGTCGTTCTTTCTCAGTCTCTTTTGCAGGCTCCTCCTCCCCCTCCCATCCTCTTACTGTGGGGGTTCCCCAAGGTTCAGTGCTTGGTCCCCTTCTGTTCTCAATCTACACTCACTCCCTTGGTGACCTCATTCGCTCCCACGGCTTCAACTATCATCTCTACGCTGATGACACCCAGATCTACATCTCTGCCCCTGCTCTCTCCCCCTCCCTCCAGGCTCGCATCTCCTCCTGCCTTCAGGACATCTCCATCTGGATGTCCGCCCGCCACCTAAAGCTCAACATGTCGAAGACTGAGCTCCTTGTCTTCCCTCCCAAACCTTGTCCTCTCCCTAACTTTCCCATCTCTGTTGACGGCACTACCATCCTTCCCGTCTCACAAGCCCGCAACCTCGGTGTCATCCTCGACTCCGCTCTCTCATTCACCCCTCACATCCAAGCCGTCACCAAAACCTGCCGGTCTCAGCTCCGCAACATTGCCAAGATCCGCCCTTTCCTCTCCATCCAAACTGCTACCCTGCTCATTCAAGCTCTCATCCTATCCCGTCTGGACTACTGCACTAGCCTTCTCTCTGATCTCCCATCCTCGTGTCTCTCTCCACTTCAATCCATACTTCATGCTGCTGCCCGGATTATCTTTGTCCAGAAACGCTCTGGACATATTACTCCCCTCCTCAAAAACCTCCAATGGCTACCGATCAATCTGCGCATCAAGCAGAAACTCCTCACCCTGGGCTTCAAGGCTCTCCATCACCTCGCCCCCTCCTACCTCACCTCCCTTCTCTCCTTCTACTGCCCAGCCCGCACCCTCCGCTCCTCCACCACTAATCTCCTCACTGTACCTCGCTCTCGCCTGTCCCGCCGTCGACCCCCGGCCCACGTCATCCCCCGGGCCTGGAATGCCCTCCCTCTGCCCATCCGCCAAGCTAGCTCTCTTACTCCCTTCAAGGCCCTGCTGAGAGCTCACCTCCTCCAGGAGGCCTTCCCAGACTGAGCCCCTTCTTTCCTCTCCCCTCGTCCCCCTCTCCATCCCCCCGTCTTACCTCCTTCCCTTCCCCACAGCACCTGTATATATGTATATATGGTTGTACATATTTATTACTCTATTTATTTATTTATTTTACTTGTACATTTCTATCCTACTTATTTTATTTTGTTGGTATGTTTGGTTCTGTTCTCTGTCTCCCCCTTTTAGACTGTGAGCCCACTGTTGGGTAGGGACTGTCTCTATGTGATGCCAATTTGTACTTCCCAAGCGCTTAGTACAGTGCTCTGCACATAGTAAGCGCTCAATAAATACGATTGATTGATTGATTGATTGATTGATCATATCCAACAGACGATGGCACTCCCCCCTTACAAAGCCTCTCGGAGGAGGTATATCTCCTCGGAGAGCCCCTCCTTGAATAAGCCCTCCTTTCCTCTTCTCTCACTCCCTTCTGTGTCACCCTGACTTGCTCCCTTCATTCATACACCTCCCAGCGCCACGACATTTACATACATATCTGTAATTTATTTATTTATATTAATGCCTGTCTCCCCCTCTAGACTGTAAGCTCGTTGAGGTCAGGGTATATGTCTTTTATATTGTTATATCGTCCTCTCCCAAGCGTTGAGTACAGTACTTTGCACATAGTAAGAGCTCAGTTAATATGATTGACTGTCTGACTGACTGACTCAGGTTAGGGAGCACTGATGCCCCTTTGCCCGAGCGTTATGATTCCATCTACCATATCTACTTTTTCTCACTTGTGGTTCCCCCATGATCTTCCCTTGCCGTTCAAGATTGAATCAAGTCGGCACTGAGAAATTGAACCTCCGTGACAGAATTAATCCTCCCGGGTCTGACAGATGACCCCAGCTTGTAGGTTTGCCTTTTCCCCCTTTTTCTCCTTGCTTACCTGCTCAGCATCACCAGCAATCTGACCATCATCACCTTCGCCTTCCTGGTCCCCCCCTTCACACGCCTACGTATTTATTCCTGTATAAGTTCTCCCTCCTGGAAATCTCTGTCTGCATTTCTGTCTGCATTTTGTATGTATGCAGAAATTTCTGTCTGCATTCCCAACTCGTTTGTGAGCATTTCGACAGGGAACAAAATCATCTCCTATAATTGTTGTAGAACCCAGATATCCTTCTACATCCTAGATGGGGGTACGGGGGTCGGGGGGCGCCAGGGTTCTGGCCTGCATGTCCTATGACCGTTATGTGCCCATCTGCAGACCTTTATACTACCCAACCATCATGACCCCCATAGTCGGTATTTTGCTCATCCTCTGCTGCTACTTGGCAGGCTTCCTGTACCCCACTTTGTCCTGCAGCTGGATTTCTGTACGACCAATTACATCAATCACTTCAGGTGTGACACTGTCCCCTTGCTACAAATCTTTTGCTTGTACAAACAATCCCTGGAGGTACTGACATTTTATTCTGCCATGATCAGGCTGCTATCACTTTATCACTAGTGATCCTGTCCTACGGCAGGACAAAAAGACCGTTTTGAAAATTCCGTCCACCCAGCAGAGGTGGGTCGGTAGTCCGGCAGAGGCCTCTACCCAGGCCTTTTGCACCTGTTCTTCCCACATGATGGTTGTCTCCCTGTCCTATGGCAGTTGTATCCTCATATACATCAGTCTTTCCAATAGGGAGGTGACAACCACCCAGATGGTGGCCGTTCTCAATACGTGTGTGGCCCCCATGCTCAATCCCTTCATTTACACACGGAGGAACCCACTGGTAACACAAGCATTCACAAACATGGCCTGGAAAGTCTTGTCATCCCAGAAACTAAAAGCCTTATTGGCACTCAAGTGAACCCCTAATGGACAATTCCGCTTAGAACAGTGCTTTGTACATAGTAAGCGCTTAACAAATGCCATCATTACTATTACTAATCCATCCACCGATCAACCAATCAATAGGTGGTATTTATTGACTACTTCCTGGGTTTGGAGCACTGTACTAAGTGCTTGGGAGAGTACATGCAACAAAGTTGGTAGATAGGTTCCCTGCCCACAGTGAGCTTACAGTCTAAAGGGGGGAGACAGAGTTTGATGTGAATACACACATTAAGCATGTGTTCATAAGTGCTGTGGGACTAAAGGAGGGGTGAAAAAAGGCGGTGAATCTCAGGGCAAGGGAGCAGGAGAACAGGGAGCGAGGGCTTAGTTGGGGAAGGCCTCTCAACAGTCAGTGGTAATTTGTAGGGGGCCTGCTAAATTCAGCACTTAGTACAAAGTAAGCGCTCATTAAATACCATTGATTGATTGATTGATTGAATTAGAGCACAGTAATGAGAGTTTAAAAGGAGAATACCAACGTAAATAGATAAAATACCTGCCCTCAATGAGTTTACAATCTGCAGGGCAGGGACTGGCAGGAAAATAAATTACAGGTCATGGAATCACCCAAATATATGGGTATTTGCATAAATGTTGTGGGGGTGGATGGTAAACATCTAAGTTCTTAGAGGGTAGAGGTGATGCAGAAAGGTGGGAAAATAGGCTGGG
The DNA here is from genome assembly GCF_015852505.1 of Tachyglossus aculeatus. NCBI lineage: Eukaryota > Metazoa > Chordata > Mammalia > Monotremata > Tachyglossidae > Tachyglossus > Tachyglossus aculeatus. The sequence continues at coordinate 1,771,213 of NW_024044844.1, forward strand.
GAGATGAGAGATTCATCAGGGAAGGATTCCTGGAAGAAACGTGATCTTAGTTCCGGGGAAGGGGAGAAAAGCGGATTGTTAGACTGTCCCTTCTGGACTGTGAGCTCATTGTGAGCATGGAAGGTATTTACCAACTCTGCACAAAGTGCTAAATAAATACCATTGATTGATTGATTGATTGGTCTCTGGATTTCACTTTTAGACTGTGAGCCCACTGTTGAGTAGGGACTGTCTCTATATGTTGCCAACTTGTACTTCCCAAGCGCTTAGTACAGTGCTCTGCACACAGTAAGCGCTCAATAAATACGATTGATTGATTGATTCATTGATGTGATGAACGGGGGAGTTCCAGGCAGTGGGAAGGCAGTGAGCAAGGGGGTCGGGTCAACTGCATGAGAAATTAGATTCTAGCACAGTAAGTAGGAAGGTGTTGGAGGAGTGGTGCATTCAGGTTTTAGTGGGAGAGGAGTGAACATAGGTAACAGGAGAGAGTGGGCTGAGCACCTACAAATATGTCCATGATGTGCCTTCTATTGTATTGTACCACTGTGACTCCTTATTCTCTTCTCTGCAGTCAAAAATTATGTATTATCTATAAATGATGTATTTCATATCTTATAGATTTTAAGTTATTTGTTTATTTATATTGATGTCTGTCTCTCCCTCCAAACTATAAGCTCACTGTGAGCAGGGGATGTGTCGGCCAACTCTTCTGTGTTGTGCTCCTCTGCCAAGCACTTAGTACAGTCTAGCGCTTAGAACAGTGCTTGGCACATAGGGCTTAACAAATGCCATCATCATCATTATTATTGCAGGGCTGTGCACACAGTAAGCAGCCAGTAAGTATGATTGATTGACCGATAAACTTCGTTCTGTTTGGCAACACTCTGACCCCATGCTCCTTCACATAATAATTATAATAATAATAGTAATAATAATAGTAATGGTATTTGTTAAGTGCTTACTGTGTGCCAAGCACTGTCTCTAAGCACTGAGGTAGATACAAGCTTATCAGGTTGTCCCACATGGGGCTCCCAGGCTTAATCCCCATTTGACAAATAAAGTAACTGAGGTACAGAGAAATTAAATGACTTTCTCAAGTCACACAGCTGACAGGTGGCGGAACCAGTACTAGAACCCACGACCTCTGACCCCCAAGCCCAGGTTCTTTCAATTAAGCCACGCTGCTTCACATTCCATCTCAAACCCCCTCACCTTCCATCTATGTTCCCAAATCGAATCACTTTTCATTCAACCAATCGTATTTCTTGAGCTCTTACTGTGTGCACAGCACTGTACTAAGCGCTTGGGAAGTATAAGTCGGCAACATATAGAGACAGTCCCTACCCAACAACGGGCTCACAGTCTTTTACCCTCGTCTCCCATTAACTGACAACAACTTGTTTGTATTTGGATCCAGGAGCCTGGTACCGTTCTCTGCGTTCCCCAGACCCTCTGAAAACATTGTGGATGGTGACGCCTAGTATAGTGCTTTGCACACAGTAAGCACTCAATAAATGTGATTGAATGAATGAATGAATGAATGAACGATGACAATAATGATACACACACCAAAGTGTGACGTGATTGATTCCATTAGTGGAAGGAATTTTGTGAGCAGCATTGCATGTGACCATATGCTCAGGACAAATTTCTTCCCCCTGTTTATGTGTAACTTTTCGAACTTGTAAAGATTTATTTTATTTTGCTGCCACCTTGTGGCTGAACCGAGGTCTTACCTGGATTGCACGACTGAGCAGTTCTAAAGTACATCCACTAGTCATGTTGGAAACAGTCCCTGTCCCTCATCGGTCTCACAGGCTTAATCCCATTTGACAGATGAGGTAACTGAGGCCCAGAGAAGTGAAGTGAGTTGTCCAACGTCACATAGCAGACAAGTGGTGAAGCCAGGATTAGAACCCAGGTCCTTCTGATTCCCAGGCCCGTGTTGTACTCACTAGGCCATTCTACTTCCACTAGGCCATTTGCATAGCAATCTCTGGATTATTAGAGTGAGGATCGCAGAACTTCATTATGGGCCTAGTTAGTAGTGAACCTGAGAAGGGCATGCTAAGAAAGGAAATCACTCCAGATGAACTGCAACTGGACAAATCATAATAAATTGTGGTATTTGTTAAGCGTTTGCTATGTACCTAACGCTATAGTAAGTGATGGGGCAGATACAAGATAATCATGTCCCACATGGGGCTCACAGTCTAAATGGGAGGGAGAGTGGGTATTGAATTCTGCTCTTAAAATGAGGAATGTGAGGCATGGAGAAGTGAAGTGACATGCCCAAGGTTACACAGCAGGCAGGTGGCAGAGCTGGGATTGAAATAATAACAATGATAATAACTGTGGTATTTGTTAAGCACTTACTATGTGCAAAGCACTGTTCTAAGCACTGTTGTAGATACAAGGTAATCCAATATTAATCTCCATTTTACAGATGAGGGAACTGAGGCACAAAGAAGTTAAGTGGCTTGTCCAATGTCACACAGCAGACAAGCCACGGAGCCTGGATTAGAATCCATGTCCTAACTCCCAAGCCCGTGTGCTTTCCACTAAGCTATGCTGCTTTTCCAGGTTGAAGAAACAATCCTTGTTTTCAGGGAATTACACTCTAATAGTGTTAATGGTAGTGTTACATCCCTAAATGGATATTGAGGGAGAATGGGTATTTTTTTCTTTTAATTGCATTTATTAAATGCAATTAATAAATGTCATGCACTGTATTAAGCACTGGGTAGATACAAGCTAAAGAGGTTGCACGCATTCCATGCCCCACAGTATTAATCCCCATTGTATAGATGAGGTAACAGAGGCCCAGAGAAGTGAAGTGACTTTCCCAAGATCACACAGCAGAGAATTCACAATGGGTGGATTAGAACCCATGTTCCTCTGACTCCCAGGGCCGGGCTCCTTCCACTAGACCAAACTGTTTCTCAGTTAATCAGTTAATCAGATCCAGCAGACTGGATTTTAGTTTTGCATAGCCTGATGAGTTTTCTCTGATCTTATCATAATTATGGTACTTAATAATTACTAATAATGATTATGGCATTTGTTAAGCACTTACTATGTGCCAAGCATTGTTCTAAGAGCTGGGGTAGATACAGAGTAATCAGGTTAGACATAATCCCCGTCCCACATGGGGCTCTCGGTCTTACTCCCCATTTTGCAGAAGAGGTAACTGAGGCACAGAGAAATGAAGTGACTTGCGCAAGGTCACATAGCACATAGGTGGCAGGGCCGGGATTAGAACCATGACCTTCTGACTCCCAGGGCTGTGTTCTATCCACTGTGCCAGGCACTGTACTAAACACTGGGGTAGATAATTAGATAATTAGATTGGACAAAGTCCATGTTGCACATGGGGCTCACAATCTGAATTCCAATTTACAGATGAGGCAAAAGACTTCAAGCATATAGTGGGAACAATGGTTATGGCAGAATAGAGTCCCTTCGTGGAGAAGCAGCATGGCATAGTGCATAGAGCAAGGGCCTGGGAGACAGAAGGACCCAGGTTTTAATGCCATCTACACACCTTGTCTGTTATGTCAACTTGGAAATGTCACTTAACTTCTTGTTGCCTCAGTTCCCTCATCTGTAAAATGGGGATTAAGACTGTGAGACCTGTGTGGGCCAGGGACTGTGCCCAACCAGTTTATCTTGTATCTACTCCAGTGTTTAGAACAGTGACTGCACATAGTCACTCTTAACAAATATCACAATTATTATTAGTATTATCATTACTATTACTGGCTCTTCCAAAATCCAACTAGGTGTTCAACTGAAGAGGGGTCAAAAGGGAGAAAATATTATAAACACTGTAATACAAATAATGTATGTCTTTGTGATACAAAGGGAAATGGCTTTCAGAACCAAAAAGCCTGGAGAAGCAACATGATCTGGTGGGAAGAGCACAGCCCTGGAAGTCAAAAGACCTGGGTCCTTACCCCAGCTCTGCCATTTGTCTGCTATGTGACCTTGGGCAAGTCACTTCACTTATCTGGGCCTCACTCGCCTCATCTGTAAAATTGGGATTAAGTCTCTGAGCTCCAGGTGGGACAGAGGCTGTGTTCAAACTGATTATTTGTTTCTATCCGAGCACTTAGTATTCACTCATTCATTCACGCTGCTTGGAGAAGCAGCATGGCTCAGTGGAAAAAGCACGGGCTTTGGAGTCAGAGGTCATAGGTCCAAATCCCAGCTCCACCAACTGTCAGCTATGTGACTTTGGGCAAGTCACTTAACTTCTCTGTGCCTCAGTTACCTCACCTGTAAAATGGGGATTAAAACTGTGAGCCCCCCGTGGGACAACCTGATCACCTTGTAACCTCCCCAGCGCTTAGAAAAGTGCTTTGCACATAGTAAGCGCTTAACAAATACCATTATTATTATTATTATTCATTCATACAATCATTCATTCACTCATTCGTATTTATTGAGCGCTTACTGTGTGCAGAGCACTGTACTAAGCGCTAGGAAAGTACACTTTGGCAACAGATAGAGACAATCTCTACCCAACAACGGGCTCACAGTCTAGATGGGGGAGACAGGCAACAAAATAAAACAATAATATCAATAACATCAAAATGGATAAATATAATTATCGATATATACACATCATTAATAGAATAAATAGAATAATAAATAAATATGTACAAATATACACAAGTGCTAGAGCAGCAGGAGGGAGAGGGGGCGATGGGGAGGGTAGGAGGAGCAGAGGAAATACAATCGTATTCATTGAGTGCTTACTGTGTGGAGAGCACTGTACTAAGCACTTGGGAGAGTACAACAATAAACAGTCACATTCCCTGCATCCAACGAGCGCATGGTTCAGAGTGGGGGAGACAAACATCAATACAAACGAATTACAGATCTGTACGTAAGTGCTGTGGGGCTGGGAGTTGGGTAGAGCAAAATGAGCAAATCGGGGCAACGCAGAAGGGAGTGGAAGATGAGGAAAAGTGGGGCTTAGTCTGGGGGACCTCTTGGAGGAGATGTGCTATCAATAAAGTTTTGAAGTCGGGGACAGTAATTGTCTGTCAGATTTGAGGAGGGAGGGCACTCCAGGTCAGAGGCTGGATGTGGGCTAGCAGCTGGCAGCGAGACAGGTGAGATCAAGGCACAATGAGACGGTTAGCACCAACGGAGCTGGTTTGTGAGGGCTGGGTTGTAGAAGGAGAGAAGAGACGTGAGGTAGGAAGGGGCAAGGTGATGGAGTGCTTTAAAGCCAATTGTGAGGAGTTTTTGTCGGATGCTGGCTGGCTGGCTGGATGGATGGATGGACGAAAGTAAGCGCTCCACAGACACGATTTAAGGAATGAATGGGGGGTGGTGCCCGGGCAGTGTCCGATGATGCCCGATGCCAGGGTGGGGATGGGAAGGAGGGGGGTCTCCAAGGTGACCCTCGGTGCAGGTCAGCCCGCATCCCGCCCCTCCCGCACCAGGGCATCCGCGGTACCGGCCAGGACCGGCCAGGCCAGGAGGGGCCCCCGTAGGGGCCCTGGCAGGGGCAGGGGAGCGGGCGGGGGCGTGGGTACCCACCAGCTGTTTCCTTAGCAGCAGAATGCTCTCTTCCAGGAACTTCTCCTCTAGCCGGCTGCGCTGGGCAGCCTCGGCCGGGGGGTCCTGGGCCCCGGCCCTGGCCCCGGCCCCGTCCAGGCTCTGCAGAGCGCTCCACAGTGCAGTCCTCACCAGCAGCTCCTGGAGCTGCCGCACGTAGTCCAGTTTTTAGACTGTGAGCCCACTGTTGGGTAGGGACTATATGTTGCCAACTTGTACTTCCCAAGTGCTTAGTACAGTGCTCTGCACACAGTAAGCGCTCAATAAATACGATTGGTTGATTGGTTGATGCAGATGTGGATGGGCAACCACTAAAGTTTTTTGAGGAGTGGGATGATATGTCTTGAACATTTTTTTAGAAAAATGATCTGGGCAGCAGAGTGGAGTATGGACTAGAATGACGAGAAACAGGTAACTGGGAGGTCAACAAGGAGGCTGATGTAGTAATATAGGCAGGATATAATGAGTGATTGTATTACTGTGGTAGTAGTATGGATGGAGAGGAAAGGGTGGATTTTAAGGATGTTGTCAAGGTGGGACTGGCAGGAGTTAGTGATGGATTGAGTATGTGGGTTGAACAGTGCTCTACACACAGTAAGCCCTCAATAAATACGATTGAATGAATGATATCCCCAAGGCTTTGAGCCTGTGAGACAGGAAGAATGGTGGTGTCATCTACAGTGATGAGAAAGTCAAGGGGAGGACAAAGTTTGGGGGGGAGGACAAAGTTTGGGTGGGAAGATAAGTAGCTCTGATTTGAACATGTTAAGCTTGAGGTGATGGGAGGACATCCAAGTAGAGATGTCATGAAGGCAGGAGGAGATGCAAGACTGGAAAGAGAGAGAGAGATCAGAGCTGGAGATGTAGATTTGGTTATCATCCGCATAGAGGTGGTAGTTGAAGCCATGGGAGTGAATGAGTTCTCCAAGGGAATGGGTGTAGATGGAGAATAGAAGGGGACCCAGAACTGAACTTTGAGGGACCCCCCCACACACACAGTTAGGGGGTGGGAGGCAGATTAGGCGCCCACAGGGAAACTGAGAATAAATGGCCAGAGACATAAGAGGAGACCCAGGAGAGGAAAGAGCCAGTGAAGTCAAGGTTAAATAACATTTCTAGTAGAAGGGGGCCGTCCACAGTGTCAAGAGCAGCTAGGCGGCCAAGGAGGAGTAGGTTGCATTAGAGGTCACTAGATTTGGCAAGGAGATCATTGGTGTCTTTTGAGAGGGTGTCTTTTGTGGAGTGAAGGAGATGGAAGCCAGAATGGAAGGCATAAAGGAGATAAGTGGAGGAGAGGAATTTGAGAAGCTGGTGTAGAAGCTAGCTCAAGGAGTTTGGAAAGGAATGGAGCGAGGGAGGTGGGGCAATAACTCGAGGGAGCCGTGGGGTCAAGGAAGGTTTTTTTTAGGAAAGGGGAGACAAGGGCATGTTTGAAAGCAGTGGAGAAGAAGTCATTAAGAAAGCAAATGGTTGAAGATGGCTGTTAATGCTGGAAGAAGGGAAGGGGCAAGAGTTTTGATAAGGTGACTGGAACATAATAAGAGCTTAACAAATATCATTTTTAGCAAAAGGACGTTTCAAGCTACAGGGAAATTTTCTGCCCAGGATCTTCCCCATGGCAGCCTTCACGTCCCGGTTCCTCAGGCTGTAGATGAGGGGGTTCAGGGCAGGGGGCACCACGGTGTAGAACATGGACAGGAACATATTCAGGGCAAATGGGGAATCTGTCGTCGGCTTTGAATAGGTGAAGCTACTCATCGAGAGAAAATAAAATCACCACGACGAGGTGGGGCAGGCAGGAGGAGAAGGCTTTGTGTCAGCTCTCTCACGGCGGCATTCTCAGCATAGCGGAAATGATGCAAACATAAGGTGCCAACATGGAAACAAAACAGGCAAGGGCGAGACTTACAGTTCCCAAAGAGGCTCCCACTTCTGCAACGTTGCCTTTACTATGGGCTATTCTTACGAGCTGAGCGATGTCACGGAAGAGTTGTTGGATCATGTTGGAACCACAGAAGGTTCCAGAGAAGGTGGCGGTCATGTGCATCAGTCCAGCAAGGCCACTGAGCCAGGAGGCGGTCGCCATCTTCCCACAGGCCCTTTTGCTCATGACGACATCATAGACCAGGGGGCGGCAGATGGAGGTGTAGGGGTTATAGGCCATCGCCGTGAGGATGCCCATCTCGGCAGACGCCAGGGAGATGAAGAAGAACACTTGAAAAACACAGTCTGGGAAACGAATATCACACCTGTGGGCCAGGGAATTAAAGATTGATTTGGGTACGGTGACGGAGATGCAGCAGGCGTCTATGAAGGAGAGGTTCCTGAGGAAAAAGTACTTGAGGGTGTGGAGGAGCCAGTCAAGGGCGGTGGGGCGACGATGAGGAGATTCCCTGTCAGAGCCACCAGGTAGATCAGGAGGAACAGCGCGGCATAGACCAGCTGCAGCTCCCGGACCCCCGAAAAACCCAGGTGCAGGAATCTAGTCACACGTGTACAATTGGGCATTCCTGTCCAGTGATGCCCTGAGCTTCTTGAAGGGGGTAAGAGAATGGAGATTTAGAAGAAAGGACAATGCTACCTGGTCTCCAAACCACTGGAGACTATAAATGATAGCTCCTTGTGAACAGGGAACGTACCTACCAACTCTGTTACAGTGTACTCTCCCAAGGGCTTAGGTCAGTGCTCCTCACACAGTAAGGGCTTAATAAATACCATTTATTGATGGGTTAATTGATTAATGCCTGTCTCCCTCTGTAGACTGTAAGCTCATTATGGGCAGGAAACATGCCTATCAACTATGCTTTATCTTACTTCCCCAAGCGCTTAGTATAGTGCTCTGAGCATGGTAAGAGCTCAGGAAATGCAACTGATTGAGAGCTGACTTAGTGATTCACATCCGTCACAGATATCTCTGCTATATTATATGTCATCCCCCTGGCCTGGAATGCCCTCCCTCCCAACATCCGCCAAGCTAGCTCTCGTCCTTCCTTCAAGGCCCTACTGAGAGCTCACCTCCTCCAGGAGGCCTTCCCAGACTGAGCTCCCTCATTCCTCTCCCCCTCGTCCCCCTCCCCATCCCCCCGACTTACCTCCTTCCCTTCCCCACAGGACCTGTATATATGTATATATGTTTGTACATATTTATTACTCTATTTATTTATTTATTTATTTATTTTACTTGTACTTATCTACTCTATTTTATTTTGTTAGTATGTTTGGTTTTTTCTCTGTCTCCCCCTTCTAGACTGTGAGCCCACTGTTGGGTAGGGACTGTCTCTATATGCTGCCAACTTGTACTTCCCAAGTGCTTAGTACAGTGCTCTGCACACAGTAAGCGCTCAATAAATACGATTGACTGATTGATTGATTGATACAGTGCTTTGCCCAAGGTAAATGCTCAATAAATACAATTGATTGATTGATTGATAGTAAGAGTAAAGGTATCTTAATGCCCTCTAAGTGCAAGTCATTGTACCAAGCAGTTGCCCTTAGAGAAGCAGCGTGACCTAGTGGAACCAGCCCAGACATGGGAGTCAGAAAGACCTGGGTTCTAATCCCAGCTCCACCACTTGCTGTGTGACCTTAACTGAATCATTTCACTTCTCCGTGCCTCAGCTGACATCTGTAAATTGTGGATCATGATCAGTTGCCCCATGTGAGACAGAGACTCTGCAATACTACTACTACTACTACTACTACTACTACTACTACTACTACTACTACTACTAATAATAATAATAATAATAATAACATTTGTTAAGAATTTACTATGTGCCAAGCACTGTTCTAAACACTAGGGCAGATACGAAGTAATCAGGCTGTCCCACGTGGGGCTCATGGGCTTCTTCGCCATTTTACAGATGAGGTAACTGAGGCACAGAGAAGTTCAGTGACTTGCTGGTAAGTGGCAGAAGCCGAATTAGAACACACGACCTATGACTCCCAAGTCCGGGCTCTTTCCACTAAGCCACGCTCAATATCTCACGTTTACCCTAGCGCTTAGAACACTGCTCTTATTGCTAACTCTCCCAATATCCAACCAGGAGCATGACCAAACAGGGATGGCCAGGTGTCCTGATTCTGACAGTAGGGCTGACAGGTCAGTTAAACATTACTTGGAGTAAGTAACTTCACACTCCAGGAAAGCAATCTCTAGCCAAGGTCCTTGAAACAGACTACATAGTACCAAGAAGCATTGTTTGAATCAGTCAGAAACCTACGGTGGCCATTTGTCCAGTTTTACACTAGACAGTCTGACTACCTGTTGTTCTGTCTTCCTGCTTGTAAATGACATCGTGCCTGAGATTTTATTTTTGGTTCCCAACTTCCTTTCTCCCCAGCTGATGCTCCTTGTCTCAAACTAAAGTTGTTCCTGGGTTTAGAGGGGCCTGGAAAGCAAAGCAAAGATCAAACCCGTTTGCTGTGTGACCTTTTGCAAGTCACTTCACTTCTCTGTGCTTCATTTGCCTCATCTGTAAAATGGGGAATAAGAGTGTGAGCCCTAATGTGGGACAGGACCTGCGTCAAAACCCATCATCGCATGTCTATACCAGCCTGGCACTTGGCAAATACCACAAGTACTAATGGAAAGGGCTCTGAGCTCCTCTAGACACCCTAGGTTTGGACAGATGCAAGGGAAACTTTGCAAAATCTTACTTGTGACATAAACTGTATGCTTGCTGTGGGCAAGGAATGTGTCTTTTATATTGTTATATTGTATTAACCCTGATTAACTTGCATCTACTCCAGCACTTAGAACAGGGTGTGGCACATAGTACGAGTTTAACAAGAACAATATGTATTATTATTATTATTACTTTCCCAGAAATGTTTCATCATTTCTTTTCTGATATTTGTTAAGCACTTACTATGTGTCAAGCATTGTTCTAAGTTCTGGGTAGATACAAGTTAATCAGGTCATACATTGTCCCTGTCCCACGTGAGGCTCACGGTGTAAGTATGAGAGAGAATGGGTATTGAATCTCTTTTGGCAGATGAAGAAAAAGAGGCACAGGGTAGTTAAGTGCCTTGCCCAAGGTCACCCAGCAGACAGATGCAGAGCTGGGATTAGTACCCAGGTCCTCTGACTCCCAGGCATGTGGTCTTTCCAAACAATCAACCAATGGTACCTATTAAGTGCTTACTATGTGCAGAGCATTGTACTCGTTGCTTGGAAGAGTACAATAGAATGTAACAGTCTTAGGTTCTAACCCTGGCTTCGCTGCTTGCCTCCTGTGTGACCTTGGCTAAGTCACTTCACTTCTCCATGCCTCAAGTTACCTCTTCTGTAAAAGTGGTATTAAGATGGTGAGCCCCATGTGGGACAAGGACTGTGTGCAACCCAATTTGCTTGTATCCACCCCAGAGTTTAGCACAGTGCCTGGCACATAGTAAGCACTTAACAAATATCACAATCAGTATTATCATTATTATTATTAATTAGCAGCCATGTTCTCTGCCCATAACATTACAGTCTAGAGTCAAGCTAACAGTCTACACTAGGCCACTAGTTCCTTGAGTTCATCAAGAAAATACCCTTCTTTCCCAGACTATTGCACAAATCCCCCAAAGCAGGAGTAGAAGTAAAATTAACCAAAGGGTTGGTGGTGATCTCTGTTGAGCAGCCTTATGAGGAGCGGTAGGGTGTCTGGAAATCGACTCTGCTTCTTCCTTCCATTCAGTGAGTACCTGGAAATATCCCCTTCCCTCCCTGTGCCTCTGTCTTGGTGTTTGAAGAGGATGTCAGGGGAAGATGTTTAGATCAGAGGGTGTTGGAAAGACTGGAAACCCGGGAATTGGGAGCCTCGAAGTCTTTCCCATCAATCAGCCAATCAGTGGCATTTATCAAGAACCTACTGGGTGTAGAGCACTGTGCTAAGCGCTTGAGAGAGTCCAATACAACAGATTTGGCAGACTCGTTCCCTGCCCTCAACCAGACAGCTGTAGGGACTTGGATGGGAAGAAACCAACCTTCTACGTGGCCCTTTGAAGGCCTTTGGAGATGAGATTTGTGAAGCAAAGCGGGGGTGTGGGTGTCCCTCGTGGATGGCCCAAGAGACATTTCCGGGTAAAATTTATTTTTGGGTGGCACTGCTTGGGCAATGGAATGGAAGGTGATGTAAGCTCGCTGGTCCCTGCTGGCTTAAATGCCTAGATGTCATGGAGCCCGGGAGTTCAATTACATTCCCCAAAATCCAGAAATGTGACATTGTTGTGCCAGCGTGGCCTAATGAGAAACAGTGCGGCCTAATGGAAAGAGCACAGGCCTGAGTGTCAGAGGATCTGGGTTCTAATCCAAGCTCTGCTACTTACCCGCTGTGGAACATGGGGCAAATCACTTCACTTCTCTGGGCCTCAGTTACCTCATCTGTAAAATGGAAATTAAATCTTCCTTCCTCCTACTTATTCTGTGAGCCTCCAGTGGGACAGGGACTGTGTCCAACCTGATTATCGTGCATCTTTCCCGGTGCTTAGTACAGTGACAGGCATATAGTAAGCTCTTAATAAGTACTATAAAATATAAAAAGAAGAAAAAAATGAAGGGACCACCCAATCCACTTTCAGTCGATCAATCAGCCAACCAATGGTATATATTGAGCATCTAATGTGTTCATCTAAGGGTTTAGGACATTACAATAGAGGTAAAAAGCATGATTCCATTATACAAATCCTTTGCATTTGAAGAAAACACCTCTGATGGTGGAGTCACTTAACTTCTCTGTGCTTTGGCTTCCTTATCTGTAAAATGGGGATTCAATATCTGTTCTCGCTCCTAGTGAGACTGTGACCCCCATGAGGGACAGGGACCATATCTAGCCTGATTAACTTTCTTGACATTTAGATATCATGAGATCCCATATAGGGTTCTCAGTCTAAGTAGGAGAGAGAACAGGTATTGATCCACATTTGATAAATGGGAAAAAAGAGGCTCAGAGAAGTGTAGTGACTTACCCAAATCACACAGCAGACTAGTGGTGGAGCTAGAATTGGAACTAAAATCCTCTGACTTCTAAAACCAGGCTCTTCCCATTAGGGCATTCTATACATTTCTACTCATGACAATTGGTGTCTAAGCAAGGATCACCCCACATACAAGGGGCACTGCTGTATTTTCAAGGGCAGAGTAGAAAAACGTGCAAGAAATTCTGTCAAACACACTCCTGCTCACCTGTTCATCAACAGATGGTCAGCTAAATAGACATGTGACTGAATACAAAAAATGAACAAATCGATGAATCCATGACAGCTAGACTGTAAGCTCGAGGTGGGAAGGGTACGTTTCTACCAACTCTGTTGTACTCTCTTAAGCTCTTATCACAGTGACCTTCACACAGGAAGCGTTCAATAAAACCAGTGATTAATTGATTGAATGGGTGATGGGATGGTGTGACGTGGAAAGGGGGAGGACCAATCTGGAAATACCTCCTGGAAGAGGTATTTTACGTCGGCTGAAGGACCCTCAAACACTCAGATTGGATAGGTGATTACTGACCCGGATGGGTTTCAATAAGATTTATTTGCCAACCAGTGAGCTTCATGGTTAGGAAAAGGCAGGGGTACTGCATTGAGCATCTCAATCAATCAATCGTATTTATTGAGTACTTAATGTGTGCAGAGCACTGTAGTAAGCACTTGGGACGGTACAATATAGCAGAGTTGGTAAACACGTTCCCTGGCCACAGTGAGGTTACGGTCTGGGGGGAGAATGACTTTAATATAAATAAATTATGGATATGGGCATAAGTGCTGAGGGTCTGAGGTAGGGGGTGAATACAGGGAGCAAATTAATGTGCAAGGGCAACACAGAAGGGAGATGGAGGAGAGGAAATGGGGGCCTAGTAGGGGAAGGTCTCTTGGAGAAGATGTGCCTTCAATAATGCTTTAAGGTTGGGAGAGGCTGTCATCTTAGGCATCCAGGCAGATGAAACAGAAGGGCAAACAGGCTTCCAAACAGCAGCAAGCAGAGGAAATGGAGGGGCAAGCGGGCATCCAAACAGCAGCAAGCAGCAGATACAGAGGGGCAAATAGGCATCAAAACAGCAGCAAGCAGAGAAAATGGAGGGGCAAATGGTCATCCAGCAGCAGGAAGTAGAGGAAATGGAGGAGCAAATATGCATCCAAGCAGCAGGAAGTAGAGGAAATGGAGGGGCAAGTGGGCATCCAAAACGTGGCACCAGCCCTTTTTCCTGTGGGCTGGGAGGAGTTGGGCTCTGGGCACTTGGCTGCCCTTGTTAATTCCTTAGGGACCACAAACCAGATCTTTCCCACCCTTGATCTCCATGGTTCAAGACCACGTCTCAGGCCAGAGTCTTGAAGGGAGAGGCTCTAAACCAGGGTCTTCAAGAGATAACGCGAGTCGCTAGTTTCGTTCTGACTCTCAGATGGGACCCCTCCCAGTATTGAGGACTGGCCTCGAAAGTCTTCCACAGATATCAAGCTGTAAATTCATCGTGTCTACCAGCTCTGTTATATTGTGCTTTCATTCATTTCATTCAACTGTATTTATTGAGTGCTTACTGTGTGCAGACCACTCTACTGAACGCTTGGGAGAGTACAATATGACCTTGTATCCACACCAGCGCTTAGAACACTGCCTAGCACATAGTAAGCATTTAACAAATACCATCATCATCATCACCATCTTTACAATATGACAATAAGCAGATATACTCCCTGCCCATAACGAGCTTAGTACAGTGCTCTGCACACAGTAAGCACTCAATAAATATGACTGATTGATACTATCAATCAGTGTTTTCAATCAATTAATACTTTTTTTAATGGTTTTTGTTAACTATGAGTACAACTCAGCATGGATTAGTGGAAATAGCACGGGTTTGGGAGTCATGGGTTCTAATCCCAGCTCTGCCGCTTATCAGCTGTGTGATTTTGGGCAAGTCACTTAAATTCTCTGTGCCTCAGTTACCTCATCTGTAAGATGGGGATTAAAACTGTGACATGTTGTCCATGTGGGACAACCTGATGACGTTGTATCTACCCCAGCACTTAGAACACCTCTTGGCACATAGTAAGCACTTAACAAATACCATCATCATCATCATCATCATATAACAATAAGCAGACATATTCCCTGCCCACAACGAGCTTAGCACAATGCTCTGCACACAATAAACACTCAATAAATATGATTGATTAATAGTATCAATCAGTATTTTCAATCACTCCTTTTTTACTGGTATTTGTTAACTGTGACTACTACTACTGATAATGATAATTATGGTTGTTGTTAAGCATTTACTATGTTCCAGGCACTGTACTAAGCACTGGGGTAGATGCAAACTAATTGGATTGGACAAAGTCCCTGTCCTATATGGAGCTCAAAGTCTTAATCCCCATCTTACAGATGAGGCAACTGAGGCACAGAGAAGTTAAGTGGCTTGCACAAGGTCACACACAGTAGACAAGTGGCAGTGCCAGGATTAAAACCCAGATCTTCACAGTTCCAGGACCATGCTCTTTCCACTAGGCCACACTCCTCCTCAAACATTTTCAAGTAGTCAGTCATTCAGTCATATTTGACTGTTTACTGTTTGCAGAGCACTGTACTAAGAATTTGGAAAAATACAACAGAGTTGGTAGACACAATCCGTAGCCTCAAGAATCTTTCAGGCAAGAGGGACGTCTCTGTATATTCATGTCCAATTTTGGGATGTTCAAGGAATCACCACAATCTATCTTTTCATGCATTTAAGCACAAGGACTAACCAAGGACAATCCACATTGACACAATCATTCACACAGCCAACTCATTCATTCATTCATTCATTCATTCAATCGTATTTATTGAGCGCTTACTGTGTGCAGAGAACTGTACTAAGCGCTTGGGAAGTACAAGTTGGCAACATATACAGACGGTCCCTACCCAACAGTGGGCTCACAGTATAGAAACTCCATTGGAGACCACCCACAATGCCTTTAAAAAAGGGGGATGTGACATGGAAAAGCTGAGGAGGAGACTGTCTCAGATTGTTTTCCATCTGCAGACAGGTTTTCTCACTGCTGCCTTCACATCCCGGTTCCTCAGGCTGTAGATGAGGAGGTTCAGGGTGGGAGGCACCACGGTGTAAAAGAGGGACCCAGCAGGTCCAGAATGGATGGGGGCTTGGCGATGGAGGTGGAATATTCTAACTGGGCTGGGAAGACGAATAAAGTCACGATGGTGAGGTAGGGCAGGAAAGTGGAGAAGGCTCTGGCCCGGTCTGCTGTGGACCGCATCCTCAGCACAGTCGAGAAGATGTGTATGTAAGATAAAGTTATGGAGGCAAAGCAGACCTATCCTATAAGCATGTTGAAAGCAATGACTTCCAGCTCACTGTGGAAACTCCTAGAGCAGGGGAGTCTCAGGAGCGGAGGGATGTCACAGAAGAATTGATTAATCACTTTGGGTCCACAGAATGGTGTGGAGAAGGACGCAGCCGTATGCAGGAGCCCATTGAGAACCCGCTGGGCCAGGAGGCAACTGCCATCTTCCCACAAGCTCTTGTATGCATGATATTGTCATAGCTCAGGGGGCAGCAAATGGCCACGTAGCGGTCATGAGACATTGCCATGACCAAGGCGATTTCAGAACTGGCAGCAAATCCAAAGAAAAATACCTGGAAGATGCAGCCCGGGAAAGAAGTGGATCTGTTGTTGGTCAGGGAGTTGAAGATGGACTTGGGGACAATGGTGGAGTTGAGGCAGAGGTCGACAACGGACAGGTTCCTGAGAAATAATAATAATTACTAATGATGACATTTGTTAAGTGCTTACTGTGTGCAAAGCACTGTTCTAAACGCTGGGGTGGATATAAGGTCATCAGGTTATCCTGCGCTCACAGTCTTAATCCCCATTTTACAGATGAGGTAACTGAGGCAAAGAGAAGTTTAGTGACTTGCCCAAAGTCACACAGCTGACAAGCGTCAGAGCCTGGATTAGAATTAATCAATCAATCAATCGTATTTATTGAGCGTTTGGGAAGTACAAGTTGGCAACATATAGAGACAGGCCCTACCCAACGGTGGGCTCACAGTCTAGAAGGGGGAGACAGAGAACAAAACAAAGCATATTAACAAAATAAAATAAATATAATAGATATGTACAAGTAAAATAAATAAATAAATAGAGTAATAAATACGTACAAACATATATGTATATATACAGGTGCTGTGGAGAAGGGAAGGAGGTAAGGCGGGGGGGATGGAAAGGGGAAGGAGGGAGAGAGGAAAGATGGGGCTCAGTCTTGGAAGGCCTCCTGGAGGAAGTGAGCTCTCAGTAGGGGCTTGAAGGGAGGAAGAGAGCTAGCTTGGTGGATGTGGATTAGAACCCATGACCTCTGACTCCCAAGCCCGTGCTCTTTCCACTGAACCATGATGCCTCTTGGGGGTGTACATGGGGATGTGGAGGGGCCGGTCAAGGGCGATGACAGCGACAATGAGGAGATTTCCCAGCAGAGCCGCCAGGTAGAGTAGGAGAAACAGATCGGCGTGGAATAGTTGTGTTTCTCAGACCTCTGATATTCCCAGGAGGAGGAATTCTTTCACCGCCATTACATTGTCCATGCTTTTAAGGTGATTTTGTGTTTTCCTGGAGGAGGGAGGAGAATCAGACATCAGTAGGAAAGAGCACAGACATGGAAGTCGGAGGACCTGGGTTCTGTTCTTGTAGCTGCCCTTCCTTGAAGTCTCTGGGCCTCAGTTTCCTCATCTTTAAAATGGGGATATGATAGTTCTTCTCCCTCCCCCTTAGGCTGTCAACCCTATGTGGGATGGGGACTGTGTCTGACTTAATTATTTTGTATTTATCCCAAGGCTTAATTGTAGTCCTTGACCCATTATAATCAATCAATCAATCGTATTTATTGAGCGCTTACTGTGTGCAGAGCACTGTATTAAGCGCTTGGGAAGTACATGTTGGCAACATAAAGAGACGGTCCCTACCCAACAGTGGACTCACAGTCTAGAAGCGGGGGGACAGAGAAAAAAACAAAACATATTAACAAAATAAAATAAATAGAATAGATATGTACAAGTAAAATAAATAAATAAGTAGAGTAATAAATACGTACAAACATATATACATATATACTGGTGCTGTGGGGAAGGTAAGGAGGCAAGGCGGGGGAATGGAGAGGGGAGGGGGAGAGGAAAGAGGAGCTGTGGGAGGAGGAAAGGAAAGAGGGGGCTTAGTCTGGGAAGGCCTCCTGGAGGAAGTGAGCTCTCATTAGGGCCTTGAAGGGAGGAAGAGAACTAGCTTGGCGGATGTGGGGAGGGAGGGCATTCCAGGCCAGGGGGATGACGTGGGACAGGCGAGAACGAGGTACGGTGAGGAGATTAGGGGCAGAGGAGTGGAGGGTGCGGGCTTGGCTGTAGAAGGAGAGAAGGGAGGTGAGGTAGGAGGGGGCGAGGTGATGGAGTGCTTTGAAGCCGAGGGTGAGGAGTTTCTTCCTGATGCATAGGTTGATTGGTAGCCACTGGAGATTTTTGAGGAGGGGAGTTACATGCCCAGAGTGTTTCTGGACAAAGACAATCCGGGCATCGGCGTGAAGTAGGATTGAAATGGGGAGAGACAGGAGGATGGGAGATCGGAGAGGAGGCTGATACAGTAGTACAGACGGGATAGGATGAGAGCTTGAACGAGCAGGATAGCGGTTTGG
The DNA here is from genome assembly GCF_015852505.1 of Tachyglossus aculeatus. Taxonomy (NCBI): domain Eukaryota; kingdom Metazoa; phylum Chordata; class Mammalia; order Monotremata; family Tachyglossidae; genus Tachyglossus; species Tachyglossus aculeatus. The sequence continues at coordinate 1,789,445 of NW_024044844.1, forward strand.
ATGGAGAGGAAAGGGCGGATCTTGGCAATGTTGCGGAGTTGAGATCGGCAGGTTTTGGTGACGGATTGGATGTGAGGGGTGAACGAGAGAGCAGAGTAGAGGATGACACCAAGGTTGCGGGCTTGTGAGACGGGAAGGATGGTAGTGCCTTTAACAGTGATGGGAAAGTCAGGGCGAGGGCAAGGTTTGGGAGAGAAGGCAAGGAGTTCAGTCCTGGACATGTTGAGTTTTAGGTGGCGGGCAGACATCCAGGTGGAGATGTCCTGAAAGGAGGAGATGCGAGCCTGGAGGGAGGGAGAGAGAGCATGGGCAGAGATGTAGATTTGGGTGTCATCAGCGTAGAGATGATAGTTGAAGCCGTGGGAGCGAATGAGGTCACCAAGGGAGTGAATGTAGATAGAGAACAGAAGGGGACCAAGAACTGAACCTTGAGGAACTCCTACAGTAAGGGGATGGGAAGGGGAGGAGGAGCCTGAAAAAGAGACTGATAATGAACGACCGGAGAGATAAGAGGGGAACCAGGAGAGGACGGAGTCTGTGAAGCCAAGGTTGGATAGTATGTTTATTTATAATGGCATTTGTTGAGGAGAAGGAGGTGGTCCACAGTGTCGAAGGCAGCTGAGACGTCGAGGAGGATTAGGATAGAGTATAAACCGTTGAATTTGGCAAGTAAATGTAGGGGACAGAAGCCAGATTGGAAGGGGTCGAGGAGAGAGTTGGTATTGAGGAATTCGAGGCAGCGCGTGTGGACGACTCGTTCAAGTTATAAAAACTTAACAAATACCACAATTATTATTTATTACCCTTAGTAAATGAGTATAATATTTTTATTACTCTATTTATTTATTTATTTTACTTGTACATATGTATTCTATTTATTTCATTTTGTTAATATGTTTGGCTTTGTTCTCTATCTCCCCCTTCTAGACTGTGAGCCCACTGTTGTGTAGGGACTGTCTCTATGTTGCCAACTTGTACTTCCCAAGCGCTTAGTACAGTGCTCTGCACACAGTAACCGCTTAATAAATACGATTGATTGATTGATAATATGATATGAAACAGATGTTCCTTATGACCCTTCTGCTGACCGCCTTCTATTACTCCTCAACTCTGCTGACCTCCTGCTCCACACTACCTCCTTCAATTACCAACCTGGGCACGCACTCGATTTCATCATCGCTAACCGCAGTACAATCTCTACCCTCACCAACTCTCAAATTACTCTATGTGACCACAACCTCTTCACTTGCCTCCTCTCTCACACTCCTCCTCCTCATAAATCTGTGCTATTTCCCCACAGAGACCTCTGAGGTTTACTCCCCTATCCCTTTGTTGTTCTAACCCACAGAACTGGATCACCTGCACAATCCGCCTCATTCACTCTTGTATTCAAGCCACTGCTGGTGGAAATTGAAATATCAGGTCGACTTCGTCCATTTCAAGTTTATCCTTAACTCTGCCCTCTCCTCAGCCCAGAAGAATTATTTCTCCACGTTCATTGGCACTCTTGCCCATCATCCTCACCAGTTGTTTCAGATATTTAACATCCTCCTCAAGCTCCCGTCCCTCCGCCTCGCCTATCCCTTTCCCCTAAAGACCTGGCCTCCTACTTTATTTAGAAAATTGACTATCATATGTGAGCTCCCTAAAATCTCCCCTGCCCCTCTTCAGTCCCTCCCCCTTCCGGCCCCCTCCTTTCCCATGCTTCCCAACAGTATCTCTAGAGGATATCTCCTACCTCCTATCAAAAGCCACCCCCTCCACCTGTGCATCCAACCACATTCCTTCATACCTTATCAAAAGTCTTCCCCCTCCCTTCTTCCCTAACAGCCATCTTCAACAGGTTGCTCTCCATTGTCTTTTTCCCCACGTCTTTCAAACATGGCCATGTCTCTCCAATCCTAAAAAAAACCCTTCCTTGACCCCACGGCTCCCTCCAGTTATTTCCCCATCTGCTTCATACCATTTTTTCCTAACTTCTTTAGTGAGTATTCTACACCCGCTGTCTCGAATTCCTCTCCTCCAGTTCTCTCCTTAACCCTCTCCAATCTGTCTTCCGCACCCTTCACTACACTGAAATCGCCCTCTCAAAGGTCACCAATGATCTCCTTCTTGCCAAATCCAGTGTCCTCTACTCTATTCTAATCCTCCTAGACCTCTCATACGTCTTCGACAGAGTGGACTACCCTCTTCTCCTGGAAACGTTATCCAATCTTGACTTCACCGATTCTGTCCTCTTCTGGTTCTCCTCATCTCTCTGGTCATTCATTCTCAGTCTCCTTCGTGGGCTTCACCTCTGCCTCCCACACCCTAACTGTGGGGGTCCCTCAAGGTTCAGTTCTGGGTCCCCTCCTATTTTCCATCCACACCAACTCCCTTGTAGAACTCATTCACTCCCATGGCTTCAACTATGTGGATGTTACCCAAATCTACATCTTTATTCCTGATCTCTCTCCCTCTCTGCAGTCTCACATTTCATCTTGCCTTCAAGACCTATCTACTTGGGTGTCCTCCCATCAACTCAAGTTTAACATGTCCAAAATTGAATTCATCTTCCCACCAAAACATTGTCCTCCCCATGTCTTTCCCATCCCTACAGAGAGCATCACCATCCTTCCTATAAAAATGATGACATTTGCTAAGCGCTTACTATGTGCAAAGCACTTTTCTAAGCGCTGGGGAGGATACGAGGTGTTCAGATTGTCCCATGTGGGGCTCACAGTCTTAATCCCCATTTTACAGATGAGGTTACTGAGGCACAGAGAAGTTAAGTGACTTGCCCACAGTCACACAGCTGACAAGCGGTGGAACTCATGACCTCTGACTCCCAAGCCCGTGATCTTTCCACTGAGCCACATTGCTTCCTATTTCACTAACCCAAAACCTTGGTGTTGTCCTTGAGTCCTCTCTCTCATTCAACACACATACTCAATCCATCACTAGATCCTGTTGGTTCCACTTTCACGACATTGCTAAAATCCACCCTTTCCTCTCCACCCAAACTGCTACCACCGTAATACAATCACTCATCCTATCTCGCCTGGATTACTGAATCAGCCTCCTTGCTGACATACCATCCTCCTGCCTCTTCCCACTCCAGTCCATATTTCACTCTGCTGCCTGGATCATTTTTCTACGAAAACTTTTCAGGACATGTCACCCGCTCCTCAAAAAACTCCAATGGTTGCCTGTCCACGTCGACATCAAAGAAAAACTCTTCACCGTTGACTTTAAAGTACTCCATCATCTTGCCCTGTCCTACCTCACCTTGCTTCTTTCCTATTACAACCCAGACCACACCCTTCGCTCCTCCAATGCTAACTTTGTCACTGGGCCGCGATCTCACCTATCTCACCCCGACCACTCGCTGAATTCCTGCTTCTGACATGGAATGCCCTGCCTCCTCAAATCCAACAGACAATTACTCTACCCCCCTTCAAAGCCTTATTGAAGGCACATCTCCTCCAGGAGGCCTTCCCTGACTAAGCCCCCCTTTCCTCTTCTCCCACTCCCTTCTGCATCGCCCTGACTTCTCCCTTTGTTCTTCCCCACTTCCAGCCCTAGAACACTTATGTACATATCTGTAATTTATTTATTTATATTAATTTATTTCTCCCCCATTCTAGACTGTAAGCTCTTTGGTGGTAGGGAATGTGTCTGTTTATTATTCTATTGTGCTTTCTCAAGCACTTAGTTCAGTGCTCTGCACACAGTAAGTACTATTGAATGAATGAAATTTATTATCAATATTGTTATTGTTACTTTTATTTAATTTAAGTGCTTACTATGTGCCAAGTGCTGTAGCAGTGTAGAGAAGCAGTGTGGCCTAGTGGAAAGAGCATGGACCTGGGAGTCAGAGTACCTGGATTCTAATCCTGACTCTGCCACAAGATAATCAGGTCAGACATAGTCCCTGTCCTACATTAGGCCGCAGTTTAAGTGTAGGAAGAACAGTTATTGAATTCCCATTTTACACATGAGGAAACCGAAGCCAGGAGAAGTGAAGTGACATTCCCAAGGTCACACAGCTGGCAATCAGGATTAGAACCCAAGTCCTCTGGCTACCGGGTCCTTGTTATTTCCACCAGGACACACTGCTTCTCATGGATACCGAGAATGATAACAATAGATTATGGACTATAGATAACCCTATTATATTGTAAATCCTCCCGTACTTACCACAGTGTTAGGCATATAGTAAGCACCTAACAAATACCAATTCCTCTCAGGGTCGCACCTGGAGAGTTCCCAGTACTCTGTCTGTCTTGACTATGGGAGGGAGAGTCAAGCAGAAGCATATCCCATCCATTCCTAGGTTGGTCAGTGGCTAGCGAGTGGAAGGCAATCTGCTAATGTCAAAACTCCCCTGTTCTGGGCAGCAGCAGTATGGGAGAGAGTCTAAGACTGAGACTCGAGTTTACTGCGTGGAAGGAAGCAATGGTAACCCACTTCCATATTTTTACTAAGACAGCTCTATGGTTACCCTACCAAAACGATTGCAGATGGAGGTGGGGCGTTCTCGAGAGACATGTTCATGGCGTCGCTATGGATCTTAGACGACTCTATGGCATTAGACAAGAGAACAAATACCATCATTCTCATTATTAACACTAAGAACCAGTACACACATTAATGGTATTTATTGGGTGTTTATTGTGTGTAGAATACTGTACTAAGCATACTTGGGAAAGTATGATATATCAGAGTTGAGAGACATGTTCCCTGTGTTTACAGTCTACAGGGAGAATAAATTAAAATGATCATGTGAAGATAAGTATGAAAAGATCTTGGAACATGGATTCCTCAGACCCCTTCACCGCTCCAGGAAAAAGATCTTTAGTCACATACACCTGTATGTGACCCAACATTATGAATGATAATGGTATTTGGTAAGCACTTACTATTTGCCAAGCACTGTTCTAAGCTCTGGGGCGGATACAAGCTAATCAGGTTGGACAGAGTCCCTGTCCCACATGTGGCTCACAGTTTTAATCCCCATTATAAAGATCAGGTAACCGAGGCCCAGAGGAGTTAAATGACTTGCCCAAGGTCACACAGCAGATATGTGGTGGAGCTAGGATTAGAACCCGGATCCTTCTGACTCCCAGGCCTGTGCTCTTTCCACTAGGCCAAGCACTTACTATGTGTTAAACACTGTTCTATGCACTGGAGTAGAAACAAGTCAATCAAGCTGGACATTGTCTCTGTTTCACATGGGGATCACAGTTTAAGCAAGCTCTTTCACCACTTGTCTGCTGCGTGACTTTGAGCAAGTTACTTCATTTCACTTTGCCTCAGTTACCTCATGTGAAATGGGGATTAAGGCTGTGAGCCCCATGTAGGACATGGCGCATGTCCAACTGAATTTTTTGGTATCTACCCCTTTGCTATTACAGTGTCTGGCACATAGTAAGCACTAAACAGATGCCACGGGACAAAAACAATGAAATAAACTGCTCACTTAGATTAAGAAAGGAAAGGATCTTTTGGCATTCAATGGTCTACAACACCCACGGTGGGTGGTCCAGCTATTGGGCAGCTCCAGTGAAGTCTGGACCTTCAAAGGACTCTGGGCAAAAGAACTGTCATTCCCTGCCCATGCCTTATCCTACCTCAAACTCTCCCCCAAACCAACAGCCTACCTAGCATCCTTACCCCAGTATATGTTTCTGCTGAGCTGGAAGCCGAAATGGTGATGAAAGCTGGGAGTCGAAATGGTAAACCCAGGTCGGCTACTTCACCGGTTTCCCTTAGCAATGCATCCTCCCCACAGCGGGCCTCTGTTTCCCCCATCTGTAGAATGAGCACAGCAACTTCAGACCTGAGACAAGGCATTAAGGTCCAACCGCAGTAGTAGAGTCAAAGGCCGTAAATACAAAATCCGCTTTCCCGATCATGAGGAGAGGCGGGACTGAGACCAAGGGCTTTTTCCCGGCTTCTGCATCTCAGTTGTAAGGCCACACTGGGGCCTGGGGTGAATTTTTAAGGTACGTTAACTAAGGCCCTGGGAATAAAGGCAAAACGCAAACCTCTGATTAGACCCAATAGGCAATAGCACTGTGCGGCCTTGCTGCTACGGGAAGGATCCTCTCCTCAGAGCGCCGCCATAGAAGCTCGGGACTCCGTTCCCGAGAGGCCCGCCCGCCATCACATCGCCCGGCCTTGCTGCTACCGGAAGGATCCTCTCCTCAGAGCGCCCCCGTAGACGACCCCTGCTTCCACCCCCCCCAACACCGGTTAAGTGACCATCCTTAAAGAGCCCCCAGTACTCCCCTTCCAAGTCCGGACCTGACTGATTCTCCACCCCGCCCCGCCTCCTTTCCCACAAGGAAAAAGGCCCTTGTTATCACCAAGTTACATTAACGACAGGCTCATTCGCACCTACTCAGCCCTCCAATGCCATTTGGCTGTTCACTCCTCTCCCCAGGCATCTCCGATCCCTGACGCCGCTTAACAGTTCCAGCCTACTCCAACACATAATAGTTTGTATCTGCTCTCTGTGACATCATTATCTGCCTATTTTATTATTGCCATAGCATGTTAATCGTTAACTACCCTCTGTGATGTCATCGCAAGTTTATATCATTGCTGCTGTTTCATCGCTTCTGCATCTCAATTGTTAACCTCCCGCTGTGCTGTCATTTACCCTGCTGACCTCACCATAAACTATCAATTTCCTTGCTCCCAACTGCCATTCCCACTCCTCACCTTTCCCTTCCCCTCTCCCAACCAGCATTTTCCCTCCCTTTCCCCCACCATCACTGCTCCCCCTCACACCCTACCCAGGATCCCTCTGTATCAGCGCCAATCCTCAACTCCTCCCTCCCAGCCACCTCCCTCCCCTCCTCCGCAGTTCTACTTTCCCATAGCCACCCTTCTTCTCACTCTCCCCGCGTAGGCCCCGGCCAACTCATCCCAATCCAAACCCTCGTCACCCCTCGCACCCTTCCCCCTCCCTCCCCTCCATCCACAGCTGCTGCTAAGTGTGGCCTCTGGAACCCCCGCTCCAAGTAAGCTCCCTTTCATCCTGTACCTATTCCTTTCCAGGTCTCTACTCCTCCTCGCCCTAACTGAAACATGGCTGTCTCCGGACGACACGGTCTCTTCTGCTGCTCTCTCCAGTGGAGGCCTCTTCTTCTCCCAGACTCACCGGAAAAGAAGGAGGTTTCGGTTACTTTCTCGCCCCCCAATGTCGCTTTCGCACTATCCCTCCTCCCGTTTCCCTTCCCTTCCTTTGAAGCCCACATTATTCGCCTCTACCACACCCTCCAGATTCTTTTAGCTGTCATCTACCGCCCCCCCGGCCCCACCTCCAACATCTGTAACGATTCTGACCTCTTCCTCACCTTCCTTCTCTCCTTTTCTATGCCCACTGTGATCCTCGGAGACTTCAACATCCGCATGGATATCCCTGGTGACTCCTCTGCCGCCCGCCTTCTATCTCTCCTTGACGCTGCCAACCTCTTCCTCCACCCCACCTCGCCCACTCACCAACTTGGTCACACCCTCGACCTCATCATCTCCAACCGCTGCACTATCTCCACCCTCACAAACTCTGAAATCCCTCTCTCTAATCGTAACCTTCTCACCTGCCTCCTCACTCACACTCCTTTCCCCTGTACATCTATATTACTTCCTCACAGAGACTTCCGCTCTCTCGACCCCATCCGTCTTTCTGAGCGTCTCACACCCCACCTCGACTCCCTTTCCTTTCAACCAAATCTTGATGATCAGATTACTGCTCTCAACTCTACCCTCTCTACTCAGCTAGACTCGTTCGCTCCACTTTCCCTTCGCCGCTCTCACACCACTAACCCACAGCCCTGGATCACTGCCACCGTCCGCCTCCTTCGCTCTTATGCTCGATCTGACGAACGCTGCTGGCGAAAGTCTAAACACCATGCCAACCTCGTTCACTTCAAGTTTATACTTACGTGCCTTAACTCAGCCCTCTCCCCTGCCAGACAAAACAATTTCTTCTCCATTATTGACACCCATGACCATCATTCCCGCCAGCCCTTCGGTACATTTAATTCCCTTCTCAGGCCCCCTGTTCCTTCCCCTCCTCCTTCCCTCACCCCCAACGATCTGGCCTCCTACTTCATTAATAAAATTAAATCCATCAGGTCTGAGCTCCCCAAAGTCACTCCCCCGCCCCTTCTCCAACCCCCCGGCTCTCAACGCTCTCCGCTACTCTCCCATCCTTCCCAGCAATATCCTCAGAGGAGCTCTCCTCCCTTATCTCAAGTGCTACTCCGGCCACCTGTGCTTCTGACCCCATTCCTTCTCATCTTTGAAATCTCTCGCTCCGTCCCTTCTCCCCTCCATAACTTCCATCCTACACCGCTCACTCTCCACTGGTTCCTTTACCCCCTTCAAACATGCTCACGTCTCTCCCATTCTACAAAAACCCTCTCTTGACCCCATCTCATCTTCTAATTATCGCCCTATCTCCCTCCTACCATTCCTTTCCAAACTACTTGAACGAGTCTTCTACACGCGCTGCCTCGAATTCCTCAACGCCAACTCTTTCCTCGACTCCCTCAAATCTGACCTCCGTCCCCTACATTCCACGGAAGCTGCCCTCAACGTTCACCAATGACATCCTGCTTGCCAAATCCAACGGCTCCTACTCTATCCTAATCCTTCTCGACCTCTCAGCTGCCTCCGACATTGTGGATCACCCGCTTCTCCTCAACACGCTATCCAATCTTGGCTTCACAGACTCTGTCCTCTCCTGGTTGTCCTCTTATCTCGCTGGTCGTTCATTCTCAGTCTCTTTTGCAGGCTCCTCCTCTCCCTCCCACCGCCTTATTGTAGGGGTTCCTCAAGGTTCAGTTCTTGGTCCCCTTCTGTTCTCTATCTACACTCACTTCCTTGGTGAACTCATTCGCTCCCACGGCTTCAACTATCATCTATACGCTGATGACACCCAAATCTACAGCTCCGCCCCTGCTCTCTCTTCCTCCCTCCAAGCTCGTATGTCCTCTTGCCTTCAGGTCATCTCCATCTGGATGTCTGCCCGCCACCTAAAACTCAACACGTCCAAGACTGAACCCCTTATCTTCCCTCCCAAACCCTGCCCTCTCCCTGACTTTCCCATCACTGTTAACGGCACTACCATCCTTCCCGTCTCACAAGCCCGTAACTTCGGTGTCATCCTCGACTCTGATCTCTCGTTCACCCCTCACATCCAATCCGTCACCAAAGCCTGCTGGTCTCACCTCTGCAACATTGCCAAGATCCGCCCTTTCCTCTCCATCCAAACCGCTACCCTACTCGCTCAAGCTCTCATCCTATCCCGTCTGTATTACTGCATCAGCCTCCTCTCCGATCTCCCATCCTCCTGTCTCTCCCCACATCAATCCATACTTCACACCGCTGCCCGGATCGTCTTTGTGCAGAACCGTTCTGGGCATGTTACTCCCCTCCTCAAACATCTCCAGTGGCTACCAATCACCCTACGCATCAGGCAAAGGCTCCTCACCCTCGGCTTCAAGGATCTTCATCACCTAGCCCCCTCCTACCTCACCTCCCTTCCCTCCTTGTACAGCCCAGCCCGCACCCTCCGCTCCTCTGCCGCTAATCTCCTCACTGTGCCTCGTTCTCGCCTGTCCCGCCATCGACCCCCGACCCACGTCATCCCCCTGCCCTGGAATGCCCTCCCTCCGCACATCCGCCAAGCTAGCTCTCTTCCTCCCTTCAAAGCCCTACTGAGAGCTCACCTCCTCCAGAAGGTCTTCCCAGACTGAGCCCCCTCGTTCCTCTCCCCCTCCTCCCCATCCCCATCTCCCCACCTTACCTCTTTCCCCTCCCCACAGCACCTGTATATATGTATGTATGTTGGTACGTATTTATTACTCCATTTATTCATTTATTTTATTTGTACATATTTATTCTATTTATTTTATTTCGTTATTATGTTTTGTTTTGTTGTCTGTCTCCCCCTTCTAGACTGTGAGCCTGCTGTTGGGTAGGGACTGTCTCTATATGTTGCCAACTTGTACTTCCCAAGCGCGTAGTACAAAGGTCTGCACACAATAAGTGCTCAATAAATATGATTGAATGAATGAATGAATAGGCAATGCAGGGGAAAACGTCACTCTGGGCTGGTGGTTTTGGGGAGCGGGGGATGGAGAGGAAGGAGGTGGTGTATCAGCCTCAGCGGTGCATCAATGCATCAGCAGATTAATGCATCAGCCTCCTCTCTGATCCCCCGTCCTCCTGTCTCTCCCTGCTTCAGTCAATACTTCACTCTGCTCCCCAGATTATCTTTGTACAGAAACCCTCTGGGCATGTCACTCCCCTCCTTAAAAATCTCCAGAGGTCCGCACCCTCTTCTCCTCTGCCTCTAATCTCCTCACTGTGCCTCATTCTCGCATGTCCCGCCGTCGAACCCCAGCACACGTCCTTCCCTGACCAGGAATGTCCTCCCTCCACACATCCACAAAGCTAGCTCTTTTCTTCCTTTCAAAGCCCTATTGAGAGTTCACCTCCTCCAGGAGGCCTTCCCAGACTGAGCCCCCTATTTCCTCTCCTCCTCCCCATCCCTCCCGCCCACCTCCTTCCCTTTCCCCACAGCACTTGTATATATTTGTGCAGATTTTTTACTCTGTTTATTTTACTTGTACATATTTACTATTCTATTTATTTTGTTAATGATGTGCATATAGCTATAATTCTATTTCTTCTGACGATTTTGACACCTGTCGACATGCTTTGTTTTGTTGTCTGTTACCCCGTTCTAGATTACGAGCCCGCTGTTGGTTAGAGACCATCTCTATATGTTGCCGACTTGTACGTCCCAAGCGCTTAGTACAATGCTCAATAAATACGATTGAATGAATGAATGATTGAATGGTGCTGACCTGTTGGAATATTCTTTGGTTCCCAGAGATCCAGGAGGCGAGAGGCTCAATTAGACAGGGCTGGGAATCAAATCATAGAAATGCATTGCCTGAGGCAGTCTTAAGGGGCCATTCTTTCCATCCCTCTCTGGTGACTTTTTCTTGTGCTCAGGGAAGAAAACATGCTGCAATTCTGGCCTCTGTATTCAACCATGTTAGAACTTTCTTTTTTCCTTGACTCTTCTCTTTCATTCAACCCACCTATTCAATCCATCACTAAATCTTGTCAGTCCCACCTTCACAACATCGCTAAAATCTACCCTTTCCTCTCCACCCAAATGCTACCATCTTAAAACAATCACTCATCCTATCCCACCTGGATTACTGTATCAACCTCCGTGTTGACCTCCCAGACTCCTGCCTCTCCACTCTCCAGTCCATATTTCACTCTGCTGCCCGGATCATTTTCCTACAGAAACGTTCAGTACATGTTTCTCCACACGTCAGGGTTGCCCTTCTCCCTTTGCATCAAACAAAAATACATCACCATTGACTTTAAAGCACTCCATCACCTTGCCCCCTCCTACCTCACCTTGCTACTCATCTAGTACTACCCAGCCCACAAATTTCACTCCTCTAATGCCAACTTTCTCACTGTAACTCTATCTTATCTATCTCACTGCTGAGCCCTTGACCATGTCCTGCCTCTGGCCTGGAACGCCCTACCTCCTCAAATCCAATTTCTACCCCCCTTCAAAGCCTTATTGAAGGCACATCTCCTCCAGGAGGCCTTCCCTGATTAAGCCCCCCTTTCCTCTTTTCCCAGTTCCTTCTGCTTCGCCCCGAAATTTCTCCCTTTGTTCTTCCCTGCTCCAAGCTCCATAGCACTTGTGGGGCCGTGTTATTGTTTTGTATTAATGTCTGTCTCCCCCAGCTCTAGATTATAAACTCTTTGTGGATAGGGAATATGTCTGTTTATTGTTGTACTCTCCCAGGCACTTAGTACAGTGTTCTCAGCTCAGGTAGCGCTCAATCAATATGATTGAAACAATGAACATTTGTTAAGTGCTTACTATGTGCCAAGCACTGAACTAAGCACTGGGGTAGATAAAAGAAAAGCAGCTCCCATATGGGGCTCACAATCTATGAAAGAAGGAGAACAAATATTGAACACCCATTTGCAGATGAGTGAAGTAGGAGGAGGAGTTAAGCAACTTGCCTAAGGTTACACAGCAGGCATGTGGTGAAAATGGAATTAGAACCCAGGTCTCTGACTCCCAGGACAGTGTTCTTTCCACTAGACCATGCTGCTTCTCTAATAGATCATCAAACTCAGTTCTCCCCTCTACTGTTCAGAAAGGAAGAATTTGCTCTCCTGCCATTGGTTGGAGAAGAAGTTCTCTTTTTTCCCAGAACCCCTCATGTTCTTACCTCCGGTTCCATTTTTGCAGAAATGGGCTTCAGGTTTAGCTAGTCTGGAACTCCCTCTCCTTCATATGCACCAGACGGCCAATCGCTCCACCTTCAAAACCTTATTAAAAGTGCATCTCCTCCAAAAGGACTCCCCCCAGAAACCTTCTTTTCCCCGGCTCTCTCTCTCTCTTTTGTGTCACCTATGCATTTGGATCTGTGATATTTGAGTATTTAATATCTGCCCCACTCCCAACCTCACAACACCTCTGTGCATATCTTTAAATTGTTCATTCATTCATTCATTCATTCAATCATATTTATTGAGCGCTTACTGTGTGCAGAGCACTGTACTAAGCGCTTGGGAAGTACAAGTTGGCAACATATAGAGATGGTCCCTACCCAACAATGGGCTCACACTCTAGAAGGGGGAGACAGGGAACAAAACAAAACATATCAACAACATAAAAGAATAGAATATGTACAAGTAAAATAAATAAATAAATAGAGTAATAAATACGTACAAACATATATACATATATACAGGTGCTGTGGGGGAGGGAAGGAGGTAAGGTGGGGAGGATTGAGAGGGGGAGGAGGTGGAGAGGAAGGAGGGGGCTCAGCTTGGGAAGGGCTCCTGGAGGAGGTGAGGTCTCAGTAGGGCCTTGAAGGGAGGAAGAGAGCTAGCTTGGCGGATGTGGGAAAGGAGGGCATTCCAGGCCAGGGGGATGACGTGGGCCGGGGGTCGACGGCGGGACAGGAGAGAACGACGCCCGGTGAGGAGATTAGCTGCAGAGGAGCGGAGGGTGCGGGCTGGGCTGTAAGAGAGAAGGGAGGTGAGGTAGGAGGGGGCGAGGTGATGGAAAGCCTTGAATCCGAGGGTGAGGAGCTTTTGCCTGATGCGTAGGTTGATTGGTATCCACTGGAGATTTTTGAGGAGGGGAGTAACATGCCCAGAGCCTTTCTGCACAAAGACGATCCGGGCAGCGGCGTGAAGTATGGATTGAAGTGGGGAGAGACAGGAGGACGGGAGATCGGAGAAGAGTCCGATCCAGTAATCCATTCGGGATAGGATGAGAGATTGGACGAGCAGGGTAGCGGTTTGGATGGAGAGGAAAGGGCAGATCTTGGCAATGTTGCGGAGGTGAGACTGGCAGGTTTTGGTGACGGCTTGGATGTGAAGGGTGAATGAGAGAGTGGAGTCGAGGATGACACCAAGGTTGCGGGCTTGTGAGACGGGAAGGATGGTAGTGCCATCAACAGTGATGGGAAAGTCAGGGAGAGGGCAGGGTTTGGGAAGGAAGATAAGGAGTTCAGTCTTGGACATGTTGAGATTTAGGTGGCGGGCAGACATCCAGATGGAGGTGTCCTGAAGGAAAGAGGAGGTACAATCCTGGAAGGCGGGAGAGAGAGCAGGGGCAGAGATGTAGATGTGGGTATCATCAGTGTAGAGATGATAGTTGAAGCCGTGGGAGCGAATGAGTTCACCAAGGGAGTGAGTGTAGATAGAGAACTGAAGGGGACCAAGAACTGACCCTTGAGGAACTCCTACAGTAAGGGGATGGGAGGGGGAGGAGGAGCCCGCAAAAGAGACTGAGAATGAACGTCCGGAGAGATATGAGGAGAACCAGGAAAGGACAGAGTCTGTGAAGCCAAGGTTGGATAGCGTGTTGAGGAGAAGGGGGTGGTCCATAGTATCGAAGGCAGCTGAGAGGTCGAGGAGGAATAGAATAGAGTAGGAGCCGTTGGATTTGGCAAGTAGGAGGTAATTGGTGACCTTTGAGAGGGCAGATTCCGTGGAATGTAGGGGACGGAAGCCAGATTGGAGGGGGTCGAGGAGCGAGTTGGTGATACGACTCGCTCAAGGAGTTTGGAAAGGAATGGTAGGAGGGAGATGGGGCGATAACCTGAAGGTGAGATGGGGTCAAGAGAGGGCTTTTTTTAGGATGGGAGAGACATGGGCATGTTTGAAGTCAGAGGGAAGGAACCAGTGGAGAGTGAGCCGTTGAAGATCGAAGTTAAGGAGGGGAGAAGGGACGGAGCGAGAGGTTTCATGAGATGAGAGGGAATGGGGTCAGAAGCACAGGTGGCCGGAGTAGCACTTGAGTGGAGGGAGGAGAGCTCTTCTGAGGATACTGCTGGGAAGGATGGGAGAGTAGCAGAGAGCGTTGAGAGCCCGGGGGTTGGAGCGGGGGGGAGTGACTTTGGGGAGGTCAGATCTGATGGATTTAATTTTATTATGAAGTAGGAGGCCAGATCGTTGTGGGTGAGGGAAGGAGGAGGGGGAGGAGCCGGGGGGCTGAGAAGGGAGTTGAATGTACGGAATTGCTGACAGGGATGATGGGCATGGGTGTCCATAAGGGAGGAGAAATGGTTTTGTCTGGCAGAGGAGAGGGCTGAATTTAGGCAGGAAAAGATAAACTTGAAGTGAACGAGGTTGGCATGGTGTTTACACTTTCGCCAGCAGCGTTCAGCAGCTCGAGCATATGAACGAAGTAGGCGGACAGTGGCAGTGATCCAGGGCTGTGGGTTAGTGGTACGAGAGCGGTGAAGGGAAAGGGGAGCGAGCGAGTCTAGCTGAGTAGAAAGGATAGAGCTGAGAGCAGTAATCTGATAATCAAGATTGGATAGAGAGGAAAGGGAGGCGAGGTAGGGTGTGAGGCGCTCAGAAGGATGGATGGGGTCAAGAGAGCGGAGATCTCTGTGCGGGGGTAATATGGATTTACAGGGGCAAGGAGTGTGAGTGAGGACGCATTCGAGAAGATTATGATCAGAGAGACAGATTTCAGAGTTGGTGAGGGTGGAGACAGTGCAGCGGTAGGAGATGATGAGGTCGAGGGTGTCATCAAGTTGGTGAGTGGGCGAGGTGGGGTAGACCAAGTGGTTGACAGCGTCAAGGAGAGATAGAAGGCGGGCGGCAGAAGAGTCACCAGGGATATCCATGTGGATGTTGAAGTTTCTGGGGATCAGAGTGCGCATGGAAAACTAGAGAAGGAAGGTGAGGAAGGGGTCAGAATCGTTAAAGAAGTGGAGGTGGGGCCCCTTGGAGATAAATGACAACTACAAGAATCTGGAGGGGGTGGTAGAGGCGATTAATGTGGGCTTCAAAGGAAGAGAAGGGAAACGGGAGGAGGGATAGTGCGAAAGCGACATCGGGGGGCGAGAAGGTAACCGAAACCTCCTTCTTTTCCGGTGAGTCTGGGGGAGTGGGAGAAGAAGAATCCTCCACTGGAGAGAGCAGCAGAAGAGACCGTGTCGTCCGGAGACAGCCATGTTTCAGTTAGGGCGAGGAGGAGTAGAGACCTGGAAAGCAATAGGTCCAGGATGAAAGGGAGCTTACTTGGAGCGGGGGTGCCAGAGGCCACACTTGGTAGCAGCTGTGGATGGAGGGGAGGGAGGGGGAAGGGTGCGAGGGGTGGGAAGGGTTTGGACTGGGATGAGTTGGCCGGGGCCTAGGCGGGGAGAGTGGGAAGAGGGGTGACGATGGGAAAGGAGAACTGCGATGGGGTGGGGGCGGGAAGGAGCGGAGGGAGGGGGCTGGGAGGGAGGAGTTGAGCATTCTGGCTGGTACAGAGGGATCCTGGGTAGGGGGTTAAGGGGAGTGGTGTTGGTGGGGGAGAGGGAGGGAAAAAGCTGGGTGGGAGAGGGGAAGGGGAAGGTGAGGAATGGGAATGGCAGTTGGGAGAAAGGGAATTGAAAGTTCGTGGTGAGGTCAGCAGGGCAGGTGACAGCACAGCGGGAGGTTAACAATTGAGATGCAGAAGCAATAAAACAGTAGCAATGATATAATTAGGCCTTGGCATCACAGAGGGTAGTTAACGATTAACATGCTATGGCAATAATAAAATAGGCAGATAATGATGTCAGATAGACCAGATACAAAATATTATGTGCTTGAGTAGGGTGGACCTGTTAAGGGGGGTCAGGGAGCAGAGTTACCTGGGGAGAGGAGTGAACAGCCAAGTAGCATGGGAGAGCTGAGTAGGTGCGAATGAAGTTGTCGTTAATGTAACTTGGTGATAACAAGGGACTTTTTCCCGGGGGACGGGGGCGGGGAGAGTTAGTCAGGTCCGGACCGGGAAGGGGGGTATGGGGGGCACTTTAAGGAAGGTCGCCTAAGGTAGCTGGTAGGTGGATGCAGGGGGCGTCTATGGGGGCGCTCTGAGGAGAAGATCCTTCCGGGAGCACGAAGGCCGCGCGTTGTGATGGCGGGCGGGCCTCTCGGGAACGGAGTTCCGGGCGTCTATGGCGGCGCTCTGAGGAGAGGATCCTTCCGGGAGCAGCGGGGGCCACGCTGTTTAATGGCGGGCGGGCCTCTCGGGAACGGAGTCCCGGGCCTCAATTATATATTATAAATTATTTGTTTATATTAATTTCTGTCTCCCCTCTAGATTGTAAGCTCATTGTAGACAGGGAACATATCTACCAACTCTGCTTTGTTGTACTCTCCCAAGTGCTTAGTACAGTGTTCTGCACGCAGTAAGTGCTCAATAAATATCATTGATGATGAGGTAGACGGTGTATAGGAGCTCTGGATGTGAAGGTAATGGAGGTGACAGAGTAATAAAAATAATAATTCATTCACTAATTTGTATTTACTGGAAGCTTACTGTGTGCAACGAACTGTACTAAGAGCTTTGAAAGTACAATTCAACAACAAATAGAGACAATCCCTGCATACAACGGCTTACAGTCTAGAAGGGGGGACAGAGCAATCATAATAGTGGTATTTGTTTAGCACTTCGTATGTACCTACCACTGTATTAAGCACTACGGTAGATATGAGATGATCAGGTCCCATATGGGATTCACAGGCTAAGTAATAGGGAGAACAGGGATTGAATCCTCATTTAGAAAATGAGGTAACTGAGGCATAGAGAGGTTAAGCAACTTGCCCAAGTCATACAGCAGATATGTGGAGGAGCCAGGATTAAAACTCATGTCCTCTGACTCCCAGGCCTGATTCTATCCACTAGGCCACACTGCTCCTGAAGCATCATCATCAGCCAGCATGTACAGGACGCTATTCTGGTCTCTGAGCAGTCACAGACATGATAGTACCCTTCCTTCCTTCCAGACCCTAAATCCTAATTCAGTGTTTCCCTAAATTTAGAGTTGGAGTTCATGAGAGCATCTTGTTCAAAGGTTTGAGTCAACAAACATCTACTTATTTATTTAGTTAACTTGTACATATCTATTCTATTTATTTTATTTTGTTAATATGTTTTGTTCTCTGTCTCCCCGTTCTAGACTGTGAGCCCACTGTTGGGTAGGGGCCGTCTCTATATGTTGCCAACTTGTACTTCCCAAGCGCTTAGTACAGTGCTCTTCACACAGTAAGCGCTCAATAAATGCGATTGATTGATTGATTGATTGATTGATTGATTACCTCTCAGCCACTTATATATCCCGGTTTAGCTGAGCCTGTCCCAGATTCCTGGAGGCTGTCTGAGGAAATTATAGAAAACTATAGAGAAATAGCACCCTCCCTTCTCTCCTTCCACAGCCCAGCCCACATTCTTCCCACACTCTGCCCCTCTGCCGCTAACCTCCTCACTGTGCCTTGTTCTCGCCCTCCCCGCCGTCGACCCCAGACCCACATCCTACCTCTGGTCTGGAATGCCTTCCTTCCTCTCATCTGCCAAAGTAGCACACTTTTGCATTCAAAGTCCTACTGAAAGCTCACCTCCTCCAGGAGGCCTTCCCAGATTGAGCCCCCCTTTTGCTCTGCTCTTCCTCCCATCCCCATTGCCCTGACTCCCTCCCTCTTCTCTACCCCCTTCCCTGCCACAAGGTACTTGTGTACATATGTACCTATTTATTATTCAATTTGTTTTATTAATGATGTGTATAAATCTATAACTCTATTTATATTGATGCTATTGATGGCTGTTTACTTGAGTTTTTTTGTTTTGTTGTCTTTCCCCCCTTCTAGACTGTGAGCCCATAGTTGGGTAGGGATTGTCCCTATTTGTTGCTGAATTCTGCTTTCCAAGCATTTAGTACAGTGCTCTGCACACAGTAAGTGCTCAATAAATATGATTGAGTGAATGAATGAATAGATGCCAGCTATATCTGCTGGAACCTCCCACCCAAACTATTCTTGATTATTTCAAGTTTGAGTTGGTAAAGCATCTTTACCAGGTGCCCTGTTTGGCTTCTAAAAATTTCTAGGACTTGTAGATGGGGACTCCTAGAGGGAAGGTAGACCCTCATGCGGTAGGTTCCCACGAAGATGATACGTTCAGAAGATCCAAACACAGAGAGTGACTGACAGTGGGGTGGGGCATGAGTAGTCATAGTAGTAGTAGTAATAGCAGTAGTAGTAGTGATAATGATTAAAATAATAGTGACATTTGTTAAGCACTTACTATGTACCAAGCACCTTTCTAAGCGCTGGGGAGGATAAAAGGTGATCAAGTTGTCCCATGAGGGGCTCACAGTCTTAATCCCCATTTGACAGATGAGGTAACCGAGGCACAGAGAAGTTAAGTGACTTGCCCAAAGTCACACTGCTGACAAGCGGCAGAGCTGGGACCCAGGACCTCTGACCCCCAAGCCCGTGCTCTTTCCACTGAGCTACGCTGCTTCCACTACTCCTACTCCTACTAGTAATAGTAGGAGTTGTATTAGTATTAATAGCAGTAGTAATAGTAGTAGCCATGGTAACAGCAGTAGAAATAGTAGTAGCGGTTGTATTAATAGTACAATAGTAGTAATAGTAACAGTAATAGTAATAGTTGCAGCAGTCACGGAAGAGTAATCAATCAATGGTATTTATTGAGCACTTGATCTGTGCAGCCCACTGTACTAAGTGCTTGGAAAAAGACAATGCAACAGTAGTAGTAATAATGGTGGTGATAGATATAGTAGCAGTAATAGTAATGGTAGTAGTAATGGTGATAATAATTGTGGTATTTGTTAAGAGCTTACTGTGTGCCAGGTACTGTATGAAAATGCAAGATGATCTGGTTCCACATTGGGCTCACGGTCTAAGTAGGAGGGAAAACAGTTACCCAATCCCCATTTGGCAGATGAGGTAACTGAGGGACAGAAAAGTGAAGTGACCTGCCCAAAGTCACACAGCAGGCAAGTGGTAGAGCAGTATTATAGTGCAGTTCCTCTGATTCGCAGGCCAGTGCTCTTTCCACTGGGCCATGCTGCTTCCTGATGATTCATACCCCTCCTTAGTCTCCCAGCCCACTCCCCACCTTCCACCCCTGATCTCTAAGTTCCTTGAGGGCAGGAATCAGGTCTATCAACTCTGTTGTACTTTCCCAAACACTTAATACAGTGCTCTGCATATAGTAAGTGCTCAATAAATACCACTGATTGATTACTATGACTATCATAGTAAGTACTTAATAAATACGATAATAATGATAATAATAATAATCGTATTTCTCTGAAAGGCAGAAAGAGAGAGATGAACAGAGGAAGAGGGAGAGAGGTAAAGTGAGAATTGAGAAAGTGAGAGAGAGCAATGCAGAGACAAGCGGAGTTTTCGAAGTCAGGAGAGAGGTGAGCGGGAGAGAGAGAGGAAGAGGGGAGAGAAAGTGTCTTTATTGCCATTGCAAGGGCCCACTGGGGCTAATCGGGTGTCTATTTTATGTTCTTTGGGACTCCCAGGAGACTATCTCTAAAGGCATCTTGGTAATAAAACATAAAGATTCACCCTTTCAATTTTGAGTCCTTTACAACCTTAAAGAGCTAGCAAGTCGAAATTCGGAGGTCTCAGATATTTCACCTTCTCCTAGGGAATGAACAGGAAGCTGATCTGCCCATCATGGTCCCCACAGCATAATCTAACTGAGTCTCCCTAGGTGGGCCCCTCCCTGCCCCCACTTTATAAATGGAAAAATGGAGGCGGGGGTGTGTGACGTGGTCTTAACTCTACTGCAGGTGAGGTTTTGGGGTGGCAATTTGGAAATCGGCGGATGGGGAGAAGCAGCCTAAGGGTTGGAGGAGTTGTGGGGGGTCGCTTGATGGAGGTTCTCAACTCTCATCCATTCAATGGTATTCATTGAGGGCATACATTGTGCAGAGCACTATCCTAAGCACTGGGGTTTTATCAGGTTGGATATCGTCCTTGTCCCACATGGGGCTTCCAGTCAAAGTTGTAGATTGATCGATTGATTGATTGATTGACTGCATGAATGCAAAGAACCATAAGCAAGCAGGAACACCTGACGATTGGCTTAAAGGCATTCAATTAGCTCTTTCCTCTCCCCTTAAGCTCTCTGCTCTCCCACAATACCCCAGCTCACACAGTTCATTACTCTCATGCCACCCTGCCTCATTCGTATCTCTCTCACGATCGATATCTTGCTTTCCCCCTCCGTGGAACACTTTCCACCTTCACATCCGGCAGACCACCACTCTCCACATCTTCAAGAAATTTCTAGAATCACATCACACGTACAGTCAACTCCCTTCTCAGGCCCCCTGTTCCTCCCCCTCCTCCTTCCCTCACCCCCAACGATCTGGCCTCCTACTTCATTAACAAAATTAAATCCATCAGGTCCGACCTCCCCAAAGTCACTTCCCCCCCTTCTCCAACCCCCCGGCTCTCAACACTCTCTGCTACTCTCACATGCTTCCCTGCAGGGTCCTCAGAGGAGCTCTCCTCCCTACTCTCAAGTGCTACTCCGGCCACCTGTGCTTCTGACCCCATTCCCTCTCATCTCATTAAATCTCTCGCTCCATCCCTTCTCATCTCCTTAACTTCCATCTTCAACCGCTCACTCTCCACTGGTTCCTTCCTCTCTGCCTTCAAACATGCCCATGTCTCTCCCATCCTAAAAAAACCCTCTCTAGACCCCACCTCACCTTCTAGTTATCGCCCCATATCCCTCCTACCATTTCTTTCCAAACTCCTTGAACGAGGTGTCTACACGCGCTGCCTAGAATTCCTCAACAACAACTCTCTCCTCGACCCCCTCCAATCTGGCTTCCGTCCCCTACATTCCACGGAAACTGCGCTCTCAAAGGTCACCAATGACCTCCTGCTTGCCAAATCCAACGGCTCCTACTCTGTCCTAATCCTCCTCGACCTCTCAGCTGCCTTCGACACTGTGGACCACCCGCTTCTCCTCAGCACGCTATCTGACCTTGGCTTCACAGACTCCGTCCTCTCCTGATTCTCCTCTTACCTCTCCGGTCGTTCATTCTCAGTCTCTTCTGCAGGCTCCTCCTCCCCCTCCCATCCTCTTACTGTGGGGGTTCCCCAAGGTTCAGTGCTTGGTCCCCTTCTGTTCTCGATCTACACGCACTCCCTTGGTGACCTCATTCGCTCCCACGGCTTCAACTATCATCTCTACGCAGATGACACCCAGATCTACATCTCTGCCCCTGCTCTCTCCCCCACCCTCCAGGCTCGCATCTCCTCCTGCCTTCAGGACATCTCCATCTGGATGTCTGCCCGCCACCTAAAGCTCAACATGTCGAAGACTGAACTCCTTGTCTTCCCTCCCAAACCTTGCCCTCTCCCTGACTTTCCCAACTCTGTTGACGGCACTACCATCCTTCCCGTCTCACAAGCCCGCAACCTTGGTGTCATCCTCGACTCCGCTCTCTCATTCACCCCTCACATCCAAGCTGTCACCAAAACCTGCCAGTCTCAGCTCCGCAACATTGCCAAGATCCTCCCTTTCCTCTCCATCCATACCGCTACCCTGCTCATTCAAGCTCTCATCCTATCCCGTCTGGACTATTGCATCAGCCTTCTCTCTGATCTCCCATCCTCGTGTCTCTCTCCACTTCAATCTTTACTTCATGCTGGTGCCCGGATTATCTTTGTCCAGAAACGCTCTGGGCATATCACTCCTCTCCTCAGAAATCTCCAGTGGCTACCAATCAATCTGCGCATCAGGCAGAAACTCCTCACCCTGGGCTTCAAGTCTCTCCATCACCTTGCCCCCTCCTACCTCAC
This sequence comes from Tachyglossus aculeatus, assembly GCF_015852505.1. Taxonomy (NCBI): domain Eukaryota; kingdom Metazoa; phylum Chordata; class Mammalia; order Monotremata; family Tachyglossidae; genus Tachyglossus; species Tachyglossus aculeatus. Next base: position 1,811,633 of record NW_024044844.1, read on the forward strand.
CTCCCTTCTCTCCTTCTACAGCCCAGCACGCATCCTCCGCTCCTCCGCCGCTAATCTCCTCACCGTACCTCGTTCTCGCCTGTCCCGCCATCGACCCCCGGCCTACGTCATCCCCCGGGCCTGGAATGCCCTCCCTCTGCCCATCCGCCAAGCTAGCTCTCTTCCTCCCTTCAAGGCCCTACTGAGAGCTCACCTCCTCCAGGAGGCCTTCCCAGACTGAGCCCCTTCCTTCCTCTCCCCCTCGTCCCCCTCTTCATCCCCCCATCTTACCTCCTTCCCTTCCCCACAGCACCTGTATGTATGTATATATGTTTGTACATATTTATTACTCTATTTATTTATTTATTTATTTTACTTGTACATATCTATTCTATTTTATTTTGTTAGTATGTTTGGTTTTGTTCTCTGTCTCCCCCTTTTAGACTGTGAGCCCACTGTTGAGTAGGGACTGTCTCTATATGTTGCCAATTTGTACTTCCCAAGTGCTTAGTACAGTGCTCTGCACATAGTAAGCGCTCAATGAATACGATTGATGATGATGATGATGATCTCCTTCAAGAGATCTTCCCAGATCATTCTTTCATCTCCCGACCGTATTTCATTCATTCATTCATTCATTCATTGATTCAATCGTATTTATTGAGCGCTTACTGTGTGCAGAAAAGTGTACTAAGCGCTTGGGAAGTACAAGTTGGCAACATATAGAGATGGTCCCTACCCAACAGTGGGCTCACAGTCTAGAAGGGGGAGACAGAGAAAAAAATATATTAACAAAATAAAATAAATAGAATAAATATGTACAAGTAAAATAAATAAATAAATAGAACAGTAAATACGTAGAAACATATATACATACATACAGGTGTTGTGGGAAGGGAAGGAGGTATGGCAGGGAAGATGGAGAGGGGAAGGAGGGGGAGAGGAAGGAGGGGGTTCAGTCTGGGAAGGCCTCCCCAGTGACCATGGTTACTGTCACACACCGCATTGCACTTATAGACACATCTTTATCCTCTCTGGCTTCCTTTTAGTTTTAATTATTTTAATGTCTATCTCCCACAGTACATTGTAAATTCCTTGAAGGAAGGGATTAATGTCTTCTAACTCTATTGTACTTTCACAAGTGATATCTGTACAGAGTATGTGCCTCCTAAATATCATTCACTGAATGATTATTGTGGCTATGTCAGTTCCAAGCAATTCTGTGAGCTACCTTCTCCAGATTCTCCTCACAAGGAATGGCATTGGGCACAGAGAAGGAGGGAGGGAGAGGGAGAGAGAGAGAGACAGAGACATAGAGACAGAGAGAGACAGAGAGACTGAGACAGAGAGACTCTCTTTGTGGACAGAGATTGAAGCTACCAACTCTATTGAGATTAATTATGAAGTTTGTTAAACACTTACTATATACCAAGCACTGGACTAAGTTCTGGGGTAGATACAAATTAATCAGGTTGAACTCCTTCCACGTCCTAAGTAATACATTCCTAAAAACTTAATACAGTGATCTGCACACAGTAGATGCTCAATAAACTCCATCGTCTGATTGATTTAGAGAGACAGAGAGATAGAGATACTGTAGACTGTAAGCTCCATGTGGGCAGAGATCTTATCTATTTTAATTAATCGCTCAATTAATTGTCTTGACTTGTCTTATGCTATCGCGTTGTTTCCGACCCATAGCGACACCATGGACACATCTCTCCCAGAACGTCTCGCTCTCCATCTGCAATCGTTCTGGTAGTTTATCCGTAGAGTGTTCTTGGTAAAAATGTGGAAGTGGTTTACCATTGCCTCCTTCGATGCAGTAAACTAGAGTTTACATCCTCAACTGTCTCCCATTCTGCTGCTTCCCAGCAAAGGGGAGTTTTGATTTTGTAGCAGATTGTTTTCCACTCAGTAGCCACTGCCCAAGCTAGGAATGGAATGAGTAGGCCTCTGCTTGACTCTCCCTCCTATAGTCGAGACTGGTAGAGTATTGGAAACTATTCAGGTGCGACCCTGAGAGAGGTATCAAGTAATTACTCTATTGTAATTAATTATGGTACTTCAAAAGCTCTTATATACCAAGCACTGTACTACGCACTGGGATAGATACAAGGTAATCAGGTCCCACATGGGGCTCACAGTCTATGTAGGAGGGAGAACATGGATTGAATCCCTGCTTTGCTGATGAGGGAATTCAGGCAACAGAGAAGTTGAGTAACTTGCCCAAGGTCACACAGAAAGTATGTGGCAGAGCCAGAATGAGAACTCAGTGTCTCTGACTCCCAGGCCTGTGCTGTCTCCACTAGATCACGATGCTTCTCAAGCAAGGAGAACCAAAAGTGAGGTGGGGGGTGCTTGAAAGAGCATGGAGAGGATTTGGTGGGATGTAAAGGAAGACTTCTTTTGTAGACCAGAGATAAGTAATTGAAGTAGGCTGCTACGGAGGAGATTCCACCTATGGAAGTCTTTAAGGAAATGGCAGGCTCTGCTCCACTGAAGAAGTCGACATCTTCCTGCCCATAGAGAGGATAGTTGCTGCTCTAAAGATCTGCCATTTTGAATTTTTCATTTCCTCATTAGAACTCCTGGTTGGGACCTTCTCCCTTGAACTGGCAGGAAAGAAATGGTCAGTCACACAGTAGTGACAGAATTCCTCCTCCTGGATTTCTTGGAGGTCCAGGAGCTGCAGCTGTTCCACACCGCAATGTTCCTCCTGGTCTACCTGGCAGCCTTGATGGGGAATCTCCTGATCATTGCCTTCACCGTCCTCCTCTGGCACCTCCCCACCCCCATGTACTTCTTCAGGCATCTGTCTGTACTTGACGTCTGCTACATCTTCGTCACCGTTCCCAAGTCCTTCCTCAACTCCTGGACTGACTGCAGCTCCATTTCATCATCATCATCAATCGTATTTATTGAGCGCTTACTATGTGCAGAGCACTGTACTAAGAGCTTAAATTTTATCTCAGCACTCTTAGGTGATCTATCCTAGACCATCCTAGGTATTTACAATCTACTTTTAATCTCTCATACCAGAGAGGGGATTAGAACCCAGGCCTCCAGCCTTTCAAGGCTGTTACTTTCCCTCTGAGCCACCTGGAGTACATCCTGCAAGTGTTTTCCTACTGCTAATTGCTTGTGCTGAGCTCCACATCCTCAAGGCGATGTCCCTAGACTGTCATGTCGCCATCTGCCTCCCCCTGCGCTATGATGTCATCATGGACCGAGGGACCTGCGAGAAGATGGTAGGCACCTCCTAGCTCAGCAGGGTCCTTTCTGCCACCCTGCATACTTCCGCCAGCTTCTCGGCTACCTTTGGAGGGACCAGTGTGATCCACCAATTCTTCTGTGAGATTCCCCCAGGTCATCAGACTCTCCGATTCCAATGGGAAGGTTTGGGAATTTGTAGCCATGATCCCTTCGGCGAGCCTGAGCTTGGTCTGTTTCTTGTCCATCGTTGTGTCCCCCAAGTTCACATCTTCTCAGCCGTGCTGGGGATGCTGTCCGGAGAGAGCCAATCCGAAGTCTTCTCTACCCACCTGCCCCACCTCATCATCACCACTTTATTAATTTCCACCGGTTAGGTGGCCTATCTTAAACCCGTGTTCGACTCCCCCACGATGCTGGACCTGCTCGTGTCCGTGTTCTGCGCATGGTGTCCCCCAGCCCTGAACCCCCTCATCTACAGACTGAAGTACAGACATGAAGGCCGCCCTGAGGAGGGTCACAGCGTGGAAACGGTTCCCCTAGGACATAAAGCACCTTTTGTGATTAGCAACACTATCTGACTCCTCGTGGCTTCAAATGCGACCCTCCAGTCAGGGGAGAGGTATTTAAAATAATTACACTACTTGTTAAGCAATGACTATGCCAGTCACTTAGCCAACCGTATTTATTGAGCACCTATGTGCAGAACACTGTACTAAGCACTTGGGAGCGTACAATATAACAATATAAAAGACATATTCCCTACCCACAGTGAACATATAGTCTACTATGTGACAAGCACTGTTGAAAGAGCTGGACTAGATAGAAGGTTACCACGTTGGACACAGTCCCTGGGGGATTCAAACCTGTTCTCCTTTCTATTTAAACTGTCAGTTCCCTGTGAGACCTGATTACCTTGTATCTACCCCAATGCTTGGTACACAGAAATTCACAAATAAAACAATAATCCTTACTACGCCAGTGCTTAGTACATAGCTTGGCACATATTAAGCACTTAACAAATACCACAATTATTACTATTACTAGCTCTTGTCAATTTTTTATGGTACCTCTTACGTGCTTACTTTGTGCCTGCCACTATACTAAGCACTGGGGTAGATACAAGGTAGTCAGGATGGACACAGTCCGTGTACTATGCGGGGAATCACGGTCTTAATCCCCATTTTACAGATGAGGTAACTGAGGCACCAAGAAGTGAAGTGACGTGCAGAGCTGGGATTAGAATGCTGATCCTTCTGATTCCCAGGCCCGGGCTCTGCAGCTTTCCCAAGCCCTTCCTCTGTCACAAGCTCTTAATAGAATGGTCTTCACACAGCAAGCACTCAATAAATACCAACGATGGATTGCTTGACTGCGGGCTTCTGACATCTTTCTCTCTCTCTCTGGCCCATTACCGCTGGGAGCTCTGGGAGACTCAGAAGCCCGCCCTCTCCCAAGCACTGATCAGCACAAGCAGCTGGTCTGGGGTCCTCTGTTGAATAGGGCAGGTGGGCGTCCATCCCGGCAAGGCCACCAGGGGAGATGAGAAGGCTCGGGGAGACAGGGTCCTGTAGGTGAAGACAGACTACCGCCCACCCTCTGTCATTTCGACAAGGAGCCCACACCTTCTGCAGTATGATTCCTGTCCTACTGCAGGCTGAATAGCTCTCCGACGCTGGCAGGAGGGAGAGAGTCCAGGGGCTCCTGTCAGGGGCTAGAGCAGCTCTTAGACACCCACCACGCCAACCCAGTAAGCCTCCATTCTCATGCCCAAATGGCACAACCAAAACCCTGCCATTGGCCAGGGGGCAGAGGAGGCAATGTCTTGCTCTGAGCCTGGAAAGCTCTCTGCAGCCCCTGTTTAGTCAATTGTATTTATTAAGCGCTTACTATTTGCAAAGCACTGAACTAAGTACTTTGGAGAGTACGATATAACAATAAACGAACACATCCCCTGCCAATAATGAGCTTACAGACTAGAGAAGAGGGTAAGCGACTCCTGGCCTCTGCTAGGGATTTGGGCCACATGAACATTATCAGAATCCCTTGATCACCGGTTTCAAAGCCTTTGATCAGCTCTTTCCCCACTATCGATCAATCAGTGATAAACACTGAATACTTTCTGTTTGCAGAGCACTTTACCAAGCTCTGGGGTAGATACTAGATAACTGTGTTGGACACAGTCCCTGTCCCACATAGGGTTCATAGTCTTAATCCTCATTTCAGTGGTGAGGTAACTGAGGCCCAAAGAAGAGAAATAATAAAAATATAATAATAATAGCATTTATTAAGCGCTTACTATGCGCAAAGCACTGTTCTAAGCGCTGGGGAGGTTACAAGGTGATCAGGTTGTTCCACGAGGGGCTCACAGTCTTAATTCCCATTTTACAGATGAGGAAACTGAGGCACAGAGAAGTTAAGTTACTTGCCCAAAGTCACACAGCTGACAAGTGGTAGAGCTGAGATTTGAACCCATGACCTTTGACTCCGAAGCCCATGTTCTTTCTACTGAGCAACACTGCTTCTCAGCATCTTGATGTTGTAACTTCATCCTCTGGACTGTAATCTCGGTATGGCAGGGAAAGTTTCCACTAATTATGTTGTATTGACCTTTCCCAAGCGCTTAGTACAGTGCTCTGCAGATAGTAAGTGCTCAATAAATGCTATGAGTTGATTAAGGAAATCTCCACACAAGGAAGCTCTCCCTATTGCTGCCCACCTGGCTGGCCCTTCCAATCAATAAATTAATAAATCAATTGACTTTAGTGAATCCTTACTATGTGCAGAACAATTAACCATGATGGTCTCCCACCAGTTCAGAAATAATGATAATAATGATAATAATAATGGTACTTCTTAAGCACTTACTATGTGCCAAGCACTGTTCTAATTACCGGGGTAGATACAAGTAAATCAGGTTGGACAGAATCCCTGTCCTACATGGGCGTCAAACTCTTAATTCCCATTTTGCAGATGTGGTAACTGAGGCCCAGAAAAGTTGTGACCTCTGGTCAAAGTCACGCAGCTGACATGTGGTGGAGCAGGGAATAGAACCCAAGTCCTTCTGACTCCTAAGCCCATACTCTATCCACTAAATCATGCTCCTTATCTAATATTTTCTAGACTGTAAGCTCAATGTGGTCAGTGAATGCGTCTATCAACTACGTTATATTGTACTCTCCCAAGTGAGAAGTAGTGTGGCCTAATGGATAGAGCATGGGCCTGGAAGTCAGAAGGACCTATGTTCTCATCCCGGCTCCGCCCCTTGCCTGATGTGTGACCTTGAGCAGGGCACTTCATTTCTCTGAGATTCAGTTCCCTCATCTGTCAAATGGAGATTAAGAAATGGGACAGGGACTGTGTCCAACATGATTAACTTGAATCTACCCCGGCGCTTAGTACAGTGCCTGGCACATAGTAAGAGCTTAACAAAAACCATTTTAAAAAGTCCAGTTCTGGACACCATTCTATAGAGTGGATCCGGTTCTGGAAGCCATATTCTGGACACAATGCCCTAGAGGTGCCCCAGTTCAGGACACAATATTCTAGAATGGATCCAGTTCTGGAAGCTATGCCTTAGAGTGGCTCTGGTTCTGGACACAATGCTCTGAAGGGGATCCTATGCCCAAAGTGGCTCTAGATCCAAGCGGAGTCTGAGTGGGCTGAGTGGGAAGCTGCCCTACAATAAGCACTGTTACCCTCTCCTCATTGTTTCTTTGTCTTACTTGGGTCCCTTTAACACCAGAGCATTGAAAGGCCAGAAGCAACTCCTCCTGGATTTTGCTGAGGACGCAACCCAGAGTCTGAAACCGCTTGAGCATGCATGGTTTCCCCAGAGGCTTAGTTTAGCAGATCTGTCTGGAAACGGTCATGATTCTCAGGCCTAATGAGGCTCTTCGGCCATGCTCTCGACAGTCCTATTGGCAGAATTCCCAATTGCCCCACCCCTTTCCAGGGTTGCTCTCAGTAGACAGACTGAGGCCAAGGGGAAAACAGTTCAGTCCCAGGGAGAGCTTCTTCCAGGCTTAAAATCAAAGTTTTTCACAGTCCACAAACCTCAGCGAGAGTTGGGAGTGATGCACCCCGGACCAGAAGACAAGCCAGGAACAAGAGAACGTGTCCTGGACCGATAGTCACCGGTTCTCTCGAGGTCAGTGAGTTCATTATGAAATGTATGGTCTTGATCAAGGGCTCAAGCTAAACTAAGCACTCTGCTTAACACTGGGATAAAAGATCGACACTGAGCCCAGGGAGAGTCACGTCTATGGCTCTGAGCCTTATTGAAGATGCAGCTTCTCCAAGAGGCCTTCCCTTAAAGCACTAAATTACCTTGCCCCCTCATACCTCACCTCGCTACTCTATCATAGCCCACCCCACACACTTTCCTCCTCTATGCCAGACTTTTCATTGTACCTCGATATCGTCTATCTCGCCACCAATCTCTCACCCAAGTACTGCCTCTGGCCTGGAACGCTCTCCTTCTTCGTATCCGAGAGACAATTGCTCTTTCCACCTTCAAAGCCTTATTGAAGGCACCTCACCTCCAAGTGACCTTCCCTGACTAAGCCCTCATTTCCTCTTCTCCTGCTCCCTTTTGCATCACCCTGATTTGTTCCCTTTATCTGCCCCCACCCCCCTCCAAGCCCCACTGCACTAATGTCCATATCTGTAATTTATTTATTTTCATTAGTGTCTCCACTGTGGCCTGGAAAAGTGTCTGTTATATTCTTGTATTGTACTCTGCCAAGCACTTAGTACAGTGCTCTGCATACAGTGAGTGCTCAGTAAATACGATTGATTGAATGATTGATTAGGCATGGACCATCAGGCAGAATGAGGAAATTCTCTCCTGATGCCAATTGCTCTCCAGCCAGAAACTCAGATTTTCTGTCACAGGCCAATCGATCGATCAATCACTGGTATTTGTTGAGAATTTACAGGGTGCAGTGCACTGTAATAAGCATTTGAGAGAGTACAATACAATAGAATTGGTAGATACCTTCCCTACCCACAACAAGCTGACAGTCTAGAAACAGAGACAGACAATAATAGATATAAATAAATTACAGATATGTAATGGCCTGGACCATTACATAAGAACGTGGAATTGCCAGAGATGGGATTAGAACCCAGGTCCTCTGACATTCAGGCCCAGGCTCTTTCCACTGGGCCATGCTGCTTCTATTTTCTGAGTGCTTACTGTGTGTAGAGCGCTGTAATAAGCACTTGAGAAAGTACAGTTTAACAGTGTTGCTAGATATGTTCCCAGCTCTGGAGGGCAAAGGGTGGGGGTGAACAAAGTGTTCAAATCCAAGTACAAAATCAATCAATCAATGGGGATTTTGTACGGCATTTGTTAAGCATTTACTATGTGTCAGGCACTGTTCTAATTACTGAGGTAGATAGAAGTTTATCGGGTTGGACACAGTCCCTGTTACATGTGGGGCTCACACACTAAGTGGGAGGGAAGGATAATTTAATCCCTATTTTTCAGATGAGAGAGTAAGGCACGGGGAAGATAAATGACTTGCTCATGGTCACACAGCAAGCAATTGCCAGAGCTGGGATTAGAACCCGGGTCCTCTGACGTTCAGGCCCAGGCACTTTCCACTGGGTCATGCTGCTTCTATTTTTTGAGTGCTTACTGTGTGTAAAGCGCTGTAATAAGCACTTGAGAAAGTACAGTTTAACAGTGTTGGTAGACATGTTCCCAGCCCACATTGAGCTTACAGTCTAGAGGGAAGTTAGAAATGGAACAGTCCCTCAAGATGATTAGGTCTACTTTGTGTCCACATTAGAGATGAGAGAAGCTGTGTGGCCTGGTAGAAAGAGACTGGGCCTGGAAGTTTAAGAACCTGGGTTCTAATCCCAGTTCCACCATTTGTCAGCAGTGTGACCTTGGGCAAATCACCTCACTTCTCTGGGCCTCAGTTTCCTCATTTGGAAAATGAAAACTCATTACCTGTTCTCCCTTCCCCTCGCACTATGAGCCTCATGTGGGGCAGGGACTGTGTCTGACCTGGTTATCTTGTATCTATCTCAATGCTAGAGTACTGGGGTTGGCATAATGTAAGTTCTTAACAGGTGCCACAATTAGTTTGTTGAGGTAGGATGAAATAAAATTACTTGCGAATTAATAATAATAACTGTTGTATTTTGTATGCACTTACTATGTTCCCAGGACTGACCTAAGCACTGGGGTTGATGTAATACAAGCAGAACAGACACAGACCCTGTCCCACATTTGGCTTAGAGTGTGAGGGGGAGGGAGAGCAGGTAGTGAGTCTCCATTTTCCAGATGAGTAAACTGAGGGCCAGAGAAATGAAGTGACATGCCCATGGTCACACAACAGACAAGTGGCAGAGACAGGATTGAAACCCAGTTCTGATTAGCTTGTATGAACCACAGTGCTTAGTACAGTGTCTGGCACATCGAAACTGCTTAGAAAATACCATTAAAAAAGTAGTGGCAAAGTCGGGATCAGAACCCAGGTCCTCTGACTCCCAGGCCTGGGCTCTTTCTACTAGCCCACGTGACTTCTCTTGCTGTTTCGATAGACGGTGAGGGTAGTCTGCTCGACTCTGTGACCTCCATCTTGCCAAAGAGACAGCATTCACTCAAACCCACCTCTGCCCAGAGGTGGCTGATTTTACCCTCTCCAACTCCAGCCCAGGACCTAGACCTCTTTACCATCAACAACATATTCAAATGGTGTCAGAGAACAAAGGGTGGCACATCGTCACCATCAAATGCCATCGAGGCTTTTCCAGATTCATAGCGACTCAATGGATATATATCTTCCAGAATGTCCTGTCTTCACTATATCTGTAGTTATTTTGGTATGTATATCCATAGAGCTTTCTTGGTAAAAATAGTGAAATGGTTTAGCATTGCCTTCTTCCACACAGTAAAAACTTGAGTCTCTTCGACTCTTTCCCATGCCACTACCGCCCAGCACAGGTGAATCAACTTTGTCTGATGATGCTTCAGCTTAGACCTTCTCATTCTGGGTAACCCTATCAAGAGAGTATCTCTCAATGGCATAGCTCTAAGCACAGGAGTAGAGTGCAAATGGTTCCGAGTTTGCTGACTGGAATGGAAATATCTCTGGGTCGTGCCTGGTTTAGTATTTGCTGTTGAGGCTGTGCTGGCATGCCCATCTCCTTTCTGTCTCCCCCACGATGACAGAAAGTTTTCTGCAATCAGCAATTGCTTTAACTACTGCATCAGTCCTTCGCTGACCTCCCAGCCTCCTGCCTCTCCCTAGTCCAGTCCATACTTCATTCGTTCAGTCCATGTCTCCCCACTGCTTGAGAACCCCGAGTGGTTGCCCATCCACCTCCACAACATACAGCAACTCCTTACCATATGTCTTGAAAGCACTCAATCACCTTGCCCTCTCCTACCTCACCTCACTGATCTACTACAACGAAGCCCTCACACTTTGCTCCTCTAGTGCCAACCTACTCACTGAACTTTTATCTCATCTATCTCACCACCAACCCCTTGCCCACATCCTGTCTCTGGCTAGGAACACTCTCCCACTTCATATCCAACAGATCGCCAGTTTCCCCATCTTCAAAGCCTTATTAAAATCAGATGGCGTTGTGGATAGTGCACAGGCCTGGAAGCCAGAAGGTAATGAGTTCTATTCCTGACTCCTCCACTTATCTGTTGTGTGACCTTGGGCAAGTTATTTCACTTCTCGGTGCCTCAGTTACCTCATCTGTAAAATGGGGATTGAGACTGCGGGACCCTCATGGGACAGCGACTGTGTCCAGCCCGATTTGCTTGTACCCACCCCAACACTTAGGAAAGTGGCTGGCACATAGTAAGTGCTTAGCAAAAACTATAATTATTATTAATTATTATCCCCTCTGAGAGGACTTCTCCAACTAAGCCCTCTTTTTTCCTTCTCCTTTTCTCTTCTGCATCACCCTGGCACTTGGATTCGCACCCTTTTTTCACCCCAACCTCAGCCTCAGAGCAGTTATATCCAAATCTGTAATTTATATATATTAATGTCTATCTTGCCTTCTAGACTGTAAACTCATTGTGAGCAGAGTACATAATAATGATTATGGAATTTGTTAAGTTCTTAATGTGTACCTGGAACTGTACTAAGCTCTGGGGTGGAAACAAAAAAATCGGGTTGGGCACAGCCCATGTCCCACATGGGGCTCACAGTCTGAATCCCCATTTTACAAATGAAGCAACTGAGGCACAGAGAAGTCAAGTGATTTGCCCAAGGTCACACAGCAGACAAGTGGTGGAGGTGGTATTAGAACCCAGGTCCTCTTTCATTCATGCATTCAATCGTATTTATTGAGCACTAACTGTGTGCAGAGCACTGTACTAAGCGCTTGGGAAGTACAAGTTGGCAACATATAGAGATGGTCCCTACCCAACAGTGGGCTCACAGTCTAGAAGGGGGAGACAGGCAACAAAACAAAACATTTTAACAAAATAAAATGAATAGAATAAATATGCATAAGAAAAATAAATAAATAGAGAAATACGTACAAACATATATACATATATACAGGTGCTGTGGGGAGGGGAAGGAGGTAAGGCGGGGGGATGGGGAGGGGGAGGAAGGGGAGAGGAAGGAGGGGGCTCAGTTTGGGATGGCCTCCTGGAGGAAGTGAGCTCTCAGTAGGGCTTTGAAGGCAGGAAGACAGCTAGCTTGGTGGATATGCGGACGGAGGGCATTCCAGGCCCGGGGGATGACGTGGACCGGGAGTCGATGGCGGAACAGGCGAGAACGAGGCACGGTGAGGAGATTAGCGGCAGAGGAGCGGAGGGTGCGGGCTGGGCTGTAAAAGGAGAGAAGGGAGGTGAGGTAGGAGGGGGCGAGGTGATGGAGAGCCTTGAATCCGAGGGTGAGGAGCTTTTGCCTGATGCGTAGGTTGATTGGTATCCACTGGAGATTTTTGAAGAGGGGAGTAACATGCCCAGAGCCTTTCTGCACAAAGACGATCCGGGCAGCGGCGTGAAGTATGGATTGAAGTGGGGAGAGACAGGAGGATGGGAGATCGGAGAAGAGGCCGATCCAGTAATCCATTCGGGATAGGATGATAGATTGGACGAGCAGGGTAGCGGTTTGGATGGAGAGGAAAGGGCGGATCTTGGCAATGTTGCGGAGGTGAGACCGGCAGGTTTTGGTGACGGCTTGGATGTGAAGGGTGAATGAGAGAGTGGAGTCGAGGATGACACCAAGGTTGCGGGCTTGTGAGACGGGAAGGATGGTAGTGCCATCAAAAGTGATGGGAAAGTCAGGGAGAGGGCAGGGTTTGGGAAGGAAGATAAGGAGTTCAGTCTTGGACATGTTGAGATTTAGGTGGCGGGCAGACATCCAGATGGAGGTGTCCTGAAGGCAAGAGGAGGTACAATCCTGGAGGGAGGGAGAGAGAGCAGGGGCAGAGATGTAGATGTGGGTATCATCAGTGTAGAGATGATAGTTGAAGCCGTGGGAGCGAATGAGTTCAACAAGGGAGTGAGTGTAGACAGAGAACAGAAGGGGACCAAGAACTGACCCTTGAGGAACTCCTACAGTAAGGGGATGGGAGGGGGGGAAAAGCCCGCAAAAGAGACTGAGAATGAACGTCCGGAGAGATATGAGGAGAACCAGGAAAGGACAGAGTCTGTGAAGCCAAGGTTGGATAGCGTGTTGAGGAGAAGGGGGTGGTCCATAGTATCGAAGGCAGCTGAGAGGTCGAGGAGGAATAGAATAGAGTAGGAGCCGTTGGATTTGGCAAGTAGGAGGTAATTGGTGACCTTTGAGGGGGCAGCTTCCGTAGAATGTAGGGGACGGAAGCCAGATTGGAGGGGGTTGAGGAGAGAGTTGTCGTTGAATTTCACTGACACAGGGTAGAGCCAACCCCTTCATTAAATGAAGCGTCAATGTCCACCCACCAGGAGAAATGCCTAAATCTTTCCTTAACATTCTCATTCCTTTCTGAGACATAGGGATTCCCTCTCCTCTATATTCACTCCCACGTTATCTCCTTAATGATAAACCTTCAGGCCTTTTACTTGTTTCCTTCTTCACAACCTTTTCTCATTCCTGCTCCACCCAGATCCATATACATAATCTTTCTGTAGGCATCACCTCAAATCTCCATGTAGAAGCAGCATGGTGTAGTCGCTAGATCATAGGCCTGGGAGTCAGAAGATCGTGGGTGCTAATCCTGTCTCTGTCACCTGTTTGCTGTATGACCTTGGAACAGTCACTTAACTTTTCAGTGCCTCAGTTACCTTTTCTGTAAAATGAGGATTAAAATTGTGACTGTGTCCAATCTGATTATCTAGTATCTACCCCAGCGTTTAGTACAGTGTTTGGCACATAGTAAGCGCTTAAGAAATACCATCATTATAATTGTTATTATTACTATTATCTCAACTTCTTGGTGTTCATAAAACATCCTCTATTCTACACATGCCAACATGAGGACTTTAATCCCAATGCATTCATGCTATCTTTTCAACTCTTAAATCAGAACACTCTACACGTTCACACTCTTATACAAACGCGAGGGTACACCCAATCCCAAGACATTCACACAACTATTTCAGTAGTTTCTTTCAGAATGGAGATGTTCTCAGGTCATCATCAGGAGCTTTTCCTCATCGGGGACGTTAAGTGTCAGGCAACAGCAGTGTCAAACACCGATATCTCACGTGCGGCTGGTTTAGTACCTGCAACTTAAACGTGGTAACTTGGTTAGTGCAGGTTTAAACAGGCATTCATTCATTCAATCGTATTTATTAAGCGTTTACTGTGTGCAGAGCAGTGTAGTAAGCGCTTGGGAAACTACAATATGAGAAACAGCGTGGCTCAGTGGTGAGAGGAGGGGCTTTCGAGTCAGAGGTCATGGGTTCAAATCCTGGCTCCTGCAATTGTCATCTGTGTGACTTTGGGCAAGTCACTTAACGTCCCTGTGCCTCAGTGACCTCATCTGTAAAATGGGGATTAAGACTGTGAGCCCCCCTTGGGACAGCCTTATGACCTTGTAACCTCCCCATCGCTTAGAACAGTGCTTTGCACATAGTAAGCGCTTAATAAATGTCATTATACAATACAGCAACACAGAGTGACAATCCCTGCCCACAATGAGTTCACAGTCCAGAGGGAAGGAGACAGACATCAATACGAATAGACAGGCATCAATACAAATAAATAAAATTACAGATATATACATAAGTGTCATGTGGCTGAGACGGGGAAAAGCAAAGGGAGCAAGTCAACGCGATGCAGAAGGGAGTGGGAGATGAGGAAATGTGAGGCTTGGTCTGGGAAGGCCTCTTGGAGTAGATATGTCTTCAGTGAGGCTTTGAAGTGGGGGGAAGTGATTGTCTGGCAGATTTGAGGAGGGAGGGCGTTTCAGACCAGAGGTAAGACATGAGCCAGGGGTCAGTGAAAATCCCAGAAGAACCGCGGTATCTACCAGGAAGGTGACTTCCTGGTGGTCATTCACTGGGACGGTCATATGTGGGTAGCACCCATACTGTGAGAGGGCAGTGGCCACCCTCTGCTAGCCGGGCCTGCCGGATCCCCCTTCTAGCCTCCCTGCTCTGTGGAGCTGTTGGTCTGCCCTCCCCAGGTCAGCAGCCTCAGGATATAATAATAATGATGATAATAATAGTAATAATAATGGTACTTGTTAAGTGCTACTATGTGCCAAGCACTGTTCTAAGCGCTGGGGTAGATACAAGGTAATTAGGTTGTCCCAAGTGAGGCTCACCGTCTTAATCCCCATTTTGCAGATGAGGTAACTGAGGCGCAGAGAAGTGAAGTGACTTATCCGAAGTCACACAGCTGACAAGTGGCAAAGCCAGGAATAGAACCCACAATCTCTGACCCCCAAGCCAGTGCTCTTTCCACTAAACCACTCTGCTTCCTCCTTAGGGAAACTGCTCCTTCAGTTCACGCCATATGGCCACTTCCTCCAAGTTCAGTCTCTCTGTACCGGCATGCCATGAGGGTCAGTGGGTGTCCTTCCTAGCAGCAGCCCACCTTGACCGCAACTCTTTCCCAACTACAGCTGCTAAAACCCGGGCAACCAGCATATCAGCGGTCTGGCACAGAGGTCAGTCGCTGTTGACTGTATTAGCTAAGGTGCTGCATGTTTGTACCCCCGTGGAACTATCCCTCAAACGATGGGCCAGCATGCGCTCTGGCCTCGGGGGTGCGCCCTTTACTACTGTGCGTAGTAAGCCTCCTTGGGCGGGGAAGGACCAGGGGCTAGCCTCCTGGATTCTGTCCTTACAATCCAGTATTTGTTCGATGTCTACTAACGTGTCGACCAACTCTGTTATTTTGTATTTTCCCAAGTACTTAGTACAATACTCTGCATACAATAAGAGCTCAGTATATATGATTGATTGATTGATGGGTCTTCTCCATAATATTAATACTGGTATTTGTTAAGTGCTTACTGTGTACCGGCGCTGTACTGATCACTGGGGTAGACACAAGCAGAATAGATACAGAGAAGCAACATGGCTTAGTGGAAAGAGCTCAGGCTTGGGAGTCGAAGGGTGTGGGTTCTAATCCCGCCTCTGCCCCTTGTCAGCTGTGTGACCTTGAGTAAGTCACTTCTCTGTGCCTCAATTACCTCATCTGTCAAATGGGGATTAAGACTGTGAGCCTCACGTGGGACAACCTGATTACCTTGTATCTACTCCAGGGCTTAGAACAGTGCTTGGCACATAGTAAACGCTTAAAAAATACCACCATCATCATCATCAAGCTAATCGGGCTGGACACAGTCCCTGTCAATCAATCAATCAATCAATCAATCGTATTTATTGAGCGCTTACTATGTGCAGAGCACTGTACTAAGCGCTTGGGAAGTACAAATTGGCATCACACAGGGCTCACAGTCTTCATTCCTATTTTACAGATGAGGTAACTGAGCCCCAGAGAAATAAGGTTACTTGCCCAAGGTCACACAGCAGACAGGTGGCGGATCTAGGACTAGAACACTGGACGTCTGACTTCCTAGCCCGTGCTCTTTCGTCCAGGACACGCTGCTGCTCCAGAAATTAACCAACAGCCCTAGTGGACACTTGACTGGAGCCCGTTTCTTTCCTGATGACTCCTTCTCTCCTTAAGGCAGCTCATGGCATTTCCCAGCCAATGGTCAACGTCACCACAGTGACCGGATTCCTGCTCCTGGGGTTCTCGGAGGTCCGGGAGCTTCAGCTGGTCCACGCTACACTGTTCCTGCTGGTCTTCCTGGTGGCCCTGACAGGGAATCTTCTCATTGTCACCGTCACCATCCTCGACCGGCGCCTCCACACCCCTATGTACTTCTTCCTCAGGAACCTGTCCCTCATCGACGTCTGCTACATCTCCACCACCGTCCCCAAGTCCATCCTCAACTCCCTCACAAACGTCAACTCCATCTCCCTGCCGGCTTGCGTTGTCCAGGTCTTTCTTGTGATTTTCCTGGGGGGATCGGAGTTGGCCCTTCTCACCGTCATGTCCCACGACCGCTATGTGGCCATCTGCCGCCCCCTGCACTATGACATCATCATGAATGAACCATGGAGCTTGTGCCTCCATGCTGGCCGCCTCCTGGCTCAGCGGCAGTCTGATCTCCGTGATGTACACTGCCAGTACTTTCTCCCTGTCCTTCTGCGGCCCCAACGACATCCACCAGTTCTTCTGTGAGGGACCCCAGTTGCTGAGGCTCACCTGTTCCGCTAGCCACATCGCCGAACATGTGAGTTTAACCTTGGCCCTCTGCTTAAGTTTCCTCTGCTTCGTGCTCATCGTCATCTTGTATGTGCGCATCTTCCGGGCCGTGGTGAGAATGCCAGCTGCCGAGGGCCGGGCCAAAGCCTTCTCCACCTGCCTACCCCACCTCGTCGTCGTCACGCTTTTCACCTCTTCTGGATTCTTCGCCTACCTGAAGCCAATATCTGACTCCCCCTCGGCACTGGACTTACTGGTGTCTGTGTTCTACGCCGTGGTTCCCCCGACCCTAAACCCCCTCATCTACAGCCTGAGAAACCGGGATATGAAGGCCGCTATGAACAAACTTCTTGGGCAGGAAAGTTTTGGAAAAGAAAAATTATGTCAAGTGAACTTTTCCCCATCCTAGTCGGCATAGATCCCATTCTTTGGCTGGGCTGCTTTGATATTTATTTATATTCATGTCTGTGGCCCCTCTAGACTGGACGCTAGTTGTGGGCAGGGAACATGTCCACCAACGATGAGCCCTTAGTACAGTGCTTTGCACACAGGAAGTGATAAATAATACCATTAATGGATTGATTAATGTCTGATTTCCCTCTCTAGACTTTAATCTTGTGGATAGGGAACATGTGTACCAGCTTCGACATATTGTACTCCCCCAGGCACATGGTACAATGTTCTGCGCAGTGGAAAGAGCCCGGGCTTTGGAGTCAGAGGTCATGGGTTCAAATCCCAGCTCCGCCACTTGTCAGCTATGTGACATTGGGCAAGTAACTTCACTTCTCTGTACCTCAGTTCCCTCATCTGTAGAATGTGAATGAAGATTGTGAGCCCCACGTGGGACAACCGTGATTACCTTGTATCCCCCCAGCGCTTAGAGCAGTGCTTTGCACATAGTAAACGCTAAATAAATGCCATTATCATTATTATTATTACTGATAAATGCTATTGATTGATTGATTAGTCTTCTTTAGCAGCATCTCTCGCTGTGGGAAGGGATGTGTTTGGCAGGAGCTGCCTCTGACATTCTAGAGCCAGGGTAGAAAATCTGATTTCTATCCCCCTACATGCCACCCCCTGCCCTCCTGATCCAACTATGCAAGTTGGATACAGGGTTTTGTGGGCGTGGTAAATGCTGAAATAGACTGGAAGCAGATATGGTAAGCAGGGTTCCGTCAGTCATTGGTTTGAACAGTGGTCTTGGTTGTGAGTGTTATAACAGTAATAATAATAATATACAAAATAATCAGGTCCCAAATGGAGTTCTCAGTCCAAGTAGGAGAGAGAACAGGTATTGGATCTCCATTTAGTAGATGAGGTAACTGAGACACAGAGAAGTGTCTTTACCCAGCAGCAAGCACGAAACAGCGTTGCTTAGTGGATAGAATCTGGACCTGGGAGTCAGAAGGACCTGGTTTCTAATCCCGGATCTACCACGTGTCTGCCATGTGACCTTGGGCAAGTAATTTCATTTCTCTGTGCCTCAGTTACCACATCTGTAAAATGTGGATTAAGACTGTTAGCCTCATGTGGAACATGGACTGTGTCTGACCTGATTCCTTTGGATATACTCCAGTGCTTAGTACAGTGCCTGGCAAATAGTAAGCACTTAATACAATAAAACAAACAAATCAAGGTCATACAACAGAAACCTGGGATTAGAGCCCAGGTCATCTGACTCCTAGGCCCATGCTGCATTCGTTGGAGCACTTGGGAAAGTACCATACGATAAAGATTGTAGATATGGTGCCTGCATCAATGAGATTACAGTCTACAGGGGGAGACACATTAAAGTAAATTATGGAGTGTGAGAGTATGTTTAAAATTGCTGTTGGGTGACTATCAAGTGCTTAGGGGATACAGAGGAAAATGCATAGGTGATACAAGGGGGATGGTGTGTCGGGCAAATGAGGGCTTTATTAAAATAATGTGATTTTAATAAGGCTTTGAAGATGGGGAGGATGGTGGTCTGTCGAATGTGAAGCAGAAAGGAGTTCCAGGCCAGAGGAAGTAGGAGAAGCAGCTTGGCTCAGTGGAAAGAGCACGGGCTTTGGAGTCAGAGGTTATGGATTCATATCCCGGTTCCACCAATTATCAGCTGTGTGACTTCGGGCAAGTCACTTCAGTTCTCCGCGCCTCAGTTACCTCATCTGTAAAATGGGGATTAAAACTGTGAGCCCCCCGTGGGACAACCCGATCACCTTGTAACCTCCCCAGCGCTTAGAACAGAGCTTAGCACATAGTAAGCGCTTATCAAATATCATCATTATTATTATTTTATTATTATTATTATCAATTGTATATACTGATTACTTCTTTTTATGCAGAACACTGTAATAAATGCTGGGGAGAATACAATACAACAGAGTTGGTAGATGCATTTCCTACCCACAACAAACTGAGGTCAGAGGACCTGGTTTCTAAATCTGGCTCCGTCATTTGTCTTCTGCGTGACCTTGGGCAAGTCAATTCACTTCTCTGGGCCTCGGTTCCCTCATCTGCAAAATGGGGATTAAGACTGTGAGCCCCATGTGGAACAGGGACAGTGTCCAACCTGAATAGTTTGTATCTACCCCAGCACTTTAGTACAGTGCCTGGAACCTAGTAAGCCCTTAACTCATCATGGGCAGGGAATGTGTCTGCTAATTCTACTCTATTGTACTCTCCCTAGCGCTTAGTACAGTGCTCTGCACACGGAATGAGCTCAATAAATACGATTGACTGACTATCTGATTGAGAGAGTGAGTGATCAACTGGTTGAGAAAGGGCCAATAAAGGGGCTTTGTGCAGCTTTGGGCCTCGGAGCCTGGGGAACCCCAGATGTGTGACCATTCCAGCCCGGCATCCCACCCCTAACCGGCCTTCTTAATTAATCCTCCCTCCCAGTCCCACAGCATTTCTGTCCATTTCTGTCATGTGTTTATTTATAATAATGTATATCCCCCCCATCTAGATGGTAAGCTTATTGTGGTCAGGGAATGTGTCTGTTTATTGTTATATTTTACTACAATGCTCTATCCACAGTAAGCGCTCAATAAATATGATTGATTGACTGACTGACTGACTCTGGGAGGCAGGCGGAGGGCGGGGCAGAGCAGGAAGTACCACTAAGATGGGGAAGACTCCAACCGCCACCACATGGTACGGTGAGACGAGAAGCAGACACGCGTCTGGGCGTCCGGCTGGGTGTTGGAGAGAGCGGGGCACGGAGTCTGAATTGTACTTCCCAAGCATTTAGTACAGTGCTCTGCACCCAGTAAGCGCTCAACAAATACTAATGAATGAATGAGGGGCTGTGCGTCCCGAGAGGTGAGTCACCACTGTCCGCGGGGGATGTGCGGGAGACAGCCAATCGTAGTAATTGAGTGCTTACTGTGTGCAGAGCACTGTACTAAGCGCTCGGGAGTGTACAAGAGAACAATATAGCAGACACGTTCCCTGCCCTCAATGAGCTGACAACCTTGAGGATATGCGGGGCATTAAAGCAGCGAAGTGTGCAGGCTGAGTTTTAGTAGGAGAGAAACGAGCGCCTCACTCCCCACCTCGCCTCCCTTTCCTCTCTACCCAATCTTGATGATCAGATTACTGCTCTCAGCTCTGCCGTTTCTACTCAGCTAGACTCGCTCGCTCCCCTTTAAATTTGCCACTCTCGTACCGCTCGTACCACTAACCCACAGCCTTGGATCACTGCCACTGTCCGCCTCCTTCGCCCTTCTGCTAGAGCTGCCGAACGCTCCTGGCGAAAGTCTAAACACCATGCCAACCTCGTTCACTTCAAGTTTATCCTACCCTGCCTTAGCTCAGCCCTCTACTCTGCCAGACAAAACTATTTCCCCTGCCTTGACACCCATGCCCATCATCCCCGCCCGTCAGCTCTTCCGTATATTCAACTCCCTTCTCAGGCCCCCGGTTCCTCCCCCTCCTCCTTCCCTCACCCCCAAAGATCTGGCCTCCTACTTCATTAATAAAAATAAGTCCATGAGGTCTGACCCCCCCCAAAGTCACTCCCCCCTTCTCCAACCCCCCCGGCTCTCAACGCTCTCTGCTACTCTCCCAACCTTCCCAGCAGTATCCTCAGAGGAGCTCTCTTCCCTCCTCTGAAGTGCTACTCCGGTCACCTATGCTTCTGACCCCATTCCCTCTCATCTCATGAAATCTCTCGCTCCGTCCCTTCTCCCCTCCTTAACTTCCGTCTTCAACCGCTCACTCTCCACTGGTTCCTTCCCCTCTGCCTTCAAACATGCCCATGTCTCTCCCATCCTAAAAAACCCTCTCTTGACCCCACCTCACCTTCTAGTTATCGCCCTATATCCCTCCTACCATTCCTTTCCGAACTCCTTGAAGGAGTCGTCTACACGGGCTGCCTCGAATTCCTCAACACTAACTCTCTCCTTGACCCCCTCCTATCTGGCTTCCGTCCCCTACATTCCACGGAAACTGCCCTCTCAAAGGTCACCAATGACCTCCTGCTTGCCAAATCCAACGGCTCATACTCTATTCTAATCCTCCTCGACCACTCAGCTGCCTTCGACAGTGTGGACCACCCCCTTCTCCTCAACACGCTATCCAACCTTGGCTTCACAGACTCCTGGTTCTCCTCTTATCTCTCCGGTCGTTCATTCTCAGTCTCTTTTACAGGCTCCTCCTTCACCTCCCACACCCTTACTGTAGGGGTTCCTCAAGGTTCAGTTCTTTGTCCCCTTCAGTTCTCGATCTACACTCACTCCCTTGGTGAACTCATTCGCTCCCACGACTTCAACTATCATCTATATGCTGATGACATCCAAATCTACATCTTTGCCCCTTCTCTCTCTCCCTCCCTCCAGGCTCCCATCTCCTCCTGTCTTCAGGACATCTCCATCTGGATGTCTGCCCGCCACCTAAAACTCAACATGTCCAAGAGTGAACTCTTTGTCTTCCCTCCCAAACCCTACCCTCTCCCTGACTTTCCCATCACTGCTGACGGCACTACCATCCTTCCCGTCTCACAGGCCCGCAACCTTGGTGTCAACCTTGTCTCTGCTCTCTCGTTCACCCCTCACATCCAAGCCGTCACCAAAACCTGCTGGTCTCAGCTCTGCAACATTGCCAAGATCCGCCCTTTCCTCTCCATCCAAACCGCTACCCTGCTCGTTCAAGCTCTCATCCTATCCCGTCTGGATTACTGTATCAGCCTCCTCTCCGATCTCCCAGCCTCCTGTCTCTCCCCACTTCAATCCATACTTCACGCCGCTGCCCGGATTGTATTTGTCCAGAAACGCTTTGGGCATGTTACTCCCCTCCTCAAAAATCTCCAGTGGCTACCAATCAACCTACGCATTAGGCAGAAACTCTTCACCCTCGGCTTCAAGGCTCTCCATCACCTCGCCCCCTCCTACCTCACCTCCCTTCTCTCCTTTTACAGCCCAGCCCGCACCCTCCGCTCCTCTGCCGCTAATCTCCTCATCATGCCTCGTTCTCTCCTGTCCCGCCGTCGACCCCCGGCCCACATCATCCCCCTTGCCTGGAATGCCCTCCCTCCCCACATCCGCCAAGCTAGCTCTCTTCCTCCCTTCAGGGCCCTACTGAGAACTCACCCCCTCCAGGAGACCTTCCCGGATTGAGCCCCCTCTTTCCTCTCCCCCTCCTCCCCCTCTCCATCCCCCCGCCTTACTTTATCCCCTTCCCCACAGCAACTGTATATATGTCTATATGTTTCTACACATTTATTACCCTATTTATTTATTCTACTTGTACATATTTATTCTATTTATTTTATTTTTTTAATATGTTTTGTTTTGTTCTCTGTTCCCTTCTAGAGTGTGAGCCCACTGTTGGGTAGGGACCGTCTCTATATGTTGCCAACTTGTACTTCCCAAGCGCTTAGTACAGTGCTCTGCACACAGTAAGCGCTCAATAAATACGATTGAATGAATGAATGAATGAAGGTAGGAAAGGGCATAGAGCAGCGTGGCTTAGTGGATAGAGCACAGGCCTGGAGGTCAGAAGGACCTGTATTCTAATCCAAGCCCGGCCATATGCCTCCTCACCATTGGCTTTAAAGCACTCATTCACCTTGCCCCCTCCTACCTCACCTCACTACTTTCTTACTACAACCCATTCCACAGACTTGGTTCCTCTAATGCTAATCTCATCACTATCCCTCAATCTCATCTTTCTCGCCACCGACCTCTCCCCCTCAACCTACTTCTGACATGGAATACCCTCCCTCCTTATATCAGACATATAATTGCTCTCCCCCAATTTAAAACCTTATTGAAGGCACATCTCCTACAAGAGGCCTTCCCTGACTAAGCCCTCCTCTCCTCTTCTCCCACTCCAATCTGCGCGGTTCTTACTTACTCCTTCTTTCATCCTCCCTCCCATCCGCACAGTATATATATTGATCTATTCATTTATTCATATTAATGTCTACCTCGCCCTCTAGACGGTTAGCTCGTTGTGGACAGGAATGTGTCTGTTTGTTATTATACTGTACTCTCCCAAGTGCTTAGTAGAATCCTTTTCACACAGTAAGTGCTCAATAAATACTATTGAATGAATGAATGTCTGCTGCGTGACCTTGGGCAAGTCACTCAACTTCTCTAAGCCTCGGTTTCCTCATATTTAAAATGGGGATTAAGAGTGTGAGCCCCATGTGAGATACATGTGTTGGACAAGGAATGTGTCCAGCATGATTGACTTGTATCTATCCGAACGTTTAGAACAGTGCTTAGCTCATAGTAAGCACTTAACAAGTTCCATTATTATGAAGGTGACTGAGTGCTTTAAAGCCATTTTGTTCTTTTTTTTCAGATAAGGATTTCGTGGCAAAATTAGGGCCAGGGATGAACCGCAGGAGGTAGAGGTCTACAAGAATCTGGAAGATGTGGTTTGTTTTCTTTGCCTGTTATGTGGCTGGAGGCATTGGGTCTGGACTGGAATTCCCTTCTCCTTCATATCTGACAGATTACCTATCCCCACCTTACTAAAACAACATCCCTGAGCCACGCTGCTTCTCATAATAGAATGGTAAATATGTACAAGTAAAATAGAGTAATAAATAGAGGGGCGAGTGGGGAAGGGAAGGGGAGGGGAAGGAGGTAGGGCGGGGGGATGGGGAGGGGGAGAGGAAAGAGGGGGCTGAGTATGGGAAGGCCTCCTGCAGGAGGTGAGCTCTCACTAGGGCTTTGAAGGGAGGAAGACAGCTAGCTTGGCGGATGTGCGGAGGGAGGGCATTCCAGGCCAGGGAGAGGACGTGGGCTGGGGGTCGACGGCGGGACAGGCGAGAACGAGGCACAGTGAGGAGGTTAGAGGCAGAGGAGAGAGGGTGCTGGCTGGGCTGTAGAGGGAAAGAAGGGAGGTGAGGTAGGAGGAGGAGAGGTGATGGAGAGCCGTGAAGCCAAGAGTGAGGAGTTTTTGCCTGATGCGTAGGCTGACTGGTAGCCACTGAAGATTTTGAGGAGGGGAGTAGCATGCCCAGAGCGTTTCTGCACAAAGATGATCCGGGCAGCAGGGTGAAGTATAGACGGAAGTGGGGAGAGACAAGTGGATGAGAGATCAGAGAGGAGGCTGATGCAGTAATCCAGTCAGGGTAGGATGAGAGATTGAACCAGCAGGGTAGCGGTTTGGATGGAGAGGAAAGGCCGGATCTTGGCGATGTTGCGGAGGTGAGACCGTCAGGCTTTGGTGACGGATTGGATGTGACAGGTGAACGAGAGAGCAGAGTCGAGGATGACACCAAGGTTGCGGGCTTGTGAGACGGGAAGTATGGTAGTGCCGTCTATAGTGATGGGAAAGTCAGGAAGAGGTCAGGGTTTGGGAGGGAAGATAAGGAGTTCAGTCTTGGGCATATTGAGTATTAGATGGCGGGCAGACATCCAGATGGAGATGTCCTGAAGGCAGGAGGAGACACGAGCCTGAAGGGAGGGAGAGAGAGCAGAGATAAACATGTAGATTTGGGTGCCATCAGCGTAGAGATGATAGTTGAAGCCGTGGGAGTGAATGAGTTCACCAAGTGAGTGAGTGTAGATAGAGAACAGAAGGGGATCAAGAACTGATCCTTGAGAAATACCTGCAGTAAGGGGATGGGAGGGGGAGGAGGAGCCCGCAAAGGAGACTGAGCATGAACGGCCGGGGAGATAAGGGGAGAACGAGGAGAGGACGGAGTCTGTGAAGCCAAGGTTGGATAGCGTGTTGAGGAGAAGAGGGTGGTTCCCTGTATGGAAGACAGCTGAGGCGTCGAGGAGGATTAGGATAGAGTAGGAGCCGTTGGATTTGGCAAGTAGGAGGTCATTGGTGACCTTTGAGAGGGCAGTGTCGGTGGAATGTAGGGTACGGAAGCCAGATTGGAGGGGGTCGAGGAGAGAGTTGGCGTTGAGGAATCCGAGGCAGCGGGTGTAGACGACTCGTTCAAGGAGTTTGGAAAGGAATGGTAGGAGGGAAATAGGGCGATAACTAGAAGGGTAGGTTGGGACAAGAGAGGGTTTTTGTAGGATGGGGTAGACGTGGGCACGTTTGAAGGCAGAGGGGAAGGAACCAGTGGCGTGTGAGTGGTTGAAGATGAAAGTTCAGGAGGGGAGGAGGGAAGGGGCGAGAGATTTAATAAAATGAAAGGGAACGTGGTCAGAAGCACATGTGGCCGGAGTAGCACTTGAGAGGAGGGAGGAGATCTTATCCTAGGATACTGCTGCTTAGGATGAGAAAGTAGCAGAGAGGGTTGAGAGTCGGGGGGTTGGAGAAGGGGGAGGATTGACTTTGGGGAATTCAGACCTGATGGAGTTAATTTTACTAATGAAGTAGGAGGCCAGATCGTTGAGGGTGAGGGAAGGGGGAGGGGGAGGAACAGGGGGACTGAGAAGGGAGTTAAATGTGCTGAAGATCTGACGGGGATGATGGGCATAGGTGCCAATAAGGGAGGAGAAATAGTTTTGCCTGTCAGAGGAGAGGGCAGAGTTAAGGCAGGAAATGATAAACTTGAAGTGAACGAGGTTGGCTTGGTATTTAGACTTTCGCCAGCATCGTTCTGCAGCTCGAGCATAAGAGCGAAGGAGGCGGACAGTGGCAGTGATCCAAGGCTGTGGGTTAGTAGTACGAGAGCGGCGAAGGGAAACGGGAGTGAGCGAGTCGAGCTGAGTAGAGAGGACAGAGTTGAGGGCAGTAATCTGATCATCAAGATTGGGTAGAGAGGAAAGGGAGGCGAGGAGGGGTGTTCGGCGCTCAGAAAGATTGATGGGGTCAAGAGAGCGGAGGTCTCTGTGAGGTAGTAATACAGATTTAGAGAGGAGAGGAGTGTGAGTGAGGCGGCAGGTGAGAAGGTTATGATCAGAGAGAGGGATTTCAGAGTTGGTGAGGGTGGAGATAGTGCAGCGGTAGAAGATGATGAGGTCGAGGCTGTGGCCAAGTTGGTGCGTGGGCGAGGTGCTGTGGAGCAGGAGGTTGGCAGCGTCAAGGAGAGATAGAAGGCAGGTGGCAGAAGAGTCACCAGGGATATCCATGTGCGTTGCTCCCCGGGGTTTCGGGGGCAACTCTCGGGTTCTTACCCTTTCCGGGTCTTCGGACGTCTCCGGACGCAGGCCGCGCGTTCACACCAGGAAGAGTCAGCCAGAGGTCCAAAGCTTGGTTGCCATTTATTTGCTATCAGCGATTACATGGTTAATGAAGAGAGAGGGAAAGAGAGAGAGAGAGAAAGCGAGGGAGAGAGGGCACCTGTGTGTGTGTGTGAGCTTGCGTGCGTGCTTGCACCCCCCCTTGTCTTGTTCGTCTCTTATACCCCCCGTTGCCCGGGGGCAGGATTTTCTCAGGCCATGTAGCACACTCACTCGCCACCCTCCAGCCACTAGCCTAGCAACAGCTCTGTCCATCACGAAGCGTTTGCTCTGGCTGGCCCCCAGCCACCCGTTGCCAACCATTGCTGGCTGTGGATATGGCCTTGAGGTTGCCTCCGAGCTTTGCAGGTGCAAGGTTGTTTTTCTTGCCCTGGTCCCTTTATCTCCTGTTGTTGAGTCTGTTTGGCTTTGAGCTGTTGGGTACAGTTTGTGTGCACATACTCCCTATCTTTCCCACGCTCCCCACGTGTCCCCCTCCCGTTATGGCGGGGACCGCTAAGGGCGTCCGCGCAATGGGAGCATCTCGACCTTAAGCTCGCGGACCACCCGGGCAACAATGGAGCAAAAGAGACGAAGGAGGCACGGGAGGCACACGAGCAAAAGTAAAACACCCCCAGTGGCGGCAAGGACCGAGACCAGCCAAGGGGCCAATCCCCCGGGCATCACGCGTTTAATCCAGTCCCAAAGTTCCTCCACCGCGTCCTCCCCGCGGCCTAGGTCGTCCCAAGCCTTGGGGAAGCGCAGCGACTGGGCACTGAGCTCGTCAATAAGGCGGCACAGTTCCTGTAACTCGCCGGTCACGTTGGCGGCCAGGAAAAGTCCCTCCAGGTGTTTCTTCACTCCGTCCCAGGAGGCAGGGAACGAAGAGTTGGTGGCGTTGCAGCGGAGCGGAAGCACGCAGACATGCCGATACCGGTAGTCACATTTCACCGCCTGCCGTAGGGACAGGAGGTGAACCTCGTCGCCGAGCGTCTCGATCACGTGCTCAAGGCCGATCAGCTCCTGCTGCAGGGAAGCGTCCAGGTGACGCTGAACCCCCCACGCCAGTTGGGTGGAGTGCATGAAGGCCGAGAGCTGAGACGCGAGGAAACCAGTCCGATCGTACAGATTCAGGATTTGCCATTCCTGGAAGGCGGAAAACGCGAGGTTCGCGATACCCAGCATGGCCTCAAATAATTCCCTGCGGGTGCGCAAGCCGCGCAAGAGGGTCGCTAGGGTGTGCCACCGATGGTCGGAGGCCTGGGAAAACCAAGGGTCAGCAGACTTAACGGGTATAAGGGTGTAGCGGGGCCGCCGGACCAGCCAAACAGCGTAATCTGCCGCACCCTCCGTGGTCATGGGTCACGCCCGAGACATAAGGACGCATCGTGAGGAACCCGTGGTGGACAAGGAAAAGTCGCCATAAGCTGACCGGGAGGCAGTAAGGGTCCAGCTGGGATCAGTACTTGGGCAGGCTATAAGCGCGTAAGGGGCAGGGATAAGGGCGTTCCCTTGAAAGACATAATCATGGTCGGTACAATTGCCCTGCAAGTGCAGGGAAACGTTCAGACCCTCACGGAAAATAATACGATACACCGAGAAAGGGTAATCCTGGCACGTCGCCCCGTCAGGGCAGGCGCACGAGCGGACCCTAACAGTCGCGGTGGGGGAGCGCAGGGAAGTAAAGGCTTTCCAGAGACCGGGGTGATGCGTCCCCCACGGTAGCGCGTAAAGCCCTGGGGCGGCCGCCTCCGTATATGTGCGGTCCCCAGTGTGGGCATCCCAGGAGAGCAGGAGGGTACCGTTATCACTATGGGGAATACAGCGGAATATGCCCGTGGAACAGTCAGTTAGGGGCATCCAAACCCCACCCCGACCCTCGGCGCACATTCTCCCGGGACCGGGGAGCGAGCTCGCATTGCGGATAGGGCCAAAATACCCCCCGCTTCCCTCGCTGGAGTTTGCGCCGCCGGGGGTGCACTGAAGTGTGCCGTGGATCCCCAGCAGGGTAAGGTTTCGGTGTGTGGGGTGCCCCTGACCTCTGGGAATGTTGACTTCCAGTGTAGAAGTAAAATTTAGCAACCGCAAGCAAGATCGGGTCACCTCGGGCCGGTTCGAGAAAGCCCCATTGCCGGTGTACCAGCATATGGGGGGACCAGTGCTGCGCAAGATAGCGCCCCGAATACGGATGTCATGCTGGTCAGTGTCTGGGGGCTGACCCTGGTGCTGGCCCGTGAGCTTGGTCACGTTCCCTTGAAAGGAGAGTTGGGGGGAGTCCTCCCTCCAGGAGACCATGCGTAACAAAGGCGCATTGGCGAGGAGGGCCCACCTCCAAACCCCGCTCTGCTCCTCAACATCCTTCAGGTGGCTATTTACCAGAGCAGTCCAGTTAATCCACGTCCCGGCCTCCCTCCTCACCGCGCCCCCGGGATGAAGAAGGGGAAGGGGAAGGAGGGGGAGGAGGAGGGGAATCAGGGCGCAGGGACTCCCCCTGCGGCCGGGCATCGTCTTCCACGACGAGGCGGAGATGTCGCGAGGAGATCCAAACGGGGCCGTCACCTGTGGAGATACAAGCATATCCTCGACCCCGAATTAGTACCGGATCAGGACCGCGCCAATCGCCCTCCACAGTACGCCACATCGCTCGCCCCATAGTGCGGGCGTGCGGGTGGTGGCGCCGGGGTTCCACGGTCGCGTACCTGTGGCAGAGTTGCCGCATGGCGGGGGAGAGTCCCGTCTCCCGATCAACAGATAGAAAGTTATGGGTGTACGTTGCCTTGTCTAGGGCGCACTGCGTGACCCGCTTCCCCACCCCCTGCTTCTGCAGGAGAGGTTTCAGCGTCCTGTTTGCCCTTTCCACTATACCTTGACCGTTAGGGTTGTAAGGTATCCCGGTAACATGGGAGATGCCAAAGGAGGAGAAAAAGAGGGACATGGCTTTGGAGACATAGCAGGGGCCATTATCCGTCTTTATCTCCTGGGGTGTGCCTATAGTGGCAAAGCAATGGTACAAATGGTTTTGCACATGTTTTGCGGCTTCTCCTGCTTGGCATGTCGCCAGCATGAATCCGGAGAAGGTGTCAATGGTCATATGAATCGTGGAGGTCCCCCAGTGGGTGACATCCATTTGCCACAGCTCGTTCGGCGTGAGCCCCCGGGGGTTCACCCCCGTCGACCCTGCCGGCCTTGGGGTGAACGGAAGACAGCGAGTACAGCGCCGGATAATAGACCGGGCTTCCTCTCTAGTGACCCCATACAGCCGACGGAGCGAGGTGGCCGGGAGATGGAACTCCCTATGCGCCGCAGCCGCGGCATCCAGCCCCATTAGTGACGGCCCTGTGGGGTGTAGGCTGGCATCCACAGTTCGGTTGCCGTCAAAGATCGGCCCTTGTCCGTCCGTGTGGGAACGGACGTGCATGAGGTATACCTTACATTCCCTAGCCGCTACAGCAGCCTGAAGCTGAGAGATCATGTTCCCAATCTCCGAATACCTGTCGAAAAGTATGGAGGTTTCGATTCGCCGGGCAAGATTAACGGCGTACAGGCTATCCGAAATAATGTTGATCGCCTGGGGGTAGTTAGTCATTGCCCATATGATAGCGAAAAGTTCATTTCGCTGAGTTGAGCCGTATGGCGTGTCGAGCACCGACAAGGCACCGGTGGTCTGATTGAAAACTGCCGCCCGGTGTTCCTTGGTAGCGTCCGTAAAGACATTGTCTCCCCCGACCGGAGTATCGGAGATCACCCGAGGGATCAGAATGTCCGATCCCTCGTATAAGTGGCTAAGAGTCAACGGGGAGCGTTCCGTAAAGGTGGCCTGCTGTAGGAGCATGGCCCACAGGAAGCTGTCCCTGGCTATCGCCTCAAGGTCTCCCATGGCTATCCCGACATGGACTATAGGGTAAGTGGCCGAAAGCGCCACTACCCTCTGTATGGCGTTCTGGCAAAAGCGACCGAGAAGCTCAGTCTCCTTTGGGAGAACACGGGAGGGGTTTCGAGGATAACACCATTCGAGAATCTCGGACCCCTGGTGTATAGCCGCGAAAAGGCTACCCTCCCGAAATATCGTGACCTCCATAGGGAGGTGGGGTTCAGCTCGACAAGTATGGCTACCCGCCAACCGCTGTGTGATTTCTCGGAGTGTGCTTTTCGCGGACTCCGTCCATTCGCGGTGCGATTTAAGATTGGGGTCTCCTTTTAGGAGATCGTACAGGGGTTGCATGAGGGCGGAGGGGATGGGCGTTCTCGCGCGCATCCATTGAATCCTCCCTACCAAACCCTGCATATCGTTTAACGTGACATATTTTCGGGGGTCAATTTGGGGTGGTCTTTGAGTCACCCGGGTCTCGGTGACGTCAAACCCAAGGTACGTGTACGGGGCTGATTCTTGTACCTTCTCAGGTGCTACGAATAAACCCTGGGCTGCGAGGGCAGCCACCACTCGCCGGGTGAGCGTCTGTACCTGCCCTTGATCGGGCATACCCAGAAGGATGTCGTCCATGTAATGGACGATTGTCGCCCCCGGGTATGCCTTGCGGAAAGGGGGGAGTATCTGCCCCACGAACCACTGGCATATGGTGGGACTACAAGACATGCCCTGTGGCAGCACCTTCCATTGGTACCGGAGTGCCGGTTCCGCGAAATTCGGGCTCGGGACAGTAAAAGCAAACTTCACCCTGTCGTCAGGGTGTAACGGGATGCTGTAAAAGCAATCCTTAATGTCTATGACCCGGATCTGGTGATTTTTTGGAATCATGTTAGGGGAGGGCAATCCGGGTTGTAGGGGTCCCATTGGCACAATGAGCGCATTGATTTTTCTCAAATCCATGAGGAAGCGCCACTTCCCTGCTGCTTTCTTTTTTATAACGAATACGGGGGCATTCCAGGGGCTGAACGATTCCTCTAGGTGCCCCTGTGCAAATTGGAGCGCAACTAATTCCCTCAGCGCCTGCAGCTTGTCCTTGGTCAGGGGCCACTTGTCCACCCATACCGGCGGGTGTGGAAGCCATACCAGTGGGGGTGTGGACAAGCCCCGGAACCCAGTGGCCCCACCTAAAAAGGATCAGCTGCATCTATAAGGTTGGCTCCCAGCCCCTGCAGAACATCTCTACCCCACAGATTCATACGGAGCCCTTGAACGCACAGCGGGACGAATGCACCTCGCCGTCCCCGGCATGACCAAATCAACGGACGGCCCGCCTCTCTCGCGGCTTGCAGTCCACCCACACCTTGCACCCCCATCGAGTGGTTTGCTAGGGGCCACTCCGCTGCCCAGCAGCAATCCTGAATAACGGAGCGATCGGCCCCGGTGTCCAGAAGCCCTTTAAGGGGCTTTCCCTCAACTAAGAGGGTCCGCCACGGTTTATCAAGGGTTATTTCCTGTATTATTCCAATAGCTGGGGGCGGGGGATCAGGGGGTGGGGGGTCAAGGGGCATAGCGCGAGCAATGACCATTCCCGATCCTAGGTATATACCATACGGATGATGGTTGGTGAGGGGAATCTTCCCGGGCCCTTCCCCCCGTTCGGATGAATGAACGACCCCCGCCGCTCTTGTCTGAAGCCCCACCACTAGGGCCCTCCAGGGGAGGGGCTGTATTGGGACGTTTACAGTGTCCCCTGGTCGGATTCCCACTGGGGCTAGGCATCGGACTTCAGCCCAAGTGGCTCCCGGGACCGAAGCCTCTGGTACTCCTCTTTCCTGCCCCGCTTTGGGCATTTCACTCTGGGTGTAAGGCCCGAGATCAGGATAGATGCGGTGGTAACTCGGGGCCCGTGGGGGGGGGGTGTCTCTGCCTCGGCCTGACCAGTCTCCTCAGGTTGTCGGCTGTTCTCCCCTTCCTGCCCCGCTTCCTCCTTGTCAGTCTGGCAGGTTGCGTTAAACTTACGAACGAGTCTCTCTGGCCCTTGAAAGGTCGCACGGAGG
Organism: Tachyglossus aculeatus; assembly: GCF_015852505.1. Taxonomy (NCBI): domain Eukaryota; kingdom Metazoa; phylum Chordata; class Mammalia; order Monotremata; family Tachyglossidae; genus Tachyglossus; species Tachyglossus aculeatus. The sequence continues at coordinate 1,844,022 of NW_024044844.1, forward strand.
ATACCGTGTATAAGAAAGTCCACGTCCTTTAGCTCCCCCGGGTGGGAGTCTTCATAGGCCGTCATCTGTTCCCCAATAACGTCCCATCTCTCCTCCGTGATCCCGGAATCAAGTATCCACGGGGAGGTCATAGTTACCTTCCCTATAAATTCCCTTATTGTTTTCAGCTCAATTTTTACCCCTTTACTTTTCAATATCTTGTAACAGTGCCGGGTGTACAATTCCTTATCTTCTGGCTTATATATGGGCAGCGATCGTACTGTCCCCATCTTCCCGCCTGACCTTTAGCTACCAGGCCTACGGGGCACTCTCCCTGATCTTCCCCTATGGGGGTACCCGAGCCCCACGTTGGGCGCCAGTCGTTGCTCCCCGGGGTTTCGGGGGCAACTCTCGGGTTCTTACCCTTTCCGGGTCTTCGGACGTCTCCGGACGCAGGCCGCGCGTTCACACCAGGAAGAGTCAGCCAGAGGTCCAAAGCTTGGTTGCCGTTTATTTGCTATCAGCGATTACATGGTTAATGAAGAGAGAGGGAAAGAGAGAGAGAGAGAAAGGGAGGGAGAGAGGGCACCTGTGTGTGTGTGTGAGCTTGCGTGCGTGCTTGCACCCCCCTTGTCTTGTTCGTCTCTTATACCCCCCGTTGCCCGGGGGCAGGATTTTCTCAGGCCATGTAGCACACTCACTCGCCACCCTCCAGCCACTAGCCTAGCAACAGCTCTGTCCATCACGAAGCGTTTGCTCTGGCTGGCCCCCAGCCACCCGTTGCCAACCATTGCTGGCTGTGGATATGGCCTTGAGGTTGCCTCCGAGCTTTGCAGGTGCAAGGTTGTTTTTCTTGCCCTGGTCCCTTTATCTCCTGTTGTTGAGTCTGTTTGGCTTTGAGCTGTTGGGTACAGTTTGTGTGCACATACTCCCTATCTTTCCCACGCTCCCCACGCATGTGGATGTTGAAGTCTCCGAGGATCAGAGTGGGCATGGAAAATGAGAGAAGGAAGGTGAAAAAGGGGTCAAAATCGTTAAAGAAGTTGGAAATGGAGCCGGGGTGCGGTAAATGACGGCTAAAAGAATCTGGACGGGGTGGTAGAGGCGAATAAGGTGGGCTTCAAAGGAAGGGAAGGAAAGGGAAGGCGGTGGAGGGATATTGCAAAAGCGACATTGGGGAGCGAGAAGGAAACTGACACCTCCTCCTTTTCCGGTGAGTCTGGGGGAGTGGGAGAAAAAGAGGCCTCCACTGGAGAGAGCAGCAGAAGAGACCGTGTCGTCCGGAGACAGCCATGTTCCAGTTAGGGCGAGGAGGAGTAGAGAGCTGGAAAGGAATAGGTCCAAGATGAAAGGGAGCTTACCTATAATGGAGGGGGGGTTCCATTCTCCTTTCTTCTCTTTCTTCTCCTGGCTGCACTTGGCAGCAGCTGTTCTGGTAGGGGAGGGAGGAGAAGGTTGCGAGGGGTGGGGAGGGTTTGAATCGGGATGTGTTCGCAGAGGCCTGGGCGGGTAGAGTAGGAAGAGGGGTGGAGATGAGAAAGGAGAACTGAGATGGGGTGGGGGCGAGAAGGAGGGGAGGGAGGGGGCTGGGAGGGAGGAATTGAGATTTGGCGCTGGTACAGAGGGATCCTGGGTAGGGGGTGAGGGGGAGGGGTGGGGGGGAAGGGAGGGAAAGAGCTGGGTGGGAGAGGGGAAGGGGAAGGTGAGAAATGGGAATGGCATTTGGGAGCAGGGGAATTGATAGTTCAAAGTGAGGTCAGCAAGGAAAATGACAGCACAGCGGGAGGTTAACAACTGAAATGCAGTAGCAATAACGCAGTAACAATGATTTGAGTAGGTGATGACATCACAGAGGGTACTTAACTATTAACATGCTATGGCATAAATAAAATAAGCAGATGATGATATCACAGAAACAGATAACAATTACTACGTGATGGCAAAAAAATGAGCAGAAAAAAAGCATCATTATCATTATTACCATGTCAGTACTGTCACTCATCCTATCCTGACTGGATTACTACATCAGCATCCTTTCTGACCTCTCAACCTCCTGTCTCTCCCCACTTCAGTCTATACTTCACTTTGCTGCCCAGATTATCTTTCTACAGAAATGTTCTGGGCATGTCATCCCCCTCCTCAAAAATCTCAAGTGATTGCCTATCAACCTCCGTTTCAAACAAAAACTCCTCACTTTGGCTTCAAAGCTCTCCATCTCTTTGCCCCCTCCTACCTCACGTTCCTTCTCTCCTCCTAAATCCCAGCCCGCACACTCCACTTCTCTGGTGCTAACATTTTCACTGTGCCTCGTCCTTACCTGTTCCGCCTTCGACCCCTGGCCCACGTCCTACCTCTGGCCTGGAATGTCCTCCCTCCTCACATCCGCCTAACAATCACACTCCTGTCATTCAAAGCCCTACTGAAGGCTCACCTCCTCCATGAGGCCTTTCTAGGCAAACCCCCCCTTTTCCTCAGCTCTCTTCCCCTCCCCATCGTCCCGAATCTCTGTCTTTGCTCTCCCCCAACCCCACAGCAATTGGGTATATATTTGTATATCTATTATTCTATTTATTCATATTAATGCCTGTTTACCTGTTTTGATGTGCATATATCTATAATTCAATTTATTTATATTGATGCTAATGATCCCTGTTTAGTTGTTTTGATGTCTGTCTCCCCCCTTCTAGACTGTAAGCCCATCTGAGCAGGGATTGTCTCTCTTTATTGCTGAACTGTACTTTCCAAGCCCTTAGTTAAGTGCTGTGCACACAGCAAGCACTCAATAAATAAGATCGAATGAATGAATGAATGATTAGTTTGAATCTTCCCCAGAGCTTAGTACAGTGCCTGGAACATAGCAAGCACTTAAAAAATACCATGAAAAAACCAAAAAGGCTAATTAAATCCCCATTTTACTTATGAAGAAACTGAGGCCCAAAGAACCAAAGTGACGGGCCCAAGATCACACAGCAGAAAGGTGGCGGGGGGAGGGGGTGCTTTTATGTCCAGTCAGAACAGAACTCTGGTCCTAGCCCCCTCATTCAGAGCCTTGATCCTGCTCCCTCTCTTTCCTCTTTTCCTACGTACTGCCCCATCCCTGAATAGTTTGGACGACCCTTCTTTACCCACATTGTGGCCTGGGTCTTCTTCCTAAAACCATATCTGCTTCACTTTAGCAAATCGCCCCCCGACGGGAGGGTTTGAGTGGGATTTCGTCCCTGCCTTTTTCGCTGATTTATGAAAGGAGGCTCCATTCTCTCGGCCAGGGCCTCGAGGAGATGCACCGGAGGAAGCTCCAGGGTTGATTTGCACTTGTGGGAGTGACCCCTTCCATGGACCGTGAACGATGATGGCAAAATTGAGGAGGGAACCAGCTCTGGAATCCTAGGCCAGGGCTTCCCACCGGAACGAAGAACTCCAGATAAGGAACCCCCAAGAGGACGGGAGTAAATCTGGAGAATGGAAAGTCAGGAAAACAGAGAGACATTCTGCCGGCGCTTCCAGTGGTTCTGCTACCGGAAGGTGTCCGGACCCCGCAAAGCCCTGGGGCAGCTGCGGGGGCTGTGTCATCTGTGGCTGAGACTGGAACTGGAACTACAGGTGTTGAACCAGTTCCTGACCATCCTGCCCACCGATACCCAGGCTTAGGTGTGGATCCAGAGCCCTGAGAGCGGGGAGGAGGCCGTGGCCACAGTGGAAGATTTACTGGGGGATGTCAGTGGGTGAGAGAGGAGACGGTTGTATGGGAGAGGCTTGGGAGACCCGCAGGTGAATTTGAGGGGGTCTCAGCTGAGGGATCATAAAGGACCCAAAACTCTTTTCCTGGGGCCCACTCTGGTTCCTTTCTTCTCCTGGCTGCATCTGGGTCGCACCACGAAAGTCCAGAGGAGGCTTTCTCTCTTGCTGCAAACTAAATCCAATGTGACAATACTGGCCCTGGGATTCCCCTCCTGAAATAGGAGCTGAGTTTCCCCTTTTCCCTAATGGGCTTGGAGGTGTCGAGGCTTTCCCTTTGTCCTCACTGGAGAGCCCCATATGGTCCCCATTCCTCATATGACAGACTTTCTGAAGTTATTTTCTTAAAGTATTTGTTAGGTGTTTACTGTGTGACAAGCAGCGGGCTAAGAGCTGGTGTAACTATAAGTTAATCAGGTTGAAAACAGTCCCTGTCCCACACAGGGCTCACAGTCTAAGTAGGAGGAAGAGAATTATTGAATTCCCCTTTTGCAGATGAGGAAACTGAGGAACAGAGAAGTGAAACATCTTCCCCTCTAGGCTACAAGCTCGTTGTGGGCCAGGAACATGTCTGCCAATTCTGTTGCATTGTACTCCCCCAGGTACTTGGCACAGTGCTATGCAGACAGTAAGCACTCAATAAATACCATTGATTGATTAACTTGCCCAAGGTCACACACCAACCAGATCGTGGAGCCAGAATTAGAACCCAGGTTCTCTAACTCCCAGACCTGGGCTCTTTCAATTGAACCTCGCTGCTGCAAAGACTCCCCATGCTCAGTAAAGGCCAGGAGAAAACATTTGATGAGGGGAGAGGGAAAAATGCAGATTCAGGGCACTACCAATTATTATTGTCGGGAGTCGCAGAACACGTGTCCTGTCATGTGAGTGTTCAGGTGAGTGTCCAGTCTCATCTGTTTCTCTGTTTTCCTCTAGCCTCTGTACTGCTGCTCTCAGGAGCGAGTTTCTGATTCTCTCCTGCTGATCCCTTCTGCCTCATCCATGCATTTGGATCCATACCTTTTTGGAGAGTTGATATTCAGCCCGCCCTCAGCCCCAAAGCACTTGCATACACATCCGAGCTCGCTGAGGTCTGGGAACATGTCTACCAACTCTCTTGTACTCTCCCAAAAGCTTAGTACAGTGCTCTGCACAGAGGCACACAGTAAGTGCTCAGTACCATTGATTGACTGATCTCTGTCAACTATTTCTGTCACTGTATCTCCCCTTTTAGAATGTAAGCTTACTGTGGGTAAAAACATGAGTCCACTGACTCTTGTATTGGACCCTTCCAAGAACTTGGTGTTGGGCTCCGCATACAGTATGCAGAATGGCCTAGTAGAAAAAGCTGGGCCTCGGGAATTCTTATTATAGTTAATAATAATAATAAGGTATTTGTTAAGTGCTTACTATGTGCCGAGCCCTGTTCTAAGTGCTGGGGTAGATAAAAGGTAATCAGGTTGTCCTACGTTGGGCTCACAGTTTTAATCCCCATTTTACAGATGAGGTGACTGAGCACAGAGAAGTTAAGTGGCTTGCCCAAGGTTACACAGCAGACAAGTGGAAGAGCCGGGGTTAGAACCCGTGTCCCCTGACTCCCAAGCCTGTGCCCTTTCCACTAAGCAACCTGCGTTCTAAACCTTGCCTCCACAGCTTGTGAGCTATGTGACCTTGACCAAGTCACTTAACTTCTGTACCTCAGTTCCCTCACCTGTAAAATGGGGATTAAGACTGTAAACCCTATGTGGGACAGGGAGTATGTACAACTTCATTATCTCATATCTATTCCATTGCTTAGTACAGTGCCTGGCATATAGTAAGCTCGAAATAAGTACCATTAAAATAAAAAGTGCTCAATAAATACGACTGATTGGGTGGTTGTTCGGTGTGGTCTTTGTCTGAGCTCTTCTATCATCATCATCATCATCATCAATCGTATTTATTGAGCGCTTACTATGTGCAGAGCACTGTACTAAGCGCTTGGGAAGTACAAATTGGCAACATATAGAGACAGTCCCTACCCAACAGTGGGTTCACAGTCTAAAAGGGGGAGACAGAGAACAAAACCAAACGTACTAACAAAATAAAATAAAATAAATAGAATAGACATGTACAAATAAAATAAATCATAGAGTAAAAAATATGTATAAACATATATACATATATACAGGTGCTGTGGGGAAGGGAAGGAGGTAAGATGGGGGGGATGGAGAGGGGGACGAGGGGGAGAGGAAGGAAGGGGCTCAGTCTGGGAAGGCCTCCTGGAGGAGGTGAGCTCTCAGCAGGGCCTTGAAGGGAGGAAGAGAGCTAGCTTGGCGGATGGGCAGAGGGAGGGCATTCCAGGCCCGGGGGATGACGTGGGCCGGGGATCGATGGCGGGACAGGCGAGAGCGAGGTACGGTGAGGAGATCAGCGGTGGAGGAGCGGAGGGTGCGGACCGGGCTGTAGAAGGAGAGAAGGGAGATGAGGTAGGAGGGGGCGAGGTGATGGAGAGCCTTGAAGCCGAGGGTGAGGAGTTTCTGCCTGATGCGCAGATTGATTGGTATCATCTCAACCCTTTTGTGGTTATTGTTAATTATAATCATCGATGGTATTTATTTAGCGCTTACTGTGTGCAGACCACTGTATTAGGTGATTGAAAGAGTGCAATACAACAGAGTTGGTAGATGCAGTCCCTGTCCACAAGGAGCTTACATTCTAGAGGAATCCATCCATCAGTGGTAATTCAGTGTACAGCACTGTACTAGGTGTTTGGAAGAGTCCAGTACAACAGAATTGGTAGACATAATCCCTGTCCACCACAGGTTTACCACCTAGCATGGGAGGCAGGCATTAATATAAAGTAATTTATAGTATATGATTTTGATTGCCTGCAAGTTCCGACCTCCACACCTAACTAGGAAATGGCCATGGAGGATACAACCCCCATACTGGGAGGAGTCCAAGTGTCTCTTCCAGCTCCCTGTGTCAGCTCCTCATCGCAAGGTATGGAGCTTGATTTCCTTCAGTCCAGAGTACCCGTCTACTGCCATGACGACCATTCTGGTGCTCACCGCCACACCTGTGGGTTCTTGTTGCCTTTTACATCTTTCCTTCTACCGCTCCATCTCCATTTTCCCACTGCCAGCTTGAGCCCCTCAACTTTACATAGACCGTAGCCTCCTGTCCCTACCTTCAAAATCAAAAAGCCTCCTGCAGAATCTCCTTTGAACCCATGACCCCTGAGAAGCAGCACGGCCTAGTGGCTAGATCACGGGCCTGGGAGTCAGAGGACCTGAGTTCTAATCCCAGCTTTGCAATTTGCCTGCTCTGTGACCTTGGGCAAATCACTTCACTTTTCTGTACCTCGGTTTCCTCATTTGTAAAATGAGGATTAAGACTGTGAGTCCCACGTGGGACAAGGACTGTGTCTAACCTGATTATCTTGTAACTACCCCAGCTTAGTACATTGACTGGCACATAAAAAGTGTTTAACAAATGCATTAGAAAAAAAAACATTTTAGTTGCCTCTCTCAAATGACACCCCATAACCTTGTGTGGACAGACCATTATAGCTGTTATGATGAAATATTTTGTTTTGTTTTCAACAGTCTTTCTAATGACGCTCAGCATTTTGTTTGGCTTTTGGGTACTGCAACACTTTGGTTCCATGATGTGACAAAACAACACTCAAACCATGCATGGTATTTATTGATCACTTACTCTGTACAGAACACTGTACTAAGCACTTGGAAGGGTACAGAGCTGGTAGGCGTGCTCCTTGTCTACCAATAGTTTACAATCTAGAGGGGGAGAATGACATTAATATAAATAAATAATGTCCAGTTATGTACGTAGTGGTCAGGTGCTTGGGGTGGGTGCTTAAAAGATACTGATCCAAGAGAATAGGCTACGCAGGCAAAAAGGGCAGGGAATAAGGGAACAGGAGGGCCTAATCAGGAAAGGCCTCTCGGAGGACAAGTGACCTTAGTAAGATTTTGAAGGTGAGGAAGCCTACCAACTCTATTGTGTTGTACTCTCCCACGTGCTCAGTGCACCCTCTGCACACAGTAAGCACTCAATCAGTGCTCACTCAATGGTTGATTGATTGATTGTTTATCTGTTCATCAGGTTCCATATATAATAATGATGGTATTTGGTAAGTGCTTACTATGTGCAAAGAACTGTTCTAAGCGCTGGGGTGGATACAAAGTGATCAAGTTGTCCCACGTGGAGCTCACAGTCTTAATCCCCATTTTACAGATGAGGTGACTGAGGCTCAGAGAAGTTGTGACTTGCCCAAAGTCACACAGCTGACAAGTGGCAGAGTCGGGAAAAGAACGCATGATCTCTGACTCCCAAGCCCGGGCTCTTTCCACAGAGCCACGCTGCTTCTCTCATCTCTTATCTATTTATCTCCCTGCCTTTCAGTCATCCCCTCTTGGCTGGATTTTGCCAGCTCAAATTAAACACTTCGCAAGGGAGGAAGGAATTCCGGGTCTGGTTACCTATGGGTTCAGAGGATAATGGGGGGGGGGGGTCTCTCCTCTAGACCATAAGATCGTTGTGGGAAGGGAATGTGTTTGTTAATTGTTGTATTGTACTCTACCAAGAGCTTAGTACAGTGCCCCTCACACAGAAAGTGCTTGATAAATGTCATTGAATGAATTAACTTGTGGTAATTGTCTGCTCCGTCGGCTTTGCTAGCTTCACAGGGGCCTGCCCTTCCCCAGGAAATGAGCCCGGGAGATGAGAAAATGGCCACTGCGCTTGAGGAAGCCAGGGCTCAGGTGAGCCATGGGTCCTTCTGCCCAACTATGACCTTGGCTCTTTGTCCTAGTTTGGGAGCTTCTTTAGGAAACTGGAAAATAGCGTGGCCTACTGGATAGAGCCTGGGCCTAGGAATCAGAGGACCTGAGTTCTAATCCCAGTTCTACCACTTGGCTGCTGTGGGGCCTTGGGAAAATCACTTAACTTTTCGGTGCCTCAGTTCCCTCATCTGTAAAATGGGGAATAAGATGGTGAGCCCGATGTGGGACATAGGCTGTGTCCAATGTGATTACCTTGTTCACTTACTAAACCCCAGTGTTTAGTACAGTACCTGGCACATAGTAAGCACTTACCAACGACCATAAAAAACAAAACACTTCACCATATTTCCTCTCCCCCACCATTAGTGTGTTCTGCTTTGCTCCACTTTCCCTTGGCCTCGTGACCCTCCATGTCCAAGCTGAAAAAAGACCCCAAAAAACTTGGATGTTACATTCTATTCTCACATCTGATTCTACCCTAAACGTCTTTCTCGTTTATTCTAGATGTGCATCTGGGAGAAACACACTGCTTAGTAAATTCTAACCTACGTAAATACATACGTTCTGATATAAGCCAACCAGATGGCTTAGATCAGTGCTAGGTGTCCAAAGGAAAGGTTCTCAGTGAAACCTCGGAGCAGATAATAACCAAACTTGCTGGGGAATCTTCCTTTGTATTTCTCCCTCCAGCACTCCTGTCCTCCCAGAGTCCAAGTATGACATGAGAACATCTCCATTCTAAATGCCGAAAAGATAATGTGAATGTGTTGAGTTTGGGTGCACCTTCATATTTGTACAAGAGTGGAAATGTGTGAAATGTTTTGTTGTTAAATATTAAAAAGATTGCTTGAATATGTTGGGATTAAGGTTTGCCTCGTGATAGTGTGTGTACAACGTAGGAGGGGGGAATGTGGAAACGAACTCTTAACCAACCGTACTCCATTTTGTTTTTAGTCTCCACTTAGCATTAATTTAGCTTGTTTTCCTAAATCGTGCTTCAACTACACTCTTCCAGGCCTAGCCCTAACTATAACCCAAACCCTAGGCATAGCCACAGCCCTATCCATATCCCTAATCCTAAATCTATATTAAACCTTAACCCAAACCCTGTCACTAAGCAAAGACCAAGTCCTAACCCTGGCCCTTTCCCTACCAGAACCCTAACACTAACTCTAATCCTAACCCTAAACTTAATCTTAACCCTGACCCTCACCATAACCCTAACTCCAAACCTAACCTTTATCTCTAACACTAATTTTCACCTAGCCCTTACCCTAAACATTCATTCATTCATTCAGTTATATTTACTGATCACTTACTGTGTGCAGAATACGGTACTAAAGGCTTGAGAGAGTACAGTACAAAAATAAATAGACATATTTCCTGCACACAATGATTTTACAGTCTAGGTGGGAGGCAGACATTAATATATAGATAAATCAATTTGAGTTATGTACATAAGTGCTGTGGAGCTTGGAGGGGGGATTAATATCCCTAACCCTAACTGTAGCCCAGACCTAGTCTTAAACCAACCATGCTTAACCTAATCCTAAACCTAACCTGAACCCCTAGCCATAACCCTTACCCTAACCTTCATCCTAATTGTACCCTTAATCTTGACCCCAATCCTAATGCTAGCCATAACTCCATCCTTAGGTCTAGCCTTAGCTCTGAACGTAACCCTAACACCATAACCCTAGTCATGTGTACTATGGGGATCATGTTTGCTATATCCCGCCAACACCTCAAAATAGACGTGTCCAAAGCAAACTCCTGCTCTTCCGATTCAAGCTCGTCTTTTTTTCTGGTATTCATTAATAAGGGATTACTATGTGTAAGGTACTGTACTAAGAGCTGGAATAGACTCAAGCTAATCAGGTTGTGCACAGTCCCTGTTTCACATGGGGCTAAGTCTTAGCCCCCCCCACCCCTTTTACAGATGAGGTAACTATCTGTTCTCCCGCTTCCTTAGCCTGGTAGCCCCGTGTGGGATGCGGTCACTAATCTAGCCTAGGCCCTGTAGCGAGGCGACTGTTACGGCTCGGGGCGCAAAGCCCTCTGGGAGTTGTAGTCCGATGGTCATTTTGGACGGTGTTTGCCTCCGTCCACCGAACTATCTCTCCCGTCGTGCCCCGCGGCGGGGCTCGCGACCGTAGGGTGGAGCGCAGAAGGTGTGCGGTTGGGGATGGTGGTGACTGGTGAAGGGTGGCACTGCGGCTTGGCTGAGGGGCGCTGAGACAATCCCGCTCCCATCCCCACTGCACTTGTGTGTACAGCCATGATTTATTCATTTATCATGGTGTCTATCTTCTGCTCTAGACTGCCAACTCACTGTGAGCAAGGAATGTGTCTATTAAATTGTCCGGTTGTAATCCCCCAAATACTTAGTACAGTGCTCTGCACGCATTAAGTGCTCGATAAATACCATTGAATCAGTCCAAGACAAAACCAAGGATCCAGGCTTATGAGATAGGACGAAAAATGGTATTGTCTATAACAATGGGAAAGAGAAGCAGCGTGGCCTAGTGAATAGAGCACTGGCCTGGGAATCAGAAGGACCTGAGCTGTAATCTCGGCTCTGCTTTCCCATTGTCGACTGACCTTGTGAGCAAGTTACTTAATTTCTCTGGGCCTCAGTTACCTCATCAGTAAAAGGGGGCATTAAGACTGTGAGCCCCATGTGCGACAGAGACTGTGTACAACCTAATTACCTTGAGTATATCCCAGCGCTTAGTAGAGTGCCTAACACATAGTAAAAGCTTATTAACAAATACCAGGAAAAAGAAAAACAGAAGGTGCCCAGACAGGGTTTGAACGGGATGAGAAGTTTTCTGTTTTGGACATTTCTAATTTGAAGTGTCGGCTAGATATAGTACACATGAACCTTCCAGTCTAGATGGGAGGGACAAAAAGTATATCCCGGGTAGGAGAAGGTCATAGACGATGAAGAGGTCCTAAAGTACTGATGCATCAGTTGAGCGCTGACGTCAAACGACAGAGATGCCACTAGAAGGCAGCTGCCCTGATCACATTGGCCATGGCCGGCCCATCTAGATTCCCACGGCTCTGCCGCAGGCCCACCGACCACACACAACCCTCAAAAAGCAGAGAAGCCAGTGGAAAGTGCACAGAGTTGAGAGTTGGGTGACTTGGGTCCTAGTCCTGGCTCCGCAACCTTCGTGCCGTGTGCCCTTGGGCAAAGACTCTTTGGTTTCTCTGTGCCTCAGGTGCCCCATCTAAGAAAACTGGGACCGAGCTACCTCTCCCTTTTCCTCAGTGTGGGAGCCCCTTGTGGGAGGCAGGCTGCCTCTGCTCTGATCCTAGGGTCCCCACCCCAGCGATAGGTCAAGATTCATCGCTGAACTCACACCCCCGCAATAATGCGGGTACTGGCGGCCCCGGCCCAGGCACCAAACCCGCCAATCAGTCAGGGTCGCCAGGGGAAGAGGGAGGGAAGCCGCTGAGGTCGGGGCACAAAGCCTTCTGGGAGGCGTAGTCTGAGGCTCACTCTGGACAGCGGTTTCCTCGGCCGAATGAACTACCACTTCCGTCGTGCCCCGCGGCGGAGCTGGCGGCCGTGGACTGGAGCGCCGAAGGTGGTAGTTCAGGCCTTTTTCCCATTCCTAGTTCTAGTCACTGTGGTGTTTGTTACGTTCTCGCTACCACTTCCGTCGAGGTGCAGTGTAGGGCACAAAGAGCCCCCCTTCTCGCCCCCCAACTCGTTCCCAGTGAGGCACTTTAAATACTACTCCATCCTGCCTTGGGTTTAGCACGTATTCGCGCTGGACCAGGCACCGCGCAGGTCCGGCTCCACGTACTAAGTGCGGGCCTTTTCCACAGGCGGTGTTTGAACACAGCCCTTCAACCTAAGAAGCAAGCAAAAACTCCTCACTCTCGGCTTCAAGGCTCTCCATCACCCCGCCCCCTCCTACCTCACCTCCCTTCTCTCCTTGTACAGCCCAGCCCGCACCCTCCACTCCTCCACAACTAACCTCCTCACTGTGCCTCGTTCTCACCTGTCCCGCCATCGACCCCTGGCCCACGTCCTTCCCCTGGCCTGGAATGCCCTCGCTCCACATACCCGCCAAACTAGCTCTCTTCCTCCCTTCATAGCCTTACTAAGAGCTCACCTCTTCCAGAAGGCCTTCCCAGACGGAGCTCCCTTTTTCCTCTCCTCCTCCCCTCCCCATTGCCCACCACCCTTCCTCTGCCCTACCCACTTACCCTCCCCACAGCACTTGCAAACGTTTGTACATATTTATTACTCCATTTATTTTACTGTACATATGCATTACTCAATTTATTTTATTAATGATAAGCATATAGCTATAATTCTATTTATTCTGACTGTTTTGACAACTGTCTACTTGTTTTGTTTTGTTGTCTGTCACCCCCTTCTAGACTGTGAGCCCGTTTTTGGGTAGGGACCGTCTCTATATGTTGCTGACTTGTACTTCCCAAGCGCTTAGTACAGTGCTCTGAACACTGTAAGCGCTCAATAAATACGATTGAATGAATGAATGAATGAATTTGCATAGGCCCGTTCCGAGCTGACCCAGGCAGCTCCCCTTGGCCCTCCCGAAGATGCTCCCACAGGAGCGAACCCTCATTAGTTGTCGCGCTGTCCGTCGGGTTCCGTGTTTTGTCCTGGGCGGTTGAGCGTGAAGGTGGCATCCCTAGTTGTCCAATGGTCCCCGTTCATCACCCTCGTTCCCTCCTCCAACGGTCCATTGGTCTCCACCTCGTGCCCCGCCCCGCCCATTTAGGCGCTGGGGAAACACGGGGCACTAAGGTCCATCCCAAGCTGCGATAGGGCAGAGTTTGGAAGTGTCTTGCAGCGACAGTGGCTTCAGGAGCCGCAGCGGGCTGCTCTCTGGGGTTGGTTCTGGGTCTGGGAGACGCTCTGTGCTGCCTTTGGTTTTGGCTTCTATGTGTGCGTGTGTGTGCGTGTGTGTGTGTGTGTGTGTGTGTGTGTGTGTGTGAGAGAGAGAGAGAGAGAGAGAGAGAGGGAGAGAGAAGGGGGTGCTGGGTACGGGGTAGAGACAAGACTTTGGATAGAATTCCTGTCCCACCTGGGGCTTACAGTCTGAGAACACCAGATGGTGAGGCAAGGGGAGAATTCCAGCGATGTTGTGAGGGTAGAACCGACAGGAATAGGCAAGAGACTGGCCTTGTGGGTTGGATGAGGAAGACAAGTCAAGGATAATGGCAAGGTCCCAGGCCTGTGACAGAGGGGGAGGGTGGCGGGGTTGCTGACAGGGCCAGGAAAGTCGAGGAGAGGAGAGGGTGTGGGTGGGCTGACGCAGACGTCTGTTGCTGAAATGTTCAATTTGAATTTAGAAGGGACAGGTGAGGGGAAATGAGCTGAAGATAGGAGGAAATGGCAGTTTTCAGACAAGGAGAGTAGTCAGAGCTGGACAGGTCGATTTGGGAGCCATCCACCCATATTTTCGATTATATTGTCCTGCCCTCGGATGTTAGGTGTGGTTCAGGGGATACTGGGGAAACTGCTCAAGAAGCCGATATTTTAGGGTTAGGATTAGTGTTAGTGTTATAGCTGGGACTTGAGTTAGGTTTAGGATAGACGGGTTTGGGCTAGGGTTTGGGTTAGGCTTAGTGTTAGGATTAGGTTTAGGCTAAGGGCTAGTCCTTGGGCTAGGTTTAGAGTAAGATATAGAGTTAGGGTAAGGACCTGAATTGCTGAGGAGAAGCAGAATTGTCTTGCAGAAGAGTTTGAGGATGAAATGAATTGCCCTGCTCTTGGGCAGGAGAAAGACTGCCGGATGAGCCCGCGAGGTAGGCGCGGGGGAAGAGGGAGCCGTCCCCTCTGGCTTTTCCCCACAAACAGGCTTGAAACAGCAGGCAATCTGGATCAGAGAATGAGGACACCCTCTGCAACACTCCCCCCCAACCCCGCATCCTCCCCGAAACAACTGGTAAAAGATGAAAGAACTGTTCCCCTAGGCCGCGGCAAAAAGCATCTAAGCCATGCACTGGGACGCCACTGTGGCCACAGCCTGCGGAAAAATGCTCTGATGGGATAGCAATATTTGTCATAATTTGTGGGTACTTCTGTGTGTAAATGTGTGAGTATGTATGAACTTACCCCTCCTGATTTTGTTTCATAAGCATGGAATGAAACTTTACGCTGTATACAGTGGTGGTTTGGCTTCACTTCGAACTTGTCATTGAGCACCTGATATTAGGGGAAGAAAAACCCAGCGACGGGCTCGTGACACTTGCAAAATATGAGTATGCAACGTAAGAGAATACTTACTCTTATACGTGGCTGATAAAAGTTTCTCAGCTTGATTCTGTTTTAGTTAACTCATCCAATTCAAGACGTGGGGTTGTAGGTGGACCTAAAATCCCTTTGTCAAATAAGGAGCTGTCCCACTCCTTGGTCCTTTCTCCAAGAAATCTGCGCAACCCTCTAAACTTCCCGATGTCTAACATAAATTCCTTAGGCTTTCCTTTAATTTTCATCCATGAAAAAATCCTAATTGTTATTCCAAAATTTCCCTTTCAATCTTAATATATTCCCTATTTTAACCCAGAACAACAATTCTGAACACCAAATCTCCATATTCCCATTCATCCAAAATTATATTAGAAAGGAATGTGTATTTTCGTTACACTCCTTTCTCTTTTGTCATCTTTTTTTGTACATATTGTTAATTCCATAGTGAACTATCAAGTCAGGTTCCTTTGCTCAAACAATCACGTTTATACCGGCTACATATAAAAAGGAAAGTTTGCATTAATGATAATAATAATAATAATGATAATAATGGCATTTACTAAGCGCCTACTATGTACTAAGCACTCTTCGGAGCGCTAGAGGGGGATACAAGGTAATCAGGTTGTCCCATGTGGGGCTCACAGTCTTAATCCCCATTTTACAGATGAGGTAACTCAGGCACAGAGAAGCTCAGTGTCTTGCCCAAGGTCACACACTTGACACGTGGCGGAATCGGGAGTAGAACCCACGACCTCTGACTCTCAAGCCCGTACTCTTTCCACTGAGCCACGCTGCTTCTCTATCTTGTTGTTATACCAAATTACCAAATTAGTAAAATCTACAATTAACACAGTAGAACCTCTGACAGTATTTGAATCACCACCTTACAGGCAAAGTTATCACCTCCTTTGCATTTTCACACAACAAATTGAGCACTAACCTTTCCCCTAATGAGATCCATAGCTCACAATAAAGCAAGCTTATCATTGCTTGAGGGAGGCGCCTTCCCTCACACCAATTTTCCCTTTTAATCTTCTGAAGTGGTAGCTCCAACAACACACCCAAAATATGGAGCTCCAAAATTCCATTTGGAATACCTCCCCGCCATGCACAAGACATACTTCTGCAGACACATGGGTTCACTCAGTCCTTTTTGTCAAATGAGAAGGTGTCAGTCTCCATCTTCTCAAACGCCTAAATTCTTATTCAAAACTCTCATTCCTTACTGCTAGGTACAGATTCCCTCTCTAGTCAAACTCACTCCACCATTATCTCTTTAGAGATAACCCTTCAAGGTTTTCACTATTTTTTCTTCTTCACTCACATCCATATACGTAATTTTCATATAATTGCAACCTCAAATCTCAACTCTTCGGTCGTTTTCAAAACATCCTACATTGTACACAAACTAACACGTGGCGGGGCCCTTAATCTCAGCATATTCAAGCAGTCGTTTCATTCATTCATTCATTCGTATTTATTGAGCGCTTACTGTGTGCACAGCACTGTAGTAAGCGCTTACATTTAAAACACTTACAACAAAACACATCACACTCCCACTCTTTCCACACCCTTTAGGTGTTCAGGTCCTTAACGGGCCGAACTGGTAGGGGCATCCCCCTGCCAATAGGTCACTCAGGCCGAGGCCGTCCATGCTTTCCCTTCGGAGGACAGTGAGCAGCCAGGTACGGGCTGAGATGAGCATGGGCATCCCCGTTCGAAGATCCCTTCTGCCCAGGCTGTCTCGATTGTTCTTTCTAATAACAGAGATCAGTAGCGACAGGCGCTTCCCCCAGCCTTTTATGCTGTACCATTACATCGAGCTCCTTGTGCGTAATTGTCCTAATCTATCAATTACAGTTCCTTTGTGTTCTATTTTTCGAAGGTGTCTTGCCCGGGGCCCTGCAGGTGTGTCTTCTCAAAGAGCCCATTTTTCTGGTTCTTTGGGATATGTCGAAGGGCATTAATTTAATAAGTTGTCAACACAAGCTGCAAACTGCACTATTCAGCAAGGCACAGAGAAATGACCACAATGCTTTCATTTGGGGAGGAATACACCTAGCTTTGTGGTGATGTCTCCGTTCTTCTTGAGAGTCTCTGTCTCCTGTCTTTATTGGTACCTCGCAGCCACCTGCAGTGCAGCCGCGAGGGGTCCGAAAGGGCAGCCTTCTTATTCTCCTTCTACTACCCAATGGCTCCACTTGGGTCTCGAGAAGGTGGAGGAAGAGGACACGGGTTTAGAATAAGGAGGTGGCGGAGTCAGGGAGATGTTGTCTTCCTGAACATCTTTCTGGCCTTCTGCCTTACGGTTTTCCGGGTTTAGGAGTTGAGAATAAAAGTGAGCGATTGGGGAGGGCCAACATTCAGGGGGTAAGGAGGCTGTAAAAACCCCTTTTCTTTAACTACCTTTAATTTTTGAATTCGGATATTTGAAGTAGTTTACCTCGCCGACACCACCATGACCCTTCAATCTCCCCTCTCCTGTCAACCCATCCCAGTCTTCTCCCACCTCAACATCCCCGCGCCCTCCGCCACTGAGTTCCGCCCATTCTCCGCCCATTTCCCTGCGCTGGCCCCGTCAACTCACTCCCATCCAAATCCTCCCCAATTCTTGCGCTGTTCCCTCCCCACTACTCCCTCCACAGTCTCAGCCAGGTTTGGTCTGTGGAACACCTGCTTCATCATGGGGAAGCTTCCCTACATCCTTGATCTGTTCTTGTCTGTCACTCCTCCTCCTTCTCCTCGCCATCACCGAAACCTGGCTCTCCCAGACGACACATTCTCCCCTGCTGCTCGCTCCAAAGGGGGCTTCATCTCCCACTCCCCCAGACTCAGTGGGAAAGGAGGCGGTATTGGCTTCCTTCTCGCCCCCCGGTGATGCTTTCGCACCATCCCACCTCCCCCATCCCTTTCCTTCCCTTCATTTGAAGCCCATATCATCCGCCTCCACCACCCACTCCAGATTCTTGTAACTGTCATCTACCGCCCCCCACACTCCACCTCCAACTGTTTTTTAACCATTTGATCTCTTTTTCACATTCCTTCTCTCTCCATGCCACCTTTGATCCTTGGGGACTTCAATAGCCACATAGAACTTCCTGGTGACTCTTCTGCTGCCCAATTTCTATCACTCCTCAACTCCGCCGGCAGCCTGCTCCACCACCTCCCCACACACACACTCAACAATCCCAGCTCCGCCAATTCTCAGCTGTGTGACTTTGGGCAAGTTACATAACTTCTCTGTGCCTGTTACTTCATCTGTAAAATGGGGATTAAGACTGTGAGCCCCCCGTGGGACAACCTGACCACCTTGTAACCTTCCCAGCGCTTAGAACAGTGCTTTGCACATAGTAAGCGCATAATAAATGCTTTAAAAAAAACACCCTGGACACACACTCGATCTCATCATCTCTAACTATTGCACAATCTCTACCCTCACCAACTTTGAAACCCCTATCTGACTACAACCTCCTCACTTGCCTCCCCTTTCACAAACCTCCTTCCAGTAAATCTTTTGACCCCATCCAATTTTCTCAACTCATCATGCCCATTTAGCTTCCATACCCACACTACCCTCCCCTGATGACATAATAGACACTCTCAGCACGACCTTCTCTACAGAACTCAACTCTCTCGCTTCCCTATCCCTTCGTCGAGCTCGTACCACTAACCCACAGCCATGGATCAACCGAACAGTCCACCTCCTTCGCTCTTGTGCTCGAGCCACAGAGAGCTAATGTATGAAACCTAAATACCAGGCTGACTTCGTCCACTTCATGTTTATCCTTATATGCTTTATTCTGACCTCTGCTCTGCCCGGCAAAACTATTTCTCCACCCATACTGACACCCATGCCCATCGCCCTCGCCAGGTGTTCCTGACATTTAACCCCCTCCTCAGTTCCACACTCCACGCGCATCCCCCATCCCTTGCCCCCAACAACCTGGCCACCTACTTTATTAGTAAAGCTGACACTATCAGGTGTGAATACCCTAAAAGCTTCCCTGCCCCTCCTCAGCCGCACTCCTTTCCGGCCCCCTTTTCAACTCTCCCATTTTTCCCAGCAGTACCTATAGAGGATATCACCTGCCTCGTCTCGAAAGCCACCCCCACCACCTGCATATGTGACCTCATTCTTTCACACCTTATCAAACGTCTCGCCTCCTCCCTTCTTCCCTCCTTTACAGCCATCTTCAACTGTTTGCCATCCAATGGCTTCTTCCCCACTGCTTTCAAACATGTTCATGTCTCCCCTATCCTAAAAAAACTTCCCTTGTCCAGGCTTCCTCCGGTTAACGTCCCTTTTCCCACCTACCATTCCTTTCAAAACTGCTTGAGCAAGTTGTCTGTATCCGCTGTCTGAAATCCCTCTCCTCCAATATTCTCCTTTACCTCCTCCAACCTGACTTCCATCCCTTTCACTCCACAGAAACTTCCCTAACAAAATTCACCAATGATCTCCTTCTTGCCAAGTCCAACGGCTTCTACTCCATCCTTATCCTCCTCTACCTCTCAGCTGACTTTAAAACTGTCGACCATCCCTTTCTCCTGGAAACATTACCCAACCTTGGCTTCAGTGACTCTGTCCTTTCCTCGATCTCTTCTTATCTCTCTAGCTGCTCATTCTCAGTCTCCTTTGCGGGCTCCTCTTCTGCCACCCACCCCCTCTCTGTGTAAGTCCTTCAAGGTTCAGTTCTGGGTCCGCTTCTATTCTCCATCTACCACACTCCCTTGGAGATCTCATTCGTTCCTATGGTTTCAACTACCACCTCTAAGCGGATAATACCCAAATCTACATCTCCAGCCCTGATCTCTCCCTCTCTCCAGGCTCACTTTTTCTTCTGCCTTCAAGACATCTTTACTTGAATTTCCTCCCTTCACTTCAAATGTAACATGCCCAAAACAGTACTCCTTATCATCCCAAGGAAGCCCTGCCCTCCCTCTGACTTTCTTATCACTGTAGATGGAACCACCATCCTTTCTGTCTCACAAGCCTGTAACCCCGGTGGTATCCTTGACCCCTCTCTCTCAAAGTTAGTAGGGTGACAGGGGTTGTTGGTATTCCATGTGGGGGTCATAGAAGAGCAGTTAAGTCATGGACAAAGCCCGAAACTCATCCTCCTTTCTTCATGATTGTCTCCAACTTCAATCAATGGTATTTCTTGAGGAGCTATTTTAGGCAGAGCACTGTACTAAGTGCTTGGGTGAATGCAATGCAGCAGAGCTGGTAGACACATTCTAGAGGGGGAGGCAGACATTAATATAAATAGATTAATTAAGGCTAAGTACCTACGTGCTGTGGGGCTGAGGGTGGAGTGAATATTAAGTGCTTCCCATCGAGGAAGTGCAAACTGCAGGCAACTGGGCAAGTGCTTGAATAAATTTTGAATCTGTCCAACCCTGGTGTATTGGAAAATGGTCTTCAAAGGGGATGGAAAATCCACTATGTACATCTGGCAAGCTATGGTTTAGGGGAAAACTCAATATTATCCAATAAACACCCCTTTTCAATGGTATTTGTAAAGCGTTTACTATGTGCCAGGCATTCCGCTAATCTCTGGGGAAGATACAAGCTAATCAGGTTGGACATAATCCATGTCCCATGTAGGGCGCACTGGCTTATTCCCCATTTTACAATTGCGGTAACTGAGGTACAGAGAAGTTAGGTGACTTGCCCAAATTCACACACCAGAGAAGTGGTGGAGCCAGGATTATAACCCAGGTCCATCTGACTCCCAGTCCTGTGTTCCATTCACTAGGAGATGCTGCTTCCTGAGTGAGTTTAATAGCACCATGTCCCAGGTGGACAAGCCTTGGGGGCGGAGCTGGGGGCAGATTGACTTTAATAGGACGATGTCCCAGGTTGACACATCTTGAGGGCAGAGCTGGAAGCACATTGAGTTTAATAGGAACATGTCCCAGGTTAGGGTTCATCCCTTGACCTCATTATCTCCTACCACTGCACTATCTCCACGCTCACCAACTCTGAAATCCCTCTCTCTGATCATATCCTTCTCACCTGCCTCCTCACTCACACTCCTCTCCCCTTTAAATCTATATTACTATCTCACAGAGAACCCCGGTCTCTCAACCCCATCCATCTTTCTGAGCACCTCGCATCCCACCTCGCCTCCTTTTCCAAACTATCCAATCTTGATGACCAGTTACTGCTCTCAACTCCACCCTCTTTACTCAACTCAACTCACTCGCTCCCTTTTCCCTTCGCCGCTCTCGTACCACTAACCCACAGCCCTGGATCACTGCCACTGTCGGCCTCCTTCGCTCTTATGCTCGAGCTGCTGAACGCTGCGGGCGAAAGACTAAACACCAAACCAACCTCGTTCACTTCAGGTTTACCCTTTCCTGCCTTAACTCTGCCCTCTTCTCTGACAGACAAAACTATTTCTCCTCCCTTATTGACACCCATGCCCATCATCCCCGTCAGCTCTTCCGTACATTTAACTCCCGTCTCAGGCCCCCTGATACTCCCCCTCCTCCTTCCCTCACCCCTAAAGATCTCGCCTCCTACTTCATTAATAAAATTAAATCTATCAGCTCTGATCTCCCCAAAATCACTCCTCCCCCTTCTCCAACCCCCCGGCTCTCAAACGTTTCTGCTAGTCTCCCATCATTCCCGGCAGTATCCTCAGATGAGCTCTCCTCCCTCCTCTCAAGTGCTACTCCGGCCACCTGTATATCTGACCCCATTCACTCTCATCTTATGAAATCTCTCGCCCCGTCCCTCCTCCACTCCTTAACGTCCATCTTCAACCGCTCACTCTCCTCTGGTTCCTTCCCCTCTACCTTCAAACATGCCCAGGTCTCCCCCATCCTAAAAACACCCTCTATTGACCCCACCTCCCCTTCTAGTTATCGCCCTATCTCCCTCCTACATTTCCTTTCCAAACTCCTTGAACGAGTCGTCTACACGCGCTGCCTCGAATTCCTCAACGCCAACTCCCTCCTCGACTCCCTCCAATCTGACTTCCGTTCCCTACATTCCACCAAAACAGCCCTCTCAAAGGTCACCAATGACCTCCGGCCTGCCAAATCCAACGGATCCTACTCTATCCTAATCCTCCTCGACCCCTCAGGTGCCTTCGACACTGTGGACCACTCCCTTCTCCTCAACAAGCTATCCAACCTTGGCTTCACAGACTCTGTCCTCTCCTGGTTCTCCTCTTACCTCTCTGGCCGTTCATTCTCTGTCTCTTTTGCGGGCTCCTCCTCCCCCTCCCATCTCCTTACTGTGGGGGATCCTCAAGAGTCAGTTCTTGTTCTTCTTTTGTTCTCTATCTACACTCACTCCCTTGGTGAACTCATTTGCTCCCATGGCTTCAATTATCATCTCTATACTGATGGCACCCAAATCTACATCTCTGCCACTGCTCTCTCTCACTCCCTTCAGGCTCGTGTCTCCTCCTGCCTTCAAGACATCTCCATCTGGATGGCTACCCGCCATCTAAAACTCCATATGTCCAAGACTGAACTCCTTATCTTCCCTCCCAAACTCTGCCCTCTCCCTGACTTTCCCATCACTGTTGACGTCACTACCATCCTTCCCGTCTCACAAGCCCGCAATCTTGGTGTCATCCTCGACTCTGCTCTCTCGTTCACTCCTCATATCCAATCCGTCACCAAAACCTGCCAGTCTCACCTCCGCAACATCGCCAAGATCCGACCTTTCCTCTCCATCCAAACTGCTACCTTGCTGGTTCAATCTCTTATCCTATCTCGACTGGATTACTGCATCAGCCTCCTCTCTGATCTCCCATCCTCCTGTCTCTTCCCACTTCAATCTATACTTCACGCTGCTGCCCGGATCATCTTTGTGAAGAAACTCTCTGGGCATGTTACTCCCCTCCTCGAAAATCTCCAGTGGCTACCAATCAACCTACGAATCAGGCAAAAACTCCTCACTCTCGGCTTCAAGGCTCTCCATCACCCCGCCCCCTCGTACCTCACCTCCCTTCTTTCCTTCTACAGCCCAGCCCGCACCCTCCGCTCCTCTGCCGCTAACCTCCTCACTGTGCCTCGTTCTCGCCGCCGTCGATCCCCGGCCCACGTCCTCCCCTTGGCCTGGAATGCCCTCCCTCCACACATCCGCCAAGCTAGCTCTCTTCCTCCCTTCAAAGCCCCACTGAGAGCTCACCTCCTGCAGGGGGCCTTCCCAGACTGAGTCCCCTCTTTCCTCTCCCCCTCCCCATCCCCCCGCCCTACCTCCTTCCCCTCCCCACAGCATCTGTATATATGTTTGTTCATATTTATTACTCTATTTATTTTACTTGTACAAATTATACTATTCTATTTATTTTATTTCCTGAATATGTTTTGTTTTGTTGTCTGTCTCCCCCTTCTAGACTGTGAGCCCGCTGTTGGGTAGGGACCGTCTCTATATGTTGCCAACTTGTACTTCCCAAGCGCTTAGTACAGTTCTCTGCACACAGTAAGCATGCAATAAATACGATTGAATGAATGAATGAATGAATCTTGGGGGTCTTGAGTTTATGAAGCTGCCCCCTCAGTGATCCAGACAGAAAACGCTTCAAACTGTGGGAGGTACTTGAGTGAAACACCTAAGCACAGAATGGAAGCAGCGTGACCTATTATAAAAAACACGGGCCTGAGAGTTAGAAGACCTGGGTTCTAATCCCAGCTTCTCCATTTGTCTGCTCTGTGAATTTGGGGAAGTCACTTAATCTCTCTGGGTCTCAGTTCCCTCATCTGCAAAGTGGGGATTATGTCTGTGAGGGCCACGTGGAATATTGATTATGTCCACCCTGATCAATTTATACAACAGCAATAATAATAATGATGATGATAATGGTATTTGGTAAGCATTTACTATGTGCCAAGCACTGTTCTAAGGACTGGGGTAGATACAAGGTAATCAGGTTATCCCGCATGGGGCTCACAGTCTTAATCCCCACTTTGCAGATGAGGTAACTGATGTCATCTCGAGTTGCCCTGACCTGCTCCCTTTAATTTCTCCCCTCCCAGCCCCACAGCATTTACATGCATATTTCTTATTTATTTGTTCAGTTATTCATTCATTTATTTACATTAATGTCTGTCTCCCCATCTAGACTATAAGATCATTTTGGGCAGGGAATGTGCCCGTTTATTGTTACATTGGACTCTCTCAAACGCTTACTACAGTGCTTTGCACACAGTAAGTGCTCAATTAATACAACTGAAATAATGAATGAATCTCTTTGGGTGGAGCAGCCCAGTGATACTGGCTTTACAGCAGTGCCCAGCTACTGTGGGGTGTATATCTCTGGAACAGAGGAAAAAACCATTGGCCAGCTACCATTGATTTCTTCAATATCTCCAGGCTCAGATTGCCCTTGGCCAACAGACTGAACAAATTTCTGTGATAGAAGGCAATTGAACAGAATTCTGAGTGTAGGATTTTGGATACTTGATGACATCATCAGTCACCATATGATGATCGATGAAAATACCATATGTGAGAGAAGCAGCGTGGCCTATTGGATAGAGCATGGTCCTGGCAGTCAGAGTTCCTGTCCAATCCCAGCCCCACAACCTGTCCTTTGGGTGACGTTGGGCAAGTTACCCAACTTCTCTATGCTTCAGTTACCTCATCTATAAAATGGGGATCAAAACTGTGAGCTCTATGTGGGACAAGGACTGTGTCTAAAATGATTATCTTGTATCCATTCATTCTTTCATTCACTATCCCTCCTCCCCTTTCCCTTACCTTCCCCTCCTTTGAAGCTCAAATTATTCGCCTGTACCACCCCTTCTAGATTCTTGTAGCCATCATCTACCGCCCCCGCCCGGCCCCAACTCCAACTTCTTTAGCGATTTTGACCCCTTTCTCACCTTCCTTCTCTCCTTTTCCATGCCCACTCTGATCCTCAGAGACTTCAACATCCACATGGATGTACCTGGTAATTCCTCTGCCGCCCGCCTTCTATCTCTCCTTGACGCTTCCAACCTCCTGCTGCACCCCACCTCGCCCACTCACCAACTCGGTCACACCCTCAACCTCATCATCTTCTACCGTTGCACTATCTCCACCCTCACCAACTCTGAAATCCCTCTCCCTGATCACAACCTTCTCACCTGCCTCCTCACTCATACTCCTCTCCCCTGTAAATCTATATTACTACCTCAAAGAGACCTCCGCTCTCTCGACCCCATCCATCTTTCTGAGCGCCTCACACCCCAACTCGCATCCATTTCCTCTCTACCCAATCTTGATGATCAGATTACTGCTCACAGCTCCACCCTCTTTACTCCACTCAACTCACTTTCTCCCCTTTCCCTTCGCCGCTCTCGTAGCACTAACCTACAGCCTTGGATCACTCCCACTGTCTGCCTCCTTCGCTCTCATGCTCGAGCTGCTGAACGCTGCTGGCGAAAGTCTAAACAGCATGCCAACCTTTTTCACTTCAAGTGTATCCTTTCCTGCCTTACTTCTGCCCTCTCCTCTGACAGACAAAACTATTTCTCCTCCCTTATTGACACCCATGCCCATCATCCCCGTCAGCTCTTCCGTACATTTAATTCCCTTCTCAGGCCCCCTGTCCACCCCGTCCTCCATCCCTCACCCCCAACGATCTGGCCTCCTACTTCATTGGTAAAATTAACTCCATCAGGTCTGAGCTCCCCAACGTTTTAATGTCTGTTTCCCTCTCTAGACTGTAACCTCTTTGTGGACAGGAATTGTCTAGCCACTCAACAGCACTGTGCTTTTCCAAGCTCTTAATTCCGTGCTCTGCACACAATAAGCATTGATTGACTGACTGATTGATTTATCTGCCTGACACCCCCATCCTTTTTGCCGGCAGACCGCTCTTGTCTATTTCTGTTCCTCCCCCTCTCCCTCTGTTTCTCCCTTTCCATGTGCACTTCATATTCTGGGCTCTCTTCTTTGTCACCTCCCCAATCCATTCTAAGCCCCCATTTCAACCAACCAGTAGTATTTATTGCTCAGCAGATGTGTGCAGAACATTGTACATGGGAGGGTACAGTACAGTAAGTGAAAACATGAGAAGAAGCATGGCTCAGTGGAAAGAGCATGGGCCTGGGAGTCAGAGGTCATGGGTTCTAATCCCGACTCCACCATTTTTCAGCTGTTTGGGACAACCTGATCACCTTGCATCCACCCCAGCGCTTAGAACACTGCTTCACAAAGCGCTTAACAAATGCCATTATTATTATTATTATTACCCCTGCCCTCAAGGATTTTATAATCTGGGGACATCATAAATAGTTTTATTTGAGCACTTACTATATGCAGAACACTATACTACGAGATTGCGAAAGTTACTTGAGGGATCACCACGATTCATCCCTAAATTGTACTTTCCATGCGCTTAGTATAGTGGTCTGCACAAAGTAAGCACTCAATAAATAAGATTGAATGAATGAATGAATGAATGAATTGCTGCCAGGCAGGTCTGTTGCAGATGCCAAAGTCAGCTTCCAGCAATGTTTCATCATAGGTACCTCTGATTATAATAATTACAATAGTAACTATTATTATTAATAGTATTAGGCACTTACTATGTGCCAACCACATAGTAAGAACAGCATTTAGACAGCATTTAGAACACTAAATACTGTTGTAAATTGAAGACAGATTGATCCCAGTCCCTGCCCTACATGGAGCTCACAGTACAGGTGGGAGGGAAAACTCATCTTTTACCTCCGTTTTACAGACGTGGAGACTGAGGCACAGAGAAGTTCAGTGACCTACTGAATGCCACACAGTAGGCAAGTGGTGGAGCTGGGAGTTGAATCCCAGCCCTGCGCTCATTTCACAAGGCTCAAAACCCTCTTGACCCTAAACATGGTGGTCAACCCAATTGGTCTTGACTTCCCTAATTCAAACAACTCCCCCATCACTCTAATCTGCCAACCACATCCCTGCTCCTACGTTTAGCTTTCTAAACTAATACCACTGATGGTATTTACTGAGCACTTACTGTGTGCAGAGCGCTTTACTAAGCACCTGGGAAAGTACAGTGCATCGGAGTTGTTAAATGTGCTCCCTACCTACAAGGATCTTTCAGTCTACAGGGGGAGACTGACATTAAAATGCCACACATACTAATACTAATACTAATACTAATAATGATAATAATGATACCAATCATAGTGATTATTGTTGGTATCGTTATTATTATTATTGTATTTTTTAAGCACTTATTATGTGCCGGGCACTGTTCTAAGCAGGTTAATCAGATTGGACACAGTTCCTGTCCCATGTGGGACTCACAGTCTTAATCCCAATTTTATAGAAGAGGGAATTTAGGCACAGATAAATTAAGTGACTTGCCTAAGGTCACACAGCAGACAAGTGGCAGGGCCAGGATTAGAACCCATTACCTTCTGACTCCCAGGCCCATGCATTTGACAAGAGGTAATATCTGTACTAATCTCTACTTTCCTGATCATGGCATTCTATTAACATTTCACCATTAGAGTGTTGTGTGTGGCTGTCTGTTAATCAGTGATATTTATTGAGCACTTACTGTGTGCAGAGCATGACATCACCGGGTTGGATTTGTCATGGATGTGGAGAAGACAATACCATTGGGGTAGGTTTCTCATGGATGTAAAGAGAACAAAATTGGTGGTGGTCTGGGGGTGGTGTTTCTAATGGATATAAAGAAAAGGACATCATTGGGGTCAGTCAATCATATTTATTGAGAGCTTACGGTGTGGAGAGCACTGTACTAAGTGCTTAGGAGAGTACAATACAACAATAAACGGACACGTTCTCTGCCCACAATGATCTTATAATCTAGAGTGGGGGAGACAGACATCAATGTAAATAAATAAATTGTAGATATGTACATAAGAGCTGCAGGGCTGGCAGAGGGGAAGAATAAAGGGAGCATGTCAGGGCTACACAGAAGAGAATGGATGAAGAGGAAAGCAGGGGAGCGCTTAGTCTGGAAAGGCCTTTTGGAAGAGATGTGATTTCAATAAGGGTTTGAAAGCGGGGAGAGTAATTGTCTGCCAAATTCGAGGAAGGGTGTTCCAGGCACTGTGCTAAGCACTCGGGTAGATACAGGATAATCAAGTTGGACAAAAACCCTATCCCACATGAAGTTTACAGTCCAAGTCAGAGGGATTAAACCCCATTTTACAGATAAAGTAACGGAAGCACAGAGAAGTTAAAATGATTTGCCCAAAAGGTACACAGCAGACAAGTGGAAGAGTCAGGATTAGAACTCAAATCCTTTGATTTCCAGACCCGAGCTCTTTCCACTAGATCAGGCTGCTTCTGAAAAACCTCCTTTATTTTCCTTATGATTAATCCTATTTGTACTATTTTTGAATAAATTTTACACTCCCGCTTCCACTAGTAGATTTTGAGCTCCTTGAGGGAAGGGGCTATAGTAGTTATCATATGGCAGATGGGAATTAGAACTCAGGTCCTTCTGACTGGGTTGGTCACACTGCTTCTCTATGACTCCGCTGATGGGTACAGCAGCCTCACTCAATAACAACCTTCATTCAGCCAATCCATTTCTGAATCCCTTTGACCTCTCTTTTCAAATAGTAAGAATTATGGTATTTATTAAGTACTAACTATATGCCAAGCGCTGTGGCAAATAAAAGTTAATCTGCTCAGACACAATCCCTGTCCCACTTGGGACTCCCAGTCAATATAGGAGGGGAAAAAGGTATTTAATCCCCGTTTTACAGTTGAGGAAACTGAGACCCGGAGAAGTGAAATGACTTGCCTAAGGTTACACAGCAAGGACTGAGTTCTCACTTTTCCACCTGATCAGCGCAGGTGCACATCAGATACAGATGCAAGGGACAAGAAGGTTGGGTGACTTCCCCAAAATGGCATCCAGTCACCAAGATAAGAATAATTGAAGCAATGTGGTGTAATGGATAGAGCCTGGGCCTGGGCGCCAGAAGGAGCTGGGTTCTAATCCCAGCTCCACCACTAGCCTGCTGTGAAACCTTGGGTAAGTCACTTAACTTCTTTGGGCCTCAGTTATCTATAAAATGAGGATTAAGATAGCGAGCCCCATATGGGAAAGGGAATGTGTCCGGCCGGAATAGTTTGTATCTACCCTAGCATTCAGTATGGTGCCTGGCACATAGTAAGTGCTTAACAAATACCATAAAAAACCTACTATCCTAAATCAAGGGACTCGCCTTTCCCCATGACCAAAGGATGCCTGTTTATGGAAATCACATACAAAGAACCCACATGAAAATTATGTTCTTAGGAATCTCTGCTGACCTAAGATGTTGTCTGTCCATCAGCTTCAGGTTGAAGGTGGATGTGAAGACAGAGTGGCTTTTAAGTAGAAATCAATTAACTGGGAAGGGCTCCAAGTGACAATTCACCTGAAGGAATCTGAAAAGACAATCTCAGAAATCTCCTGACCACTTCCCTGAGCATCTCTGAAGTCATTTGGAGATGCAACCCTAAGCCTTGATACAGCTCCTCGGGATAATTATTTTGCCCAGAGCGATACACAATTCCAGTGATTCTGCTTGTCTCATTCCACCGGCTCTGACGCTTTCCTGTTGTGTGACCTTGGGAAAGACACTTATTTTCTCTGGGACTCATTTTCCTCATCTTTAATATTCATTACCAGTTCTCCTTCTCCTTTAGACTGTTAGCTCCATGTGGGATAGGGACTGTGTCTCACACCCGATGAGCTTTGTATGTACCTCAATGCTTAAAACAGTGCTTTGCTCACGGTATACTTAGCAGATATACTAATAATGATAACTATAAGATGTTATTTTTATTAACTATTAGCATTGTAGCTGCTCTGACGTGTATGGAGAGAAGATGCTCCATCAATTCCACTAATATCAGAGAATGTTTCTAGGAGAAGTATTATTATCTTCGGAGTCATCCAATCCCACCTAAGCTATCCCAGCTGTCCAGGGATACAAGACTTCCAGAGAAAAATATCCAAATCCCTTCTGAACTCCCGTTCCATTCAGAGACCAAACATCCACCTTGTTTAGAAAGGCTAATTTCTAGCTAGCCTAATTCTCTGGCTCTACAGCTCGAACCCATGTAGACACAGGTACTGAGGATAGATATTATTAAGTGAATCAGATCTAGGTGGTTGATATAACTTGGGGCGTTGGCAACTGATCTGGGAAGACTTGCTGGGAAAGGTGAGATTTATCCAAAAGAGTATCTGCCAAAAATGTGTCTTCCTAACAAACGAGATTCTTAACACCTCTTCTCTGTACCCTTTAGTCACCCCACCCTCGGCCCAACCGCACTTATGTACCTTTATGTTTATGTCCATCTCACCTCTAAAATAAATGATGACATTTGTTAAGCGCTTACTATGTGCAAAGCACTGTTCTAAGCGCTGGGGAGGATACAAGGTTATCAGGTTGTCCCGCGTTGGGCTCACAGTTTTAATCCCCATTTTACAGGTGAGGGAACTGAGGCACAGAAAAGTTAAGTGAGTTGCCCAAAGTCAAACAGCTGACAAGCGGCGGAGCCATCATCTCTGGCTCCCAAGCCCGTGTTCTTTCCACTGAGCCACGGTTGTAAACTCCCTGTTTTATAGCACTCTACCCTCCCAAGCACTTAGTATAGCACTCTACGCATAGTAAGCACTCACTAAATATGACTGATTGATCGATTGAATGAGTGTGACCATATCTTGAGGGTAATCTCCTTGTGGGCAGGGAACATGTCCACCAAGTCTCTTATACTGTAGTCTCCCAAGTGCTTAGTACGGACTCTGCAAACAGTAAACACCCACTAAATACCACTGATTGATTATTTGCAAGTGTGTCTGCTCAGTGACTGCATATGGTGGTCAGTAGGTTTCCCTCATGAATCTGACTGTCCAATGAGACCCTTGGTCAAAGAACTGAACTAACAAAGTTCAAAACGTATACTACTAGTGGTAATGGTATTTGCTAAGTACTTACTATGTGCCAGACATTGTACTAAGCCCTGGGGTAGATACAAGCAAATCAGGTTGGAGAAAGTCCCTGGCCCAAGTGGGGCTCATAATCTCAATCTCCATTTTATAGTTGGTGTAACTGAGGCCCAGATAAATGAAGCAACTTGCCCAAGGTCTCACAACAGACAAATGGCAGTGCCAGAATTAGAATCCATGGCTTTCTGACTCGCAGGCCCATGCTTTATCCACTACAGCATCCCTAATAAGTGTATCTTACAAGCGTATCTTCCTTAAGTGTGTACTTCATATAGGAAGTGATGGGGTTTGGGCAATACCTAATGAATGCATTTACCTAATGAGGGTGCCTGTCCAATGAGGGGTGAGGCCAATGAATCCCTTTGCCCAGTGGTTGGAACTAACATGTAAGCGTGTCAAATGATAGCATCTGCCTAGTGAGTCTTACCTATCCAAGTGTGTCATCATGAAGACAGAATATGCTCAAGTCATGCATCAGCTTCCAATGCCAGTGAGGTAGTGCCAAGGCTCCATTCAAAAACCCATTCCAAATAAAACACTTTTATTCCCACTTTCTCCTGGGTGGTCTCTGGACGTGTCCATAGGAAATGTCCATAGTTCTTTGCAATAAGCGGAGCTGGACTTTTAAATATATATCCATAATAGTAGTAGTTGTTGTAGACTGTAAACTCGTTGTGCAAAGGGAATGTGTCTGCTATATTGTTATATTAATAATGATGTATCTGTTAGGTCCTTACTTTGTGCCAGTCACTGAACTAAGCACTGGGTTGAATACAAACAAATCGGGTTGGACACGCTCCCTGTCCTACGTGGGGCTCACAATCTTAATCCCCATTCTACAGAAGTAATGAGACATTTTACAGAGGTAAAATGAGGTAACCAAGGCCCAGAGAAGTGAAGTGACTTGTCCAATGTTACACAGCAGACAAGCGGCAGAGTCAGGGTTGGAACCCATGTCCTTCTGATTTTCGGGCCCATGCTCTATCTACTATGCTATACTGCTTCTCTACTATAGTGTACTCTCCCAAGCGTTTACTACAGTGCTCTGCATACAGTAAGCGCTCAAAAAATAGGATTGACTGACTGACTAATATGATCTTGGACAAGTCATTTAACTTCTCTATTCCTCAGTTTCATTATCTGTAAAATGACATTAAATTCTACTCCTTCCTAACTAGACTGTGAGCCCCATGTGAGGCAGGGACTGTGTCCACCCTGGTTCTTTAATCTACTCCAGCGCTTAGTATAATCCTCGGCACATAGTAAGTGCTTAAAGATATCATTGTTATTACTATTATTATTACTATTATTAGTAGTATTATTACAATTGCTATCATTATCATCCAACAAACCTAGGTTCGGTGAAAAAGTGTTAGGCTAATGAGTTCATCCATCTAGCGACCGACTGCTTAGCACAGGGCACTGCACACAGTACGTTATGCCACTAATGATGAAATGTCCTATAAGGTGTGTGTGTGGATGGCTGAAAAGAGTCTCACGGTGTCAACTACACAGGATCCTCTCAAAGACTGTCTTTTATGGTCCCTCCTGTTGTTGCTATTTCGATGCCTGACACTATTTTTGCTTTCTGCTCTTTGTCTCATGTACACCTCAAAAATAGCTAAACCAAACTTGTTGCTCCACAAGTTTTTCTGCCTAACCAGCGTGTCTGAATGAGGGTGGAATGTACATCATCTATCTACCCAGTGAGTTTGGCCTAACGAGCATAGCTGACAAACGAATGAATTTGCCCCATCGAGCTATCTGCGAATGAATTTGTCTCTTTCTTAGTCCTTGTTAGTGCTTAATCAGTGTATCTCGCCAAATATTGTGTCTAACGAACTAGTGTATCCTCCGAACGAGCTTGTCTGCTTAGTGACTAAGACTTTATTGAGAGTATACCTAATAAAGATGCCTAACAAATGAAGACAACTTCCCAGTGGCTGCATGTGCTTCATGAATTAGTCTAAGACGTCCACTGCCTGGTTGCTCATTGGCTAACAGGAGTCCCTCTTCTAGACTGTGAGCCCGTTGTTGGGTAGGGACAGTCTCTATATGTTGCCGATTAGTACTTCCCAAGCGCTTGGACAATGTCCTGCACACAGTAAGCGCTCAATGAATACAACTGAATGAATGAATGAATTAATTAATTAATTAATTAATGAGTCTTCTCCCCTTACTGGACTAATTAGGATGTCTATCCATGAATGGGCAAAACCCACACCTATCAGGACTTCTGCATTTCCACACCTATTGGACTAAACACATTGGTACTCCCCACTCCCTCGGCAGTACACTTATATACCTATCTTCAAACTCTGTTGTTTCCTCCTACCTGTATTTTATTTTAGTGTCTGTCTCCCCCATTAGACTTTGAAGCCTCTTGAGGGCAGAGGTTATGGCTATTAGTTGTGGTATTTGTGTAGAGAAGCAGCATGGCTCAGTGGAAGGAGCCTGGGCTTGGGAGCCAGAGGTCGTGGGTTCTAATCCCGCCTCCATCACTTATCAGCTGTGTGACTTTGGGCAAGTCACTTAACTTCTCTGTGGCTCAGTTGCCTCAGCTGTAAAATGGGGACGAAGACTGTGAAACCCATGTGGGACACCCTAATTACCTTGTATCTACCCCAGCGCTTCAAACAGTGCTTGGCACATAGTAAGCGCTTAACAAATGCCAACATTATTATTATCACTAAGCGCTGGGGTAGATACATGATAATTAGGGTCCATATGAGGCTCACAGTTTTCAGAGGAGGGAGAACCAAAATGAGGTAACTGAAGCACAAAGAAGGTAAATGGCTTGCCCAAGGTCCCACAGCAGACACATGGCGGAGGCAGGAATAGAACCCAAAGCTGGAGACCCAGGCCCGGACTCTTTTCACTAAGCCACTCTATTTCTGGTTGATATAATGGAAACCTATTCAATAGAGAATGAGGAGAAGATGTGGAGTGAGAAAATCTAAAATTCTCAACCCTGGAAAGGAATTGGAAAATCAACAGTGGCCAGCATTCCTGAGTCCGGGATTTCTAAATTCCCCTCCACGATGAACTACGTCGACTACATAAAGACGATGGCAAGCTCATTTTTTGCAGTTGGTCCCATGGTGTAATGGTTAGCACTCTGGACTTTGAATCCAGCGATTTAAGCCTGGGTGGAACCTATGCTTTTTTACCTCCTCCCCCAAACTCTGCCCATTACTTCCACGGAAGTCACATGATTGTCAAATTTATCCAACTTCAATCCGTGTGGCCCCTCTACCTCCATTGCGATCAGAGCTGGAGAAACTTCTGTAGGACTGAAAACCGCCAAGATCTCCCTCTTTGGAAGAAGGCTTCTTCGCTTTACCAAAGACTGCGTCTTTCTGTAGTCTCTTCTCCCCCGCTCAGGTCCTAGTGGAAGGGGGAAGAAGAAACGAGAAAGCCTGTTCCTGAGGGAGGAGGGAGTGAGCCATCCAAGGTCCCTGGGGGAAAGGTTCGGAACTGAGATTGTCCATACGAAACTTGGCCAAGGAAGTTCGCTGAGGTCGGGTTGGCTTTCCTGAAAGGCAAACACCCAAAGATACGGTCCATATTACAGAAGCTCATGGAGGAGGGGTAAAAACCATAGTTACTCTATATTGTGAGCTTGTTGTGGGCAGGAAATGTGCCTGTTTACTGTTATATTGTACTCTCCAAAGCGCTTAGCACAGTGCTTTGTATACGGTAAGCATTCAATAAGGACGATTGAAAGAATGAATGAGTTACGGAGGACGACCAAAAAAACAAATAATAACGAATAAGAAACTAATGAGATTCAAACTCATGACCACGTGTTTAGGCCAACAGGACTCTCACTCCTGGCCATTAACATTATTTGTATGATTTCCTCACAGCTGTTAGAACGTTAGTTGTAATGATAGTAGTGTAGAAACCAACACTTAAAGCAGTCTTACTCCATTTTGTTTTCAGCCTCCATTTTGCATTAATCTAGCTCGTTTTCCTAACTCATGCTTCAGCCACACCCTGTCCCCAGTTAAGGAAACTGGAGCCTGTTGTGTGAAGGAACACGACGCTCACCACGGACAATGAATAGCATGGGTCAATGGAAAGAGCACGGGCTTTGGAATCAGAGGTCATGGGTTCAAATCCTGGCTCCGCCAATTGCCAGCTGTGTGACTTTGGGCAACTCACTTAATTTCTCTGTGCCTCGGTACCTCATCTGGAAAATGGGGATTAAACTGTGAGCCTCATGTGGGACAACCTGATTACCTTGTAACCTCC
This sequence comes from Tachyglossus aculeatus, assembly GCF_015852505.1. Lineage (NCBI taxonomy): Eukaryota > Metazoa > Chordata > Mammalia > Monotremata > Tachyglossidae > Tachyglossus > Tachyglossus aculeatus. The sequence continues at coordinate 1,878,956 of NW_024044844.1, forward strand.
CCAGCGCTTAGAACAGTGCCTTGCACATAGTAAGTGCTTAATAAATGCTATCGTCATTATTATTACTGCTCCCACCTCTTGGTGATGAGGTTGAGCCCTCTTTTAGGGAGACGGACTTAGTCTGTCCTCACACATGCAGATCTATCTTAAATTTCACGATAAAAACACCACTTGTGCTGTGTTGCTGCGACTGGTTTTTTGGGGCACTCGGCAGTAGTAACAATATGTATTAAGCACTTACTGAATGCAGCGCACTATACTTAACACGGAAAATTCAGAGGTGGGAATTAATTGCACACTAATCGGTCTGGTTAGCAATAATAATTGCGGTTTTTGTTAAGCGCTCACTATGTGTCAGGCAATGTACTAACAGCTCTACTAAGCTCTGTACTAGTAGCTGAACATCTTCCTGCCATTAGTACTCGTGTGAGCCCTTAGCTATGGGCCTTGTAAGGACGTTTATGCTGTGACAACTTGCAGAGTCACTTCTTGGGGCATTTCAGGGCCAGAAAAGGGGAGACAAGAAAGAAGATCGGATTCGTCCTGGATGATCTCACATGCAAAATGAGAATAGTAGTAATAGTAGTAGTACTGGTAGCAATTATAGCTATTGTTTTTATAATGATTTTTATTGGGTATCATTTAGAATAATGCTCCTTCATAAGCACTTGGCAAAATATGACACTGAGACACATTCCATTGCCAGAAGCTTTGGCTCAAATAGGGGAAACTGATGGAGAAATATTTGCAAATAGAGTGATAAGAATCATAACTGATTAACAATGGAATCAACATATATACACGAGTCCTGAGGAGGGGAATACATCAAACATGTGTAAATGCTAAAGATGATGCTAGGCGCCCCCGAGCCCTAGGGAGTCGAGTTAGATGGGAGAGGTGGGACGAGGGTTTAGGGAAGGGAGAGAGATTGAGCCAAGGAGCTGTGAATCTCTTCTGAAAGAGAATTTCACGTGCCCTGTGATAATGCCCTTGGATAAATTCTCTGGCACTGGCATTGAGCCAAGCACATGACAAACTGCGTCTGGGAATTCCTCGTTTCTGTTTCCCTTTTTAGAAATTTACGATACGGAATCTAGTCAGCAGATATCGAAGGGGGGAAAAAGATGTCATTCTCTCCCCGTAGGAGAATCGAACCCCATTCTCCCACGTGACTAATGGGCATACTAACCACTATACTCGGGGGTAATGGCTTAACGTGACTTTACGGGGTAAATACTCAAACGTAGCCTGTCTTAATTTTAAATTAATTAGTCAATTGTATTTCACATTTATTTAATAATGCGTTATGCCGACTGGATTACTGCATCAGCCTTCTCTGTGATTTCCCATCCTCCTGCCTCTCCCCACTTCAGTCTATATTTCACTCTGCTGCCCGGATTATCTTAGTGCAGAAACGTTCTGGGAATGTTACTCCCCTTCTCAAAAGTCTCCAGTGGCTGCCTGTCAACCTACGAATCAAACAAAAACTGCTCACCCTCGGCTTCAAGGCTCTCCATCACCTCGCCCCCTCCTACCTCACCTCCCTTCTCTCCTTCTTCAGCTCAGCCCGCACCATCCACCCCTCTGCCGTTAACCTCCTCATTATAACTCGTTCTCGCCTGTCCCGTCATCCAACCCCAGCCCACGTCCTCCCCCTGGCCTGGAATGTCCGCCCTCCACACGTCCGTCAAGCTAGCTCTCTTCCTCCCTTCAAAGCCCTACTGAGAGCTCACCTCCTCCAGGAGGCCTTCCCAGACTGAGCCCCCTTTTTCCTCTCCTCCTCTCCATCCCCCTCCCTACCTCCTTCCTCTCCCCACAGCACCTGTATATATATATATATTTGTACAGATTTATTACTCTATTTATTTTACTTGTACATATTTACTATTCTATTAATTTTGTTAATGATGTGCATATAAGTTTAATTCTATTCGTTCTGACGATTTTGACACTTGTCTGCATGTTTTGTTTTGTTTTCTGTCTCCCCCTTCTAGACTGTGAGCCCGTTGTTGGGTAGGGACCATCTCTATATGTTGGCGACTTGTACTTCCCAAGCGCTTAGTACAGTGCTCTGCACACAGTAAGCGCTCAATAAATACGATTGAATGAATGAATGAATAATAATTGTGGTATTTGTTAGGCGCTTACTATGTGCCAGGCACTGTTCTAAGCACTGGGGTAGATGCAAGATAATCAGGTTGGACGCAGTCCCTGTCCCGCATGGAGCTCACAATCTTAATCTCCATTTTACGTGAGGGAACCGAGGCAGAAGAAGTGAAGTGACTTGCCGAAGGTCACACAACAGACAAGTGGAAGAAGTGGTATAATAATAACAGTCCTCTAGACTGTAAGCTCGTTATGGGCAGAGAACGTGTCTGCTAATTCTGCTGTCCCCAGCGCTTAGTAAAGTTCTCTTCACATAGTAGGCACTCAACGAATATGACTGATTCATTACTAACGAATATGACTGATTCATTACGGGCTCACAGTCTAGAAGGGGGAGACAGACAACAAACAAAAAAAACCCAAGTAGACAGGCATCAATACCATCAAAATAGATAAATAGAATTATGTATATATTACTTTATTTTATCAATGATGTGTATATATATATATATATATATATACATCATTGATAAAATAAAGTATTAAATATGTACAAATATACACAGGTTCTATGGGGAGGGGAAGTTGACAGAGCAGAGAGAGGGATTAGGGGAGATGGGTGGGGAGGAGGAGCAGAGGAAAAGTGGGGGCTTCATCTGGAAGGCCTTCTGGAGGAGATGAGCTCTTAGTAGGGTTTTGGAGATGGGAACTGGTGGATGTGAGGAGGGAGGGCATTCCAGGCCTGAGGTATGATGTGGACCAGGGGTCGACGACGGGACAGGCAGGAACGAGGCACAATGAGAAGGTTAATGGCAGAGGGGTGGAGTGTGCGGGAAGGGCTGTATAAGGAGAGAAGGGAGGTGAGGGAGGAAGGGCATGGTGATAGTTTTGAAGTCAATAGTAAGGAGTTCTTGCTTCATGCGAAAGTTGATAGACAACCACTGGAGATTTTTGAGGAGGGGAGTGACATTCCCAGTGCATTTCTGTAGAAAGAAAACCCGAGCAGCAGAGTGAAGTATAGTCTGAAGTGGGGAGAGACAGGAGGATAGGGGATCGGAAAGGAGTTTGATGCAGTAATCAAGTCGGGATATGATCAGAGATTGTGCCAGCAAGGTAGCAGTTTGGATGGAGAGAAAAGGGTGGATCTTAGCGATGTTGTGAAGGTGAGACCGGCAGGTTTTGGTGATGTATTTTATGTGTTGGCTGAATGAGAGAGTGGAGTCAAGGAGAACACCAAGGTTACAGGCTTGTGAAACAAGAAGGATGGTAGTGTCGTCCACAGTGATGGGAAAGTCTGGGAGAGAACAGGGTTTGGGAGGGAAGATAAGGAGTTCAGTCTTGGACATGTTGAGCTTTAGGTGGGTGGTGGACATCCAGGTTAGAGATATCCTGAAGGCAGGAAGATATACGAGCCTGGAGGGAGGGAGAGAGAACAGGGGAGGAGATGTAGATTTGGGTGTCATCTGCGTAAAGATGATAGTTGAAGACGTGGGAGCGAATGAGTTCACCAAGGGAGTTAGTATAGATGTAGAACAGAAGGGGACCAAAAACTGACCCTTGAGGAACCCCTACAGTTAGGCGATGGGTGAGGGAGGAGGAATCTGCGACGGAGACTGAGAATGAATGGCCAGAGGGACGAAGGGAAAGGGGAGCGAGTGAGTTGAGTAGAGAGGGTAGTGTTGAGAGCAGTAATCTGGTCACCAAGAGTGGGTAGAGAGGATAGGGAGACGAGGTGCGGTGTGATGCTCTGAGAGATGGATGGGGTCGAGAGAGTGGAGGTCTCTGTGGGGGAGTAATATAGATTCACGGGGGGAGGAGTGTGAGAGAGGAGGCAGGTGAGGTTATGGTCAGAGTGAGGTTTTTCAGATTTGGTGAGGGTGGAGATAGTGCAGCGGTAAGAAATGATGAGGTCGAGTGTGTGACCAAGCTGGTGAGTGGGCGAGGTGGGTGGAGCAGGAGGTTGAGGAGTCAAGGAGTGATAGAAGGCGGACGGCAGAGGCGTCACAGGGTACATCCATGTGGCTGTTGAAGTCTCCAAGGATCAGAATGGGCATGGAAAAGGAGAGAAGGAAGGTGAGAAAGGGGTCAGAAGTTGGAGGTGAGACCAAGGAAGTAGTAGATGACGGCTACAAGAATCTAGAGGGGGTGGTAGAGGCAAATAATCTGGGCTTCAAAGGAGGGGAAGGAAAGGGAAGGGGAGGAGGTATGGTGCGAAAGCGACGTTAGAGTGTGAGAAGGAAGCCTACACCTCCTCCTTTCCCGGTGAGTCTGGGGGAGTGGGAAAAGAAGAGGCCTCCGCTGGAGAGAGCAGCAGAAGAGACTGTGTCATCCGGGGTAAGACAAGTCTCACTGAGGGCGAGGAGGAGGAAGAACAGGTAAAGGATGAAAGGTAGTTTACCTATAATGGATCGGGGGTTCCATAGGCCACACTTAGCAGCAAACGTGGAGGGAGGGGAGGGAGAGGGAGGGGTGCGTTGCTTGGGGAGGGTTTGGATGGGAATGAGTTGTCGGGGGCCTGGGCAGGGATAAGGGGATGAGGGGTGGCGATGAGACAGGAGAACAGGGAAGGGACGTGGGCAGGGAGGAGAGGAGGGATGGAGTTGGAAGGGAGGGGTTTGACGGGGAACTGTGCAAGGGGAGGGGGATGAGACGGCGCTGGTACAGAGGGATTCAAGGGAGGGGGCGGGAAGGAGGGATGGGGCGGAGCAGTGGGAGGGAAAGAGCTGGGTGGGACGGGGAAGGGGAAGGCAAGGACTGGGAAGGGCAGATGGGAACAGGGGAATTAATAGGTCATGGTGAGGTCAGCGAGGTACATCGTTCTAAGCACTGGGGTAGATACAAGGTAATCAGGTTGTCACACATGGGGCTCACATTCTTAATCATCATTTTACAGATGAGGCAACTGAGGCACAGAGGTTTTAAGTGTCTTTCCCAAGGTCACACAGCAGATAAGTGGCATCAGGATTAGAACTCACGTCCTCGTACTCCCAAACCCGTGATGTTACTCTCAGTCAGTCGTATTTATTGAGCGCATAGCACTATACTAAGTGCTTGGGAGTGTACATTGTAATAAAAGGAAATCGGCTGCCATCTTGGGCACGGTGTTGCTAGCACTTAAGAGGTGTACGAAGGAGAGCTGGCTGAGGACGAAATACACGGGGATGGGAAGCCTCCTCTCATTCAATCCGCATATTCAACCTATCACTAAATTTTGTCGGTTCCACACCTTCACAACATCGCTAAAATCTGCCCTTTCCTCTCCATCCAGGCTGCTACCACATTAGTCTAAGCACCCATCCTGTTCCTCCTTAATTACTGTATCAGTCTCCTTGTTGACCTCTCTGCTCCTCGTCTCTCCCCACTCGAGTCCACAGTTCACTCTACTGTCCCGGTCATTTTTCTACAAACACGTTCAGGCCAGTTTTCCCCACTCCTCAAGAACCTCCAGTGGTTGCCCATTCACTTCTGCATCAAACACACTGGCTTTAAAGCACTCAGTCACTTGCTACTCTCCTACTACAGCCCAGCCTACACACATCGCTCATCTAATGCCACCCTTTACATCAGTCTATCTCTCTATCTCGCCACGGACCTCTTGCTCATGTCCTGCCTCTGGCCTGGATCGCCCTCACTCCTCAAATCCGACAGACAATTATGCCTCCCACGTACCTCAAAGCCTTATGGAGGGCAGATCTCCTCCAAGAGGTCTTCCCTGATTAAGCCCTCATTTTCTCTTCTCCCAGTCCCTTCTGTGTCGCCCTGACGTGCTCCTTTTATTCATCTCCCTCTCAGCCCCACAGCCCTTAGGTCCATCGTCTGTAATTTATTCATTTCCCTTCATGTCTGTCTCTCCCTCTAGGCTGTGAACTCGTTATGTGTACGGAATGTGTCAGTTTATTGTTATATTGTACTCTCCAAAGCGCTTAGTAATAATAATGATAATAACAATAATGATGGTATTTGTTAAGCACTTACTATGTGCGACTCACTTGTTTAAGCGCTGGGGGGATACAAGGTGATCAGAGTGTCCCACATGGGGCTCACAGTCTTAATCCCCATTTAACAGATGAGGTAACTGAGGCTCAGAGAAGTTAAGTGACTTGCCCAAAGTCACACAGCAGACATGTGGCGGGGCCGGGATTAGACCCCATGACCTCTGACTCCAAAGCCCGTACAGTGCTCCGCACACAGTAAACACTCAATAAATAAGATTGAATGAATGAATGAATGAATGAAAAGCCAGGGGTTCACACTGATGAGAAGGATGAAGGCTTAGTTCCCCAACGATATTTACTGAGCACTTATTGTGTGCAGAACACGGAAGTCACAGCAAAGAGAGGGGTAACTAAGGCCTAGAGAAGTGAAGTGGTCACCCAGCAGGGAAGTGGCAGAGTCGGGATTACAACCCAAGTCCTCTGACTCCCAGGCCCTTTTTCTTTCCACTAGACGCGCCAAGTGGCAGAGAAACAGAGGAAAGAAAAAAGAACATAGATGCTAGGGAAGTGAATCGAAGGAAAGCCAGGGAAACGGGTTAGGTTCCTTTCCATAGGCTTTTATTCCTCACCAGACCGTGTCCCCACCATCTCATCTGCCCCATCCTGGTCAAGGCAGTACTCTCTCCCCAAGGTCGAACCAAGTCAACAGGCACTTGACCTCAGTTCCCTCATGTGCAAAATGGGGATTCAATACTTGTTTTCTTCCCACTTGGACTTGACCTTTTTAGCTTGTATCTATCCCTGCAGTCAGTACAGTATTTGGCACATAATAAGCACTTACGAAAAAATGCAATTATTACTATTAGGTCCCAAACCCACAGGATTTCCTTGGCCCAGTTGTGAGAAAAACACAATATTACACACTTCATTCATTCATTCATTCAATCGTATTTATTGAGCTCTTCCTGTGTGCAGAGCACTGTACTAAGCGCTTGGGAAGTAGAAGTTGGCAACATATAGAGACGGTCCCTACTAGAAACATCCCTGTCCTCTGAGGAGAGAGTTATCATCATCATCAATCGTATTTATTGAGCGCTTACTGTGTGCAGAGCACTGTACTAAGCGCTTGGGAAGTACAAATTGGTGAATGAGGTATTTCCTAAGTGTTTACTATTGGCCAGGCACTGGACACTGGTGCCAGGTACAGGATAATCAGGTCGGGCACAGTTCCTGCCCCTCATGGGGCTCACAGTTTCAGTAGAAGGAAGAACAGGCTTTCAATTTCCATTTTGGATATGATGAAACTGAGGCTCAGAGAAGCAAAGTGACTGGCCCAAGGTCACAGAGCAGGCAGGGGGCAGGCTGGGATTCGAAGCCACGTCCTCTGACTCCCAGGTCTGGGCTCTCTCCACTAGGCCATGCTGTTTCTTGCGAGTCAGCTCGAAGCAGGGACAATCAGCTTCATTTGGAGGCAGCTGTGTACGCTGAGTTCAAGATTTATACTGCAGGCAACTTGCCCGCAAAATGAACGGAGCAGAGAGTTTCACTAGCACAGCCTTTTGCTGCCAATGGTTGTGTCGTGGCACCTGGCAAAGAAAGAGTCAGGGGTGATCAACTTTACCATTATTATCACTACTGCCATCAATAATATCACCATAATTCCTCTAGACTGTAAACCCCTTGTGGGCAGAGAACTGCCAACTTCGTTGCACCGTACTCTCCCAAGCGCTTATTACAGCGCTTTCCACACAGTAAGTGGTCAATCAATCAATCAATTGTATTTATTGAGCGCTTACTGTGTGCAGAACACTGTACTAAGAGCTTGGGAAGTACAAGTTGGCAACATATAGAGACAGTCCCTACCCAACAGGGGGCTCACAGTCTAAAAGGGGGAGACAGAGAACAAAACCAAACATACTAACAAAATAAAATAAATAGAATAGATATGTTCAGGTAAAATAAATAAATAAATAAATAAATAAATAGAGTAATAAATATGTACAAACATATATACATATATGCAGGTGCTGTGGTGAAGGGAAGGAGGTAAGATGGGGGGATGGAGAGGGGGACGAGGTGGGGAGGAAGGAAGGGGCTTAGTCTGGGAAGGCCTCCTGGAAGAGGTGAGCTCTCAATAGGGCCTTGAAGGGAGGAAGAGAGCTAGCTTGGCGGATGGGCAGAGGGAGGGCATTCCAGGCCCGGGGGATGACGTGGGCCGAGGGTCGATGGTGGGACAGGCGAGAACGAGGTACGGTGAGGAGATTAGCTGCAGAGGAGCGGAGGGTGCGGGGTGGGCTGTAGAAGGAGAGAAGGGAGGTGAGGTAGGAGGGGGCGAGGTGATGGAGAGCCTTGAAGCCCAGGGTGAGGAGTTTCTGTCTGATGCGCAGATTGATTGGTAGCCACTGGAGATTTTTGAGGAGGGGAGTAACATGCCCAGAGCGTTTCTGGACAAAGACAATCCGGGCAGCAGCATGAAGTATGGATTGAAGTGGGGAGAGACACGAGGATGGGAGATCAGAGAGAAGGCTGAAACAGTAGTCTAGACGGGATAGGATGAGAGCTTGAACGAGCAGGGTAGCGGTTTGAATGGAGAGGAAAGGGCGGATCTTGGCAATGTTGCGGAGCTGAGACCGGCAGGTTTTGGTGACGGCTTGGATGTGAGGGGTGAATGAGAGAGCGGAGTCGAGGATGACACCAAGGTTGCGGGCTTGTGAGACGGGAAGGATGGTAGTGCCGTCAACAGAGATGGGAAAGTCAGGGAGAGGGCAGGGTTTGGGAGGGAAGACAAGGAGTAGTTCAGTCTTGGACATGTTGAGCTTTAGGTGGCGGGCAGACATCCAGATGGAGATGTCCTGAAGACAGGAGGAGATGCGAGCCTGGAGAGAGGGGGAGAGAGCAGGGGCAGAGATGTAGATCTGGGTGTCATCAGCGTAGAGGTGATAGTTGAAGCCGTGGGAGCGAATGAGGTCACCAAGGGAGTGCGTGTAGATAGAGAACAGAAGGGGACCAAGCACTGAACCTTGGGGAACCCCCACAATAAGGGGATGGGAGGGGGAGGAGGAGCCTGCAAAAGAGACTGAGAATGAACGACCGGAGAGATAAGAAGAGAACCAGGAGAGGACTGAGTCTGTGAAGCCAAGGTCAGATACAGTGTTGAGGAGAAGGGGGTGGTCCACAGTGTAAATACCGTTGATTGATTAATTACTGTAGACTGTAAACTCCTCGTGGGCAGGGAACGTGTCTACCAGTTCTGTTGTATTGTACCCTTCCAAACGCTTAGTGCAGTGCCCAGCCCTTATTTTGCGCTCAGTAAATACAACTAGATGATGATGAGGCTGATTCCCACTCCCAGCATCGTTATCACCACCACCACCATCAATCAATCAGAACTGTGTTCTCCCAGATTAACTGGTATCTACGCCAGCGCTTAGAAATGTGCTTGACACATAGTAAGTGCTTACGAAATACTATTCAAATAAACAGTGGTATTCATTGAGCGCCTGCAGTGTGCAGAGCAGTGTATTACACACTTGAGAGAGGACGATACAATCGATACAATACGATTCCTGCCCCTAAGGAGCCTACAATATATAGGGAGAGACTGATATTAATATACCTTTCAGATAGGAGAAATGGCACAGTGTAAGGTCATAAGTGCTGTGGGGCTGGGGGTGACCAACAAGTGCTTAGGGGGTACCCAGCCAAGTACATAGAGGATGTGGAAGGGAGAACGAATAGGGAAAATGAGGGTTTAATTAGGGAAGGGCCCTTGGAGGAGATGCAGTTTTATAATTATTTGAATGTGGGAAGATATGAAATATTGAATATAAAAGCAGTGAGCAGGTTGTTGTTAGAGGAGTGAAGTGTGCGAACTGGGTTTCAGTAGGAAATTAGTGAGTTAAGGTAGGAGGGGACAAGGTGATTAAATAGTATAAAGCCCATGGCAAAGAGTTTCGTTTTGATGCAGAGATGGTTTGGCAACCACTGGAGGCTCTTGAGGAGTGGGGAAATGTGGATTCAACAGCTTTTCAGAAATATGATCCAGGAAGCACGGTGAAGTATGGCCTGAAGAGACAGGAGGCCTGGGGGGTTGGCAAGGAGGTTGATGCAGTAATCACGGTGAGATAAGGTAAATACCTGGATCAGCAGAATAGTAGTTTGTATGGCGAGATGTTCTGAAGGCAGAATGAACAGTAACTGGTGACAGAGAGAGATTAGTTGAAGATAGTGCCAGAGTTATGGATTTCTTAGGCAGGGAGGATACTGCTGTTGTCTACAATAATGGGAAAGTCAAGGAGAGAACAGGGTTTGAATGGGAAAAGGAGGAGTTCTGTTTGGGGCATGTTAAGTATGGGGTGCAGTCAGGACATCCAAGTACAGATGTCCTGAAGTCCGTAAAAAATGTGGACTGCAGAGAGGGAGAGAGATCGGTGCTGGAGAGGGACGTTTGGGAAACATCTGCATAGAGATGGTCACAGATGTTATGGGAGCGAATGAGTTCTCCAAGTGAGTGGGTATAGCTTAGAGCTGAAGACACAGAATTGAACCTTGAGGGACCCCCACTGTCAGAGGGTGGGAGGCAGAGGTGGGGCCCGTGAAAGAGACTGATAAAGAGCGAGACAGATTGGAAGAGAACCAGGAAAGGTCAGTGTCAGCGAAGCTGTGGTTGGATAATGTTTCCAGAAGAAGAGGGTGGGCCACAGTGTCGAAGGCAGCTGATGGGGATGCAGATGCCCGGGCGGGGGACAGCCAGGTGCCCGGCCGCGAGGCATAAGCACCCTATAGCAGGCTGCTCGGGGTCGGACGGACGGGCTGACGGAGGGAGGGAGGGAGGATGGGGGAGCCCCGGCCCTCGCGGCGGCGTCAGGAGGAGAGGATCCTTCCGGGAGCAGCAGGGCCACGCATTGTGATGGCGGACGGGCGGACCTCTCGGGATCGGAATCTCGGGCTCCTGTGGCGGCGCTCTTAGGAGAGTATCCTTCCGGAAGCAGCAGGGCCGCGTTGTGATGGCGGGCGGGCGGGCGGGCCTCTAGGGAACGGAATCCCGGGCTCCTATGGCAGCGCTCTGAAGAGAGGATCCTACCGGGAGCAGCAGCGCTCACTATGGGCCAAGGACTGTTCTAAGATCTGCAGAAGATATGAGGTAATCAACTTGGTCAACGTCCCTATCCCACATGGGGCTCCCAGTGTTAATCCCCACTGTACAGATATGGGAACTGAGTCACAGAGAAGTGAAGTGATACAGCAGACGAGAGGCAGAATTAGAACCCATGTCCTCTAACTCCCAAGACGGTGTGCTTGCCACTAAGCCATGCTGCTTCCCCATGGAAGGGGAAAAGATAATAATAATAATAAAAATGATGATAATTATGGCATTTTGTTAAGTGCTTACTATGTTCTAGGCCCCTTACTAAGTGCTAGGTTGGATACAAGCAAACTGAGTTGGAAACAGTCACTGTCCCTCATGGGACTCATATCCCCGCATATCGTAAACTCCGATTTACAGATGAGCTAATTTAGGCACAGAGAAGTGAAGTGACTCGCCCAGGTCCACACAGCTGACATGTGACAGAGTCGGGATTAGAACTCGTGACCTCTTCATGAGGTAAATGAGGCACAAAGAATTGAAGTGACTTGCCCAAGGCCACACAGCAGACAAGTGGTGGAGCCGGGTTTAGAACCTGTGACCTCCTGATGAGCACCTTAGATAACTATGAATCCTCCAATCCAACCTGTCCCAGATTACTGATCCCAGATAAGGTCGTGTTTTGCTGCGCTCCCCGCGGGCCATTGTACAGCTCTGTGTCCGAATCTGGATGTCTTTGGCAGAGACAGAGAGGGAGACACAGTCACAGGAGCCACGACTGCACAGGGCAGGCACGTGGAGTCCCACTCCAGCCTCAGGCGTATAATAAAGATGCACCATTAAAGTCCCCACCCAACACTTCTGTCCCCCCTAAATCCAGCAACCTTCAGACCCAGGGGTTCAACCTTCCCCTGTATTACCGCTTGGGCTGAGCACCGCCGGAGAGCCCTCGAACCCCTCAGGCAAGCCCGAAAGGAATACCTGGAAGCTGAGACTTCTGGAAACTGTCATCACTCGAGAAAATGCAGAACTGAGCTCTGACAGTCTCATTAGCTTCAGAGTCTGTGGATAGTCTAGTGCATGTAAATCTGAGGAAGGACAGACCTGTGAGACTTCCTGCCATGAAGAAAGGAGTGGCTATCTTTGAGAAAAACCTGCCTGTGGAAAGAGCAACAAGGAGGCAAAAGAGAAAACAGTTTCAAGGGCTGGCAAGATAGAAAAACACAGGAGACAACCTTTTTATGTCTTCGATGTGACCAGGGCTGTAGATCTCTCATTTGCCTGTTCAGTCAAAACGCCTGTATGAAGGAATACACAGTCCTCCGTGGTTTCTTTTGCAAATACGAAAGACAACTTAGTGGTGAGAGCATGGGCCTGAGAGTCAGAGGTCGTGGGTTCTAATCCTGTCTCTGCCACATGTCACATATAGTATGCGCTTAACAAATGCCATCATTTTATTATTATTATTCTCTGTGCTTCAGTTACCTCATCTGTAAAATGGGGATTAAGACTGTGAGCCCCACGTGGGACAACCTGATTACCTTGAATCTAACCCAACGCTTCGAACAGTGCTGGGCGCATAGTAAGTGCTTAAAAATACCAATAGTTATTATATTAATCTCCTATACCTCATCTGCAAAATGGATGTGAAATAGGTTGTAAGTCCCGTGTGGGAGAGGGACACGTGTGGTGAGCAATGTGGTAATTTTGTATGTACCCGTGCGATTAATACTTTCGTAGGCTCTTCGTAAATGCCATAAATATTATTTTCATTGCCCTCCTCCCGCATCCACGCTTGACATTTTTTCCCGCAGAAAGAAAATTTTATTATGGCTCCAGCCAGCGTGATGTGAGCATGCAACTTACTGATACAAAAGCAGAAGCGCTACGGTTGCACCACGAGGACACAAAAGCGGGTCTTTGCAAGAACCTTATTGATCGTTCGCATTTACCGGACCGAAATTTTCTAATACCTGCGATATCCGTACTTGCTACCTTGTTAGCCGTGATGTGTTTCTCTGTTGACCTTAGGGGGCAAATATCACACCATCCATTCGGGTCTTCCATCAGTTCCCACTTGGCTGCCCTTCAGAATTTTAGGAAATACGGGCCGTGGTTGGGGAGTAGGGAGGAGCGGCAAATCGTAGGGAGAAGTAAGGGGGCCCACGGCTGTGGGTAGACAAAGACTGTGTCCGGAGTCGAATTAAATCCATCAAGTCTGAGCTACCCAAAGTCACTCCTCCCCCTTCTCTAACTCCCCAGCTCTCAACCCTCTCTGCTACTCTCCCATCCTTCCCAGCAGTATCCGCAGAAGAGATCTCCTCCCTCCTCTCAAGTGGTACTCCGGCCACCTGTGCTTCTGACCCCATTCCCTCTCATCTTATGAAATCTCTCGCTCCGTCCCTCCTCTCCATCTTAACTTCCATCTTCAAACGCTCACTCTCCACTGGTTCCTTCCCCTCGGACTTCAAACATGCCCACGTCTCCCCCATCCTAAAAGAACCCTCTCTTGACCCCACCTCCCCCACTAGTTATCGCCCTATCTATCTCCTACCATTCCTTTCCAAACTCGCACACGCAGCGTCTACACACGCTGCCTCGAATTCCTCAACGCCAACTCTCTCCTCGGCCCCCTCCAATCTGGCTTCCGTCCCTTACATTCCACCGGAACTGCCCTATCAAAGGTCACCAATGACCTCCTACTTGCCGAATCAACGGCTCCTACTCTATGCTAATCCTCCTCGACCTCTCAGGTGCCTTCGACACTGTGGACCACCCCTTCCTCCTCAACACGCTATCCAACCTTGGCTTCATAGACTCTGTCCTCTCCTGGATCTCCTCTTATCTCTCCGGCCGTTCATTCTCAGTCTCTTTTGCGGGCTCCTCCTCCCCCTCCCATCCCCTTACGGTAGGGGTTCCTTAAGGGTCGGTTCTCGGTCCCCTTCTGTTAGCTATCTTCACTCACTCCCTCGGTGAACTCATTCACGCCCACGGCTTCAACTATCATCTCTACGCTTATGGCACCCAAATCTACATCTCTTTCCCTGCTCTCTCTCCCTCCCTTCAGGCTCGTGTCTCCTCCTGCTTTCAAGACATCTCCATCTGTTTGTCTGCCTGCCATCTAAACCTCAGTTTGTCCAAGACTGTACTAGTTATCTTCCCTCCCAAACCCTGCCCTCTCCCTGACTTTCCCATCAATGTTGACGGCATTACCATCCTTCATGTCTCACAAGCCCGCAACCATGGTGTCATCCTCGACTCTGCTCTCTCGTTCACCCCTCAGATCCAATCCGTTACCAAAACCTACTGGTCTCACCTCCGCAACATCGCCAAGATCTGCCCTTTCCTCTCCATCCAAACCGCGACACTGCTCGTTCAATTTCTCATCCTATTCCGACTGGATTACTGCATCAGCCTCCTCTCCGATCTCCCATTCTCCTGTCTCTCCCCACTTTAATCTATACTTCACTATAGATTATATACTTCTATGCTGCCCGGATCATCTTTGCGCAGAAACGCTCTGGGCATGTTACTCCCCTCCTCAAAAATCTCCGGTGGCTACCAATCAACCTACGCATCAGGCAAAAACTCCTCACTCTCGGCTTCAAGGCTCTCCATTACCTCGCCCCCTCCTACCTCACCTCCCTCCTTTCCTCTACATCCCAGCCCGCACCCTCCGCTCCTCTGCCGCTAACCTCCTCACTGTGCCTCGTTCTCTCCTGTCCCGCCTTCGACCCCCGCCCCACGTCCTCCCCCTGGCCTAGAATGCCCTCCCTCCGCACATCCGCCAAGTTAGCTCTCTTCCTCCTTTCAAAGCCCTACTGAGAGCTGACATCCTCTAGGAGGCATTCCCAGACTGAGCCCCCTCCTTCCTCTCCCCCTCCCCCCCCTCCCCATCCCCCCGTCTTACCTCCTTCCCCTCCCCACAGCACTTATATATATGTATTTCTGTATATATGTTTGTACATATTTATTACTCTATTTATTCACTTATTTTTCGTGTACATATTTACTCAATTTATTTTATTTTGTTAATATGTTTTGTTGTCTGTCCCCCCCTTCTAGACTGTGAACGCGCTGTTGCATAGGGACCATCTCTATATGTTGCCAACTTGTACTTCCCAAGTGCTTAGTACAGTGCTCTGCACACAGTAAGCGCTTAATAAATAAGATTGAATGAATGAATGAATGAATGAATGAATGAATGAGAAGTGTGTCGGCTGGTGACTGGGAAGTTAGGACTGGGCAGAAGAAGAAAAAGAAGAAAAGGAAGCGAAGACAACCAGAGGTTGAATCTGGAATCTTCTGATCCACAGCCAGAAGTGTTATCCACTTCATCACACGCCCGGTATGTTTAATGGGATTCTCACACCTTTATTGTCTATCTTACAGGTGTTGCTCAGAGCCCAGTGACCCCTGCAGTTTCTGATACTAACTTATTCATTCAATCGTATTTATTGAGCGCTTACATTGTGCAGAACACTGTACTCAGCTCTTGGGAAGTACAAGTTGGCAACATATAGAGACGGTCCCTACCCAACAGTGGGCTCACAGTCTAGAAGGGTGAGTCAGAGAATAAAACAAAACAAATTAACAAAGTAGAATAATTATAATAAATACGTACTAATAAAATAAGTAAGTAGAGTAATAAATACGTACAAACATATATACGTATATACTGGTGCTGTCGGGAGGGGAAGGAGGGGGAGAGAAAGGAGGGGGCTCAGTCTGGGAAGGCCTCCTGGAGGAGGTGAACTCTCAGTAGGGCCTTGAAGGGAGGAAGAGAGCTAGCTTGGCGGATGTGCGGAGGGAGGCAGTCCTGGCCAGGGGGATTACGTAGGCCGGGGGTCGACGGCGGGACAGGCGAGAACGAGGCACGGTGAGGTGATTAGCTTCAAAGGAGCAGAGGGTGCCGGCTGGGCTGTAGAAGGAGAGAAGGGAGGTGAGGTAGGAGGGGGCGAGGTGATGCAGAGCCTTGAAGCCGAGGGTGAGGAGTTTCTGCCTGATGTGCAGGTTGATTGGTAGCCACTGGAGATTTTTGAGGAGGATTTTTAACATGCCCAGAGCGATTCTGGACAAAGACAATCCGGGCAGCGGCATGAAATGTGGATTGAAGTGGGGAGAGACAGGACGATGGGAGATCGGAGAGGAGGCTGATAAGGTAATCAAGACGGGATAGGATGAGAGCTTGAACCAGCAGGGTAGCGGTTTGAATGGAGAGGAAATGGCGGATCCTGGCAATGTTGCGGAGCTGAGACTGGCAGGTTTTGGTGACGGCTCGGATGTGAGGGGTGAACGAGAGAGCGGAGTCGAGGATGACACCAAGGTTGCGGGCTTGTGAGACGGGAAGGATGGTAGTGCCGTTAACAGTGATGGGAAAGTCAGGGAGAGGGCAGGGTTTGGGAGGGAAGACAAGGAGTTCAGTCTTGGACATGCTGAGTTTTAGGTGGCGGGCAGACATCCAGATGGAGATGTCCTGAAGGCAGGAGGAGATACGAGCCTGGAGGCAGGGAGAGAGAGCAGCGGCAGAGATTTAGATTTGGATGTCATCAGCGTAGAGAGGATAGCTGAAGCCGTGGGAGCGAATGAGGTCACCAAGGGAGTGAGTGTAGATCGAGAACAGAAAGGGACCAAGAACTGAACCTTGAGGAACACCTACAGTAAGGGGATGGGTGGGAAAGGAGAAGCCTGCAAAAGAGACTGAGAATGAACGTCCGGAGGGATAAGAGGAGAATCAGGAGAGGACGGAGTCTGTGAAGCCAAGGTTGGATAGTGTGTTGAGGAGAAGGGGGTGGTATACAGTGTCTTATGAAAGCAGGAAGCTGAAGCCGGCACTGAGTGGGGGACCCGACCCAACCCCAGCCCCAAACCCAGACCCAGCCCCAACCCCAACCCCAGCCCTCCGCCCTAGTCCCAGCCTCAGCCCCCAGCCCCCAGCCCTAGACCCAGCCCCAGCCCCAGCCCCAACCCCAGCCTCCAGCCGATCACAGCCTAGGGCCCGGCATTTTGTCCGGCCTGCAAGGGTCACCCGTTGTTATGGAATCCGACGTCCCTTAACACAACAAAGAAAGGTGATTTCGGGCGCTCCGACAACAATGCTTGGGACACAGAGGGCGTTAAATTCATACGACTGACTGACTGTGACTCATATAGATACAGAGCTATAATCAACCCTTTCCCGATCTCCACTTCCGCTGCAGAAAGTCTGGTCTCCCCCTTCAAGCGACCTCTCGCTACATCCAGCCCCTTGGGTTCTCACCACCCTCTGCATTTTAGATCTGTATGGATCTGGATAAGGGGCCAGTGGATTGTCTTTTATGGAAGGAAAATCCTTCTCCTTTAGTTCCTGTAATTTGCTGATCGGATCCCCTTTAAGTCACTCCGTTCCCAGCCCCCTTCCCGCAGTAATACCCGCAATCCTCGAGGAAAAGAGATCCCTATCTGGGGCCAGATCCACCAGGCCCCCCGACCCTGACTCGCCCAGAACTCAGCAACTCGCCCTGTGGAGCAGGGAGTTGGAAATAGATGGTCCTCGACTAGACCATTCTTATCTCCCTCCTCCTCGAATCTTCGATGATTGATGAGATTTTTTTTCGCTCAGGGGAATGAGTCACGGGCAGTGTTATGGTTACAGTGAAATTATGTCCCGTATTGCAGAAAGTGATATCGGAATGCTGCAAAAATTTCAGTGTTCCATCCAGGGATCTTCCGCGTGTTAGGCGAATGAGATAACCACTACATTATGAAAACGGTATACTTTTGGCTATAGTACCACAGAATGGACACACGAAAATATTGCTAAAATCCTGGGACCAGAGGGAATGCAAGGATGGAACAACATGAAATAGCGGAACGGGTAATTGAATATGCAAAGAAACACACAAATAAAACATGCATAAATCCATGCGGGATGAGGAGAGGAATGGAATAGAAAAGTCTAAGCATGTTATGGAGTTTATAGAACATGCGTTTTGTGAATTAATCAGGAAAGGTTTTCCAGAGAAAGTGCATTCCTAGGAACTTCGGGAAGATAGCGAGAAGTGTAATCTGGCTGATTTGGGATGAGAGGGATTCCCGGAATGGGAGAATGGTGTCTGTGAGAGACAGAGGGAAGGAGGGAGGGAGAGAGAGAGAGAGTGAGAGAGAGAGAGAGAGAGAGAGAGAGAGAGGGAGAGAGAGAGAGAGAGAGAAATCGGGGGCCTGGGAATCCTGAGCATAGGACTAATATTAGATGGGGCTAGGTAGAGTGTAGAAGGCGAAGGTTAGAGTAGTGCGTGTAGGGAGGGAGCTGATAGACGGCAAAACTGATGATGGTATTTGCTTAGCGCTTACAATGTGTCAAGCACTGCTGAGGTTTCCACGTTAATCAGGTCGGACACAGTCCGTATCCCGCGTGGGGCTAACAGTCTCGATCCCCATTTTGCAGATGAGGGAACTGAGGCCCAGAGAAGTGACGTGACTTGCCCAAGGTCACACAGCAGACAAGTGGCAGAGCCAAGATTAGAACCCATGGTATTCTGACTTCCAGGCCCGTGCTCTATCCACTATGCCATGTTGCTTACTATGTGTCAAGCACTGTTGTAAGTGCAGGGGGGATACGAGGAAATCAGGTTGTCCCAGTTGGGGCTCTTAGTCTTAATCCTCATTTTACAGATGAGGTAACTGAGCTCCAGAGAGGTTGTGATTTGCCCAAAGTCACTCAGAAAGACTGTGGGAGAGCTGACAAAAGGACCCCTGCCTTCTGTTTTCCTACCTTTGGCATTTTTTTCAATTTCAATCAATTGTATTTATTGAGCGCTTACTATGCACAGAACAATATGCTAAGCACTTGGGAGAGTACAATACAACAGAATTAGCAGGCACATTCCCTGCCCATAATGAGCTTACATAAATTATGGATATGTACATAAGTCATGGATACTTATAAAAATAAATACCTTTGACTGCTTGAGTACAAGCTGGATCCACACAAAAGACCAGGAGCCAAGTACCTCCGGATCAGTTTATTCTAATTGATTGTTTTTTAATCAAAATGATAATGCAATGTATTAGGTGATTACTAAATAACAAGCACTGTACTAATCGCTGGGGAAGATACAAGACAATCAGATTGGACACAGTCCCAGTCTCACATGTGGCTCCCACTCCAAGTAGAAGGTAGAGCATTGAATCTCTATTTGATGGATTAGGAAACTGAGGCCCAGAGATGTGAAATGACTTGCCTAAGGTCACACAGCAGGCAGGTAATAATAATAGTCATGGTATCTGTGAAGCCCAAACTATATGCCAGGCACTGTACTAAGCGCTGGGGTAGGTACGAGACACACTCCCTGTCCCACATGGGGCTCACCATCTTCATCCCCATTTTTCAGATTAGGCAACTGAAGCCCAGAGAAGTGAAATGCAATTGAATGAAATGACTTGCCCAAGGTCACACAGCAGACACGTGGCAGCACCAAGAAGAGAACCCAGGTCTTCCTACTCCCAGACGCGTGCTCTATCCACCAGGCCATGCTACTTCACAGGGAAACCCCAACAGGGGTTGACACATTCATCCAAGGACACCAGAAAAGAAACGGGACTTCTCCCCCATCAGAGGAACACTGAGGCTTGGGTATGCGGGGATCCCTGCTGATCAGCACCAAAGGGCAGGTGGAGGGGTAGCACGCCAACAGAAAGGCAGTGGTGCTCTGCTGCCCAATATCGTAATCCGTCAAGAAGCTTATATAAAAGCTGACGCAGCTGTTGATGCAATAAATGGAGACGAAACAGCAGACGAGGAGCAGGATGGTGTGAATGTCTCGGATCTCGGCGGAAGAATTCTGGGAGCTGCCGGTACCCTGGATGTGCTGGACCTGTCTGTGTTGTCGGTGTAACACAATCACTATGTAACCACTGGCCAAACTCATGAGGAACACGAAGACGATGTCTTGCGTTATGAGGGCAGTTAAAGTGCCGACGACACTAAATTCGTTACTCTTGGGGATGGTAGAACAGGATTCATTCATTCAATCAATCAATCGTATTTATTGAGCGCTTACTGTGTGCAGAGCACTGTACTAAGTGCTTGGGAAGTACAAGTTGGCAACATATAGAGACGGTCCCTACCCAACAACGGGCTCACAGACTAGAATGGGGAGACAGACAACAAAACAAAACATATTAACAAAATAAAATAAATAGAATAGTAAATATGTACAAGTACAATAAATAGCGTAAAAAGTCTGTACAAACGTATATACAGGTGTTGTGGGGAGGGGAAGGAGGTAGGGCGGGGGATATGTGGTAGGGGAGAGGAAAGAGGGGGCTCCGTCTGGGAAGGCCTCCTGAAGGAGGTGAGCTCTCAGTAGGGCTGAAGAGGGAGGAAGAGAGCTAGCTTGGCGGATGTGCGGAAGGAGGGAATTCCAGGCCAGGGGGAGGACGTGGGCCGGGGGTCGATGGTGGGACAGGCGAGAACGAGGCACAGTGAGGAGGTTAGCGTCAGAGGAGCGAAGGGTGCGGGCTGGGCTGTAGAAGCAAAGAAGGGAGGTGAGGTAGGAGGGGGGCGAGGTGATAGAGAGCCTTGAAGCCGAGAGTGAGGAATTTTTGCCTGATTCATAGGTTTACTGGTAGCCACTGGAGATTTTTGAGGAGGGGAGTAACATGCCCAGAGCGTTTCTGCACAAAGATGATCTGGGCAGCCAAGTGAAGTACAGACAGAAGTGGGGAGAGACAGGAGGATGGGAGATCAGAGAGGAGGCTGATGCAGTAATCCAGTCGGGATAGGATGAGGGATTGAATCTGCAGGGTAGCTGTTTGGATGGAGAGGAAAGAGCGGATCTTGGCGATGTTGTGGAGGTGAGACCGGCAGTTTTTGGTGACGGATTGGATGTGAGGGGTGTACGAAAGAGCAGAGTCGAGGATGACACCAGGGTTGCGGGCTTGTGAGACGGGAAGGATGGTAGTGCCGTCTATAGTGATGGGAATGTGAGGGGGAGGGCATGGTTTGGGAGGGAAGATAAGGAGTTCAACTTGGACATATTTTGAAATGTATTTTGAAATGTAAGTGTTGCATGTGGTGGTGAAATTTTTGTTGTTTTGGGCGATGCTATTTAATTGGTGTAGATCAACAGATTAAGGTTCCAGAAGAAGAAGAAGGAGGGAAGGATGTTAGTTGGGAGCTTTGTGTTTGAACTGGGACCACCAAAATGTACTGGGACTGATGTTGACAGCCTGGAACACACTCAGAAAACAGGTTGAACAGATGGGCAGGCCCTGGACCACTCACCGCATATGCACTAGCATTTTACACCCATCGTCACCCAGGATATTCTTCATCCCAAAGGCCACCATCGTCTCTGGAACAACCCGCGTGAGAAGGGAAATGGTATTTCTCACAGTAAGGTAGCTGAGAATGAGGTCTGTGGGCTTCTTCCTCTGGGGCTGAGAAATGAAGATGGCAGACGTACATTGAGAACATCACTGTGTTCCCCAGCACCCCGGTAACCATCCGTAAGAAGAAGGAAATTCCCAATTTCTGGTCACTCAGAAGCATCATCCTGATTTCTTCAGAACTGCAGAATCCTGAGAACCCTGCATAAAATCCAGAAGGGAGCAACAATGACAAATCCCGGCAAGTGCAATTCGAGAGACTCAGGACAAGAGTCAGCCTACCTCTGCTGAGAATCATGATAAAATCCCATGATGCTCTGGTACTTGGTGGAACAATCAATCAATCCAACAATCGATTGTATTTTTTGAGCACTGACTGTGCAGAGCACTGTACTAAACACTTGGGAGAGTACAGAGTAACAGAGATGCTAGACACACTCTGAGCCCACAAGGAGCCTACGGTCTAGAGGGCGAGACAGACATTAAGATAACTAATTTACAGACATGCACAAAAGTGCTGTAGTGCTGAAGGTGGGTTTATAAAGGGTGAAAATCCAAATTCAGGGGTGATGCAGAAGGGAGCAGGAAAAGAGAATGTGAGGGCCTAGACAGGGAAGGCCTCTTGGTGGTTGTTGTTTTATGCTGTTGTGTAGTGTCTGATCCATAGCGATGCCATAGACACATCTCTCCCAGAATGCCGCACTTCCATTTGCAATCGTTCTGGTAGCATATCCATAGAGTTTTCTTGGTAAAAGTATGGAAGTGGTTTACCACTTCCTCCTTGCGCACAGTAAACAAGTCTCTGCCCTCGACTCTCTCCCGTGCTGCTGCTGCCCAGCACAGGTGAGTTTTGACTTGTAGTAGGTTACCGTCCACCCACTAGCCACAGCCCAAGCTAGGAATGGAATGGGTATGCCTCTGCTTGACTCTCCCTCCTGTAGTCGTGACTGGTAGAGTACTGGAAACTCTCCAGGTGCGACCCTGATAGGGTAGACCTATTGGAGATATCCTTTCAATTTGGCTTTGAGAGTGGGGAGAGTGACCGTCTGTTGGATGTGAATAAGGAGGGAGTTCCAGGCCAGAGGTAGGATGTGGGTGAAGGATCGGCAGCAAGATAGACAATATGGAGGTTCAGTGAGCAAAGTTTGCAGGCTGGGTTGTAGTAAGAAATCGGAGAGGTAAGGTAGGAGGGGGTGAGCTGATTGAGTCTTTTAAAGCCAATGGTAAGAACATCATATGGTAATGAAACACTATCATCAGTATATATCGAGAGCTTCTTGTGTTCAAAGCATGGTTCTACTCACTTCGGACATTCAATTGAAGTAAAAGACGTTGTACTCAAGAAAAAGGGTCAAATTGCAAAGAGAGGAAATTCGGAAAATGGCCTTAGGGGATGATTAAGCTTTTGGGTAGGGGACGTATCTACCGACGCTGTTATATTGTACTCTACTACATGCTCAGTACATGGTTCTGCACACACTAAGCACACAATAAATATGATTGACTGATTGTTAACTTTCTGTATTTTGTTACCTTGGGGTGGAAAAAGCCAAAGCATAAAGGCCAAGTTCATTTGCCACATCCCCACTGCTCTTTTCCATAGCACCAGGATCACACTGATATTTCTGTGTGTGATTGTCCTGATCACACTGAACCAATTCCTAGGGCAAAGAGCAATATTGGGATAAAAATATATAATTTTAAATAGTGTGCAGACCCCAGAATTTCCAAGAAAATCTCAGAAGAGCAGAGGTTAGTTTGTTAGGCATGTGGATACAGCTGAGAGATGTTCCTAGTGAGCTATGTTCTCAAAGCTGCAACTAAAGGGCTCAAAACCAAGAAAGGGAATTAACTTCATCTACTCAAATCCACTTTATCTATCTGTAAACTATGGATAAGAGTGTGTCCCCATGTGGGATAGCAACTGTGTTCGATCTCATAACCTTGTATTTACCAAAGTTCTTATCACGTTACACATATGCAATAATAATAACTAACAGGTAGGTGGGCAGAAATCCCAGTTAAAGAATTTTGAAAGTTTAGTCAACATCGTGGGTAAGGTCGTTTAGAAACTTAGAATACGTTCCCACAACTGCCTAAACGCATCTGTGGCAACCTGGATCTCCAGATTCAGGATAACATCATTGAAGCCATGTGGCCTAGTGGAAAGACCCCTGGTCTGGGAGTCAGAATGGATGGATTCGAATCCCATATCCACCACAAGCCTGCTGCATGACCTTGGGCAAGTCACTTAACCACTCTGCCTCAGGTACTTTATCAGTAAAATGAGAATTCAATGTCTGTTCTCCCTTCTACTTTGACTGTGAATCCCACGTGAGACCTGATTATCTTGTATCTAGCCCTGTGCTGAGTGCAGTGCTTGGTACATAGTAAGTGCTTAACATATACCAAAATTATTGATTATTAATAGATAATCTGCCTTTGTTATTAATGATTATTAATCAATAAAATTATCTATTATCATTATTCATGATAAAGGCAGATGACCTATTAGACCATGCGCCAAGATGTCTGTTAGATGTCACAACCTCTCTCACTAACCCGTTCCAGTGTTTATTTTGTAGTCCTATCTTGTGCAAAATTAAAATTAATTGTTTTCTGCAGTTCGAGTTAATTTACCCCGCTTGATCTTCAAAGAGGGTAGAGACCAGATTCATGACCATTTATTTCCCAGAGAGCAGGAAAGAAAAACGGGAGAGAAACAGAAGAAATAACACAGGAAAAAAGACAAGAGGAGATAGAGGAGACCGAAGGAACGGCGACATGGAACTAATGGAGGGAAAGGAGGAAAGGAAAGAAAAGAGAGAAATATGAAGGTGGGGAGGATGCATGAATGGAAAAAAAGTGAGAAGGCGGTAGAAATACCAGTGCCAGGAGTATTTATTTAGCCCAGGCCTTGTGAACTGTCCTAGGAACAGTTAGCCCAGGAACTGCCCTAAATTCAGGGGTAATATACCAAATTATGTAGAAAACACAATCCCTACACTCAGAAAACCTCAGTGGATATAATTTCATGAATATGCAGTACAAGTAAATAAACAGAAGAGATGAAAAAATAATGGAAAAAGATCAGAAAAAGAGAGGAGGCAGAATGGAGGGAAAGAAAAAGAACTAATTCAATCAATAGTACTTATTATTAATAATAATAATAATGACATTTGTTAAGCGCTCACTATGTGCGAAGCACTGTTCTAAGCGCTGGGGGGATACAAGGTAATCAAGTTGTTCCACGTGGGGTTCACAATCTTAATCCCCATTTTACAGATGAGGTAACTGAGGCCCAGAAAAGTTAATTGACTTGAACAAAATCACACAGCTGACAAGTGGCAGAGCTGGGATTAGAACCCATGACCTCTGGCTCCCTAGCCCGTGCTCTTTCCATTGAGCCATGCTGCTTCTTTCTTGAGTACTTACTCTGTGAAAATCACTCTACTGAGCACTTGGGAGCGTACAGTAGAGTTAATAGTTATCGTCTCTGTCACCAAGGAGCCGTGTGTGTGTGTGTGTGTGTGTGTGTGTGTGAGATGCATGTGTGTGTGTGTGTGAGTGTGCACGGGAGCACGCTGTGGGGAGGAGATGGTGGGATAAATAGTGTTTAGGGAGTTGAAGGAACTTAGAAAAAAGAAGGTTAGAAAGGCAGAAACAAGGACGTAGCAAGAAGCTGATCATTACAAAAAAGCAGAAAAGAGAGAAAGGGTGATTTTTAAAAGTTCAAAAGCATAGGAAAATGAGGGGATAGCGTAGGGAAAAAGGTATAGAAAAAGAATACAATGAGAAGAGACTAAGGAGAATAAGAAAGGAAGAGAGAAAATGGCAAGGGAACTGGAAAATATTGGGGAAAAGAGAAAAAGACACAAAGAAAGAAAATAGCAACCTACTCACCTCACCCTCTTTTGCTATTTACCTCTTACTCACACCCCTCCTCCTGCCTGGAACTCCTTCCACCTTCATATCAATCAATGGCATTTATTGAACACTTACTGTGTGCACAGCCCTGTACCAAGTGTTAGGGAGAGTACAATGCAACAGAGTTGGAATGCACGTTCCCAGTCCAAACTTTATAGCCTAGAAACCAGAAATAAATATAAGGAGATAAGATTTGGAAGAGGAACAGGAGTGAAAGAGATGACAAGTTTCAAGTTGCAGGACGGAAACAAGAATCAACAGTGTTGCCTAGTGGAGAAATTCCAGGCCTGGGAATGAGGGGACCTGAGGTCTAATCCCAGCTGCTGGAATGCACGTTCCCAGTCCAAACTTTATAGCCAAGAAACCAGAAATAAATATAGGGAGATAATATTTGGAAGAGGAACAGGAGTGAAAGAGATGACAAGATTCAAGTTGCAGGACAGAAATAAGAATCAACAGTGTTGCCTAGTGGAGAAATCCCAGGCCTGGAAGTCAGGGGGCCTGAGGTCTAATCCCAGCTGTCCCAATTGCCTGCTGGGTGATCTTGGGCAAGTCGGTTAACTTCTTTATGCCTCATTTTAATGGTAATAATAATTATGATGATACTTGTTAAGTGTTTACTATGTGCCAAGCATCGTTGTAAGTGTTGGGGTAGATGCAAGTTATTCACGTCGGACACTGTCCCTGTCCCATATCGTGCTCACACTCCTACTCCTCATTTTCCAGATGTGATAAATGAGGCCCACGGAATGAGCTTCCTTGCCCAAGGTCATACAGCCACCAAATGGAAGATCCGGGATTAGAATCCAGGTTCCTCTGACTCCTAGGTCCTTGTTCTTTCCACTACGCCATGCTACTTCCCTAACATTGAAAGGTGCAGCCCACGTGACAGAGGCTCACGGGAGGGCTGGGGAAAGAACAGTTGCAGCAAATATCAATGGTGATATTTATTCAGCTTTGCTGGTTGCCAACCAGAAGGAAGAAGAAGAAGAGGAAGGAGAAGAGGAAGAAGAATAAGCAGCAGCAGAAGAAGATGAAGACAGGCTTTAGTGAGATTTAAACTCATGACCCCTGGTTTATGAGACGAGTGCTCTCATCCCTGAGCTATAGAGCCACCTCATTCGTTTATTCACCTTTAAAACGGAAATTAAATCCTCCTCCTTCCTCCTCCTACTTAGACTGTGAATTCTATGGAGGACCAAGATTCGGTCAGACTGATTATCTTGTATCTACTCCAGCATTTATTATAATATACTAAATGATACTATAATAATATTATTATAATATTATTATGGTATTTGTCAAATGCTTACTATGTGCTAAGCACTTTTCTAAATGCTGGTGTAGATACAAGTTAATCAGGTTGTCCCACGTGGGACTCACAGTTTTAATCCCCATTTTACAGATGAGGTAACTGAGGCACAGAGAAGTTAAGTGGTTTGCCCAAGGTCACACAGCAGACAAGTAGATGAGCCAGGATTAAAGCCCACATCCTCTGACTCCCAAGCCAAGCCTCTGCTTCCCAATAGTTAATAGCTTCCTAATAGCTAATGAGTGCTTAGCAAACACCATTCATCCATTCAATCGTATTTATTGAGCGCTTACTGTGTGCAAAGCACTGTACTAAGCGTTTGGGAAGTACAAGTTGGCAACATACCATTAAAATGATGAATCCAAAACAGGAGAAAGGAAGAAGATTAACCCAAAAAGTTACAAACATAAAGGACAGAAGGTAATGAGAGAGACATGACAGAGGAGAATAAGTCAAAGGGAGTTTGAGACAGGGAAGGATAAAACAAGGAGAGGTGAACCAAACAGAGAAGAGGGGAAAGGGAGAAATTTGAGAGGAAAAAAAAAACATATAGCAGATGCTCCAAGCCTTGAGCCCAGAGATGGTAACAGTGTTGGGGAAATGAAGGATTTCATTTGATTGCAAGCTTCAAGAGGACGGGAACTATGTATCTACTTCTATTGCATATTCCTAAGAAACCCTTAAACCAGAAAGTAGCGTGGCGTAATGGAAAGAGCTCCAGTCTGGGAGTTAGAGGATATGGGTTCTAATTTGACTTCTGCCTCTTGTCTGCTGTGTGACCTTGGGCAAGTCCCTTAACTTCTCTGTGCCTCAGTTTTCTCATCCGCAAAATGAGGATTCACTATCTGGTCTCCCTCCTACTTAAACTGCGGGCCCCACCTGGGATTTGTGCTCACCTGCCAGTTGGTTGCTATTGTTGCATGTATGAACCTTGTGATAATAACTGTGGTAAATACACGGTTATGATATTGAACACAGTTCCTGTTCCATGTGGGGACACACTCTTATCTACAGTTTACAGATGGATTAATTATCTCGTATTTACCCCAGCATTTAGTACAGTTCTTGTACCACAGTAAGTGCTTATCAAATAACACAATTATTATTAAACCTCAGTTAATTGAAAAAATCCCTGCTACTTTCTTGTAGTATATTCCTTCACAGACATTGATAAATTATAATAGTACTGTCATGTCTTGAGGAGTGTGGTATATTTTCTTTGGCACCTGCTTCTAATTTAAGATTCAGTTCCTCTGCCTGGGAAGTATGCAGGGAAAGGAAGAGGTTCATACCAGCCCTCCAAAATGGCATATAGACTACGTGAATGGGTGATTTCTAGCCAAAGGTTCACTGCTTAGGGTCTTACAGGATCTTCAGGTCAGGCCGAGTTCAGGTAACCAGGTCCTGGTGGATGGGTGGAGAGATGAGGATAATTCAGCTTCTGTGAGCTGAGCAACCTTCCCTTCTGCTAGAGCACCCCATCCCCAGTGCCTAGAGTCCCTCAGGCCAGATTCTGTCCCACCTCCTTCTCCAGGAGTAGACTCTGTCTCAAATCCTCCCTGTCATCGATCCAGAGACATAAATCAATCAATCAATCAATAATTCAGTGGTATTTATTGAACCCTTATGATGTGCAGAGCACTTTACTAAGTGATTGGGAGAGTACAATACACCAGAATTAACAGACATGTCAGGTGAATGCACTGTGTGCAGAGCAGTGTGCTAGGCGCTTGGGAAGTACAGGTCGGAAACATATAGAGACGGTCCCTACCCAACAAGGGCTCACAGCCTAGAAGGGGGAGACAGACAACAAAACAAAACATGGAGACAGGTGTCAAAATCGTCAGAACAAAAAGGGACCGTCTCTATATGTTGCCAACTTGTACTTTCCAAGCGCTTGGTGCAGTGCTCTGCACACAGTAAGGGCCCAATAAATACGATTGAATGAATGAATGAACAAATAGAATTATAGCTATATGCACATCATTAACAAAATAAATAGAATAGTAAATATGTACAAGGAAAATAAATTGAGTAGTGAATCGGTACAAACATATATACAGGTGCTGTGGAGAGGGGAGGGAGGTGGGGCGGGAGGGATGGGGAGGAAGAGAGGAAAAATGTTGGGAGCCCCTTCCTTCCTCTCCCCCTCGTCCCCGTCTCCATCCCCCATGTCTTGCCTCCTTCCCTTCCCCACAGCACCTGTATATATGTATATATGTTTGTGCATATTTATTACTCTATTTATCAATCAATCAATCAATCAGTCGTATTTATTGAGCGCTTACTATGTGCAGAGCACTGTACTAAGCGCTTGGGAAGTACAAATTGGCATCACATAGAGACAGTCCCTACCCAACAGTGGGCTCACAGTCTAAAAGGGGGAGACAGAGAACAGAACCATACATACCAACAAAATAAAATAAGTAGGATAGAAATGTACAAGTAAAATAAATAAATAAATAAATAAATAAATAAATAGAGTAATAAATATGTACAACCATATATACATATATACAGGTGCTGTGGGGAAGGGAAGGAGGTAAGACGGGGGGATGGAGAGGGGGACGAGAGGGAGAGGAAAGAAGGGGCTCAGTCTGGGAAGGCCTCCTGGAGGAGGTGAGCTCTCAGCAGGGCCTTGAAGGGAGGAAGAGAGCTAGCTTGGCGGATGGGCAGAGGGAGGGCATTCCAGGCCCGGGGGATGACGTGGGCCGGGGGTCGATGGCGGGACAGGCGAGAGCGAGGTACAGTGAGGAGATTAGTGGTGGAGGAGCGGAGGGTGCGGGCTGCGCAGTAGAAGGAGAGAAGGGAGGTGAGGTAGGAGGGGGCGAGGTGATGGAGAGCCTTGAAGCCCAGGGTGAGGAGTTTCTGCCTGATGCGCAGATTGATCGGTAGCCATTGGAGGTTTTTGAGGAGGGGAGTAATATGTCCAGAGCGTTTCTGGACAAAGATAATCCGGGCAGCAGCATGAAGTATGGATTGAAGTGGCGAGAGACACGAGGATGGGAGATCAGAGAGAAGGCTAGTGCAGTAGTCCAGACGGGATAGGATGAGAGCTTGAATTAGCAGGGTAGCGGTTTGGATGGAGAGGAAAGGGCGGATCTTGGCAATGTTGCGGAGCTGAGACCGGCAGGTTTTGGTGACGGCTTGGATGTGAGGGGTGAATGAGAGAGCGGAGTCGAGGATGACACCAAGGTTGCGGGCTTGTGAGACGGGAAGGATGGTAGTGCCGTCAACAGAGATGGGAAAGTCAGGGAGAGGACAATTTATTTTACTTGTACATATCTATTCTATTTATTTTATTTTGTTAATATGTTTGGTTTTGTTCTCTGTCTCCCCCTTCTAGACTGTGAGTCCACTGTTGGGTAGGGACCGTCTCTATATGTTGCCAACTTGTACTTCCCAAGCGCTTAGTACAGTGCTCTGCACACAGTAAGCGCTCAATAAATACGATTGATTGATTGGGGGCTCAGTCTGGGAAGGTCTCTTGGAGGAGGTGAGCTCTCAGTACTCTTTTATTTATTAACTGGCCATTACCAGAAGTTCACCTGAGGACTTGAAGGAGAAGGGAAGGAGGGCATGTTTGAGAGGAAGAGGAATGAAGTACTGTCCTGAGGGCGGTGGCCTCTGTTATCGAAGAGAGCATTGGGTCTTGTCTACATGTTTTGTTTTGTTGTCTGTGTCCCCCTTCTAGACTGTGAGTCCACTGTTGGGTAGGGACCATCTGTATATGTTGCCAAGTTGTACTTCCACAGTGCTTAGTACAGTGCTCTGCACACAGTAAGCGCTCAATAAATACGATTGAATGAATGAATGAATGAATGAGAAGCCACGTGGTCTAGTGGATATAGTCTGGGCCTGGGAGTCAGAGGACCTGGGTTCTAGTCATGACTTCATCTCTTGTCTGCTGTGTGACCTTGGGCAAATCACTTCACTTATCTCTGCCTCAGTTACCTCATCTGTAAAATGGACATATGGGACAGCCAACCTATTTAGCTGTGTCTACTCCAGAGTGTGCTGCAGTGCCTGACACAGAATAAGCACTTAACAAATACCATTATAAAAGAGACAAAGATACTCACTTAGCTGGTCTGTGTAGCTGCAGGATTGAAGCGCTTGGTCCATTTGAATCTGGAGGGGCTGACTGGGCAGCAGTCATACGATCGAGGCACTGTGACCTCATTTCTCCCAGGCTGCGATTATCATGTCAAATACAGTGTCTATCTGGAAGGGGAATTTTCCAGTGGAAATACAACCTGCTCTCGACCCCTACTGCCAATCCTCCTCCTTGTCAGGTCCCAGGGACTGTTTAATGAATTAAGTGAGCGATTAATCAATAAACGATTCACCTGCAAAGTCACCAAATGGGAGGGAAATCCTTCAAGTCATAAGCAGTGTAACAGAGATGTGTCTCCAGGATGGTAACTGTCAAAGAATCCTCGAGCTAAGTGGAGTGAGAAGCAGCATGGCTTAGTGGAAAGAGCATGGACCTGGGACTCAGAGGACCTGGGTTCTAATGCCAGCCAAACCACTTGCCTGCTATGTAACCTTGGGCAAGGCCCGCCCGCCAACACACCGCGCGGCCCTGCCGCTCCCGGTAGGATCCTCTCCTCAGAGCGCCGCCATAGGTGCCCGGGATCCCGATCCTGAGAGGCCTGCTCGCCATCACACCGCGCGGCCCTGCTGCTCCCTGAAGGATCCTTTCTCAGGACGCCGCCGCGAGGGTCTGGACTCCCCCACCCTCCCTCCATCCATCCCCGAACAGCCTGCTACCGGGCGCCCATGCCCCACGGCCGGGCTCCTGCCGGTCCCCCGCCCAGACATCTGCATCCCCGCCAGAGTACACCGAAGCCCCTTGTCTGGATCCCAACCCCACATCATAACGAGATTCACCCCTCGAAGCCACCTCCACTCTGTCCAAGTAGCCAACTGGGATCGTGGGACATTGTGCCCTCCTGCTTGATCGTGAAACATTGTGTTCCTCCTGCTTCCACCCCCCACCCCATAAGCGACCTTCTTTGAGGAGGTCCCCCACTCCCCACTTCCCGGTCCGGACCTGACTGATTACCCCCACTCCCCTCCCCTGGGAAAAAGGACCTTGTTATCACCGATTTACTTTAACAACAACCCCATTCGCATCTAGTCAGCCCACCCATGCTATTTGGTTGTTTACTCCTTTCCCCAGGCATCTCCTCTCCCATGACCCCCCTTAACAGTTCCGCCCTACTTCAGAACTGCCATCCATAGGACTCCATACTCCACCACCTGAGATATTTTTGCCAAGATACCCTGGACTCTCCCTGCCATTAGCCTCTTTGATTTGCTATGACTGGCCCATGGACAATTATTGCTTCTGCTTTTGCCTACTTGTACTTCCGAAGCGCTTAGTACAGTGCTCTGCACACAGTAAGCGCTCAACGAATACGATTGAATGAATGAATGAATGTGCCTATTTTATGGTCGCTTCTGCAG
The DNA here is from genome assembly GCF_015852505.1 of Tachyglossus aculeatus. NCBI lineage: Eukaryota > Metazoa > Chordata > Mammalia > Monotremata > Tachyglossidae > Tachyglossus > Tachyglossus aculeatus. The sequence continues at coordinate 1,911,165 of NW_024044844.1, forward strand.
GTTAATTGTTAACTGCTCTGTGATATCTTCTGCATATTTTATTATTCCCGTCGAATGTCAATTGTTAACGGCTCTCAGTGATGTCATCACCTGATTATTTTACTGCCATCACTTATTAATTGTTAACTGCTTTCTGTGATGTCATCTGCTTATTTTTTGCCATCACAAATTAATGGTGAACTATTCTCTGTGATGTCATCATCTGCTCATTTTATTATTGCCATCGCATGTTAATAGTTAACTACTCTCTGTGATGTCATCACCTTATTTAATTATTGCTACTGCATTATTGCTACTGCATGTTAATTGTTAACTACCCACTGTGTTGTCATTTACCTAAACTTAACACCATCAGGTCTGAGCTCCCCAAAGTCACTCCTCCCCCTTCTCCAACCCCCCGCCCGTTCTCAACACCTAGCAGTGTGGTCTAGTGGATAGAACACGGGCCTGGGAGTCAGAAGGACCTAGGTTCTAATCCCAGTGTTTAGAACACTGCTTGGCACATAGTACGCACTTAACAAGTACCATAATTATTATTATTATCCCAGCTCTGCCATTTGTTTGCTGTGTTACCTTGGGCAAATCATTTCACTTCTCAGTTACTCAGTTACTTTGTCTGTAAAATGGGAATTAAGCCTGCAAGCCCTATGTGGGATAGGGCCTGTGTCCAATCCAATCGGAAAAGAACTGCTGGATCAGGTTAGAGCCACAAAAGCTCAGTGGTAATGTCCCGGCTGTGAACATCGCCCCGGGCAGCCCCCCCGCTGAGCCAGGAGGCAGCCGCCATCTTCCCACAGGCCCCTCAGTCCATGATGACCTCGTAGCGCAGGGGGAGGCAGATGGCGGTGTAGAGGTTGTAGGACATGTCCGTGAAGTGGGGCAACTACGAGAAAGCAAACGAAATCACAAAAAAGACCTAAGTCACACAGCCTCATAGAGAGACGGCTTTGCCATTGATCAGGGAGTCGTGGATGGATTTGGGGATAGTGACGGAGATGAGGCTGAGGCCGAGGACGGACAGTTTCCTGAGGAAGAAGTACATGGGGGTGTGGAGGCGCCAGTCGAGGGCGTTGACGGTGACGATGAGGAGACTCCCCATCAGGGCCGCCAGGTAGGCCAGGAGGAACAGCGTGGCCTGGGCCAGCTGAGCTCCCGGACCTCCGAGAATCCCAGCAGGAGGAATTCCATCACCATGGTGGTGCTGTCATTTTCATTGAGAATATGTAGATTGCCCTTGGAGGCACAGAAATTGATTCTGTTATTCATAGCCTAAAAGGCGGTCTAGTAGAAAATCAATCACTGGTATTTATTAAGCACTTACTGTGTGCAGAACACTGTACTAAGCGTTTGGGAGGACAAGGTTGGTAGATTCATTCGCTGCCCACAATGAGTTTACAGTTTAGAGGGGGAGACTGACATTGATATCAATCAGTAAATGATGGAAGTGTACATAAGTGTTCTGGGGATGAGGGTGGATTGATCAATATTGAATGCTTCCTGTGTTCAGATCACTGTACTAAGCGCTTGGCAGAGTACAGTAGAACAGAGTTGGTAGTCTCAATCCCTGGCAGGTTGGTCTCTACCGGTTTCAACTAGAGGCTAGCAACATGGATTAGTGGAAAGAGCCCGAGCTTGGGAGTCAGAGGACGTGGGTTCTAATCCCGGTCTCGCCACCTATCATCTGTGTGACCTTGGGCAAGCCACTTAACTTCTCTTAGAGTCAGTAACCTTATCTGTGAAATGGGGTTGAAGACTGTGAGCCCCACGTGGGACAACCTGATTACCTTGTATCTACCCCAGCGCTTTAGAATAGTGCTTGGAACATAGTAAGTGCTTAAAAAATACCGTAATTATTATTTAATTATGCCTCCCGACTCAGACACTTTTCTTCTTTGGGCGGTCAGTATCTTCTCCACAGCAACTGGTTTGCTACCCACATCCCACGTCTGTCTGCTCCTCCCACACCTAGCCTTCCCCTTCCATCTTCTCTGCCTTCCTGCCTTTTTATCTGGCCCTTCTTTACAACCTGGACTTGTATTCTATTTCTTTCATTCCGGTCTGAGATTGGGAAGCAGTATAACCTAAGTGGAAAGCACATGGGCGTGGGAGACAGAGGACCTGTGTTCTAATGCCAGGTCCACCCATTACCTTTTTTGGTGGTATTTGTTAAGAGGTTACTATGTGCCAGGCACTATACTAAGTGCTGCGATAGATACAAGCCAATCGGGTTAGACAAAGTCTGTGTTCCACATGGGGGTCACAGTCTCAATCCCCATGTTACAGATGAGATAACTGAGGCAGAGAGAAGTGAAGTGTCTTGCTCAAGGTCACATAGCAAATAAGGGGTGGAGCCTGAATTAGAACCCACATCCTCTGGCTTCCAGGCCTGTGGTCTTTCCCTTAGGCCATGCTACATTTCAGTTGCTTCTCACACGTGGACATATTCTTATTCTCTGATGCTTCCCCTCTCTTTAATTCATTTTAATATCTATTTCTCACACTAGACTGGAAGCCTCTTGAGGGCTGACATTGTGTCGACCCACTCTGTTGCGCTGGACACTCCCAAACACTTAGTACATCGCTCTGCACACAGTCAACGTTACTCGGTGTGGGCACAGATCCTGTCTATCAACCAGTAAATCCTCAATAACTACGATGGATTGACTTTGACTCACCGGGGTAGTCCAGTGTTGGGGATGCTGAGTTCCTCCTCCTCGTCTCCTCATGCGGGTTTGTGGCCAGGACGGGAAATAGTGTGGCATGAAGCCAGTGCTCTGGGCTCCTAGGGGACAGAAGTCGCTGTTCTGGCGGGACGCGGGGAGAGGGTTCCCCTGGGGAGGACCGGCCCCGAGCTCGCCCCGAGAGACTCGTTACCTGGGAGACACAGGATTCCAGAGGTGACGTTATCCCCGACGTTCAGCAGGGCTCAGGGCTCAGGCTGTCCCACTGATGTTACCTACCTCACCCACGAGAATGTCCATAGTCAAAAAAATCACTCAATCGTCTTCGTTTGGCCCGTGCGAAACACTGTAGTAAGCGCTTGGGGAGTAGAATACATAAAACAGACATATTCACTGCTCATAGTGAATTTATAATTTAGAGATATTCCGATAACGAACGAGACTCTGACAGACTGACTAGCTACACGACCCTCCTCTCAGCTCTCACTCTCTCCACCTATAGAGATTTCTTAAGAGCACCTCTCCTTGGGAGCCCTTCTCCGATTAGGCCTCCATTTCATCTTCTTCTACTCCTTTCTGCGTTGCCCTTGCACTTGGAGTGGCGCCCTTTATTCTCCCCACTCTCTCCCCCCTGCACCTATGTTCGTATCTGTAATTTGTTTATTTTTGGTAATGTCTGCCTCCCCCTTTAGACGGTAAAGTTGTTGTGGGCAGGGAATGTCTGTTCATTGTTGCACTGTACTCTCCCAAACGCTTAGTCCTGTGCTCTGCACACAGTAAGTGCTCAATAAATACGATTGATTGATTGGTAATAAGCGCTTTGCAAATGCTACAGGCAAATAGCCAATCTCCACAGCCACCACTGTCTCTGGACGGCTCATGTTGTAATCTTCTAGACTGTGAGCCCTTTGGTGGGTAGGGACCATCTCTATATGTTGCCGACTTGTACTTCCCAAGCGCTTAGTCCAGTGCTCTGCACACAGTAAGCGCTCAATAAATACGATTGAATGAATGAATGAATGAATAATCAATTCAGGCATGGAGGACCTTGATCCTGAGGTCTCAGTAACCAGGCTGGCCATCTTTCTCCACAGGAGACTCCCACATTACCGGTGACTCCCGTGGGACCGATGCCAAGGGGTGGGGACCCGGCGTTATGTGGGATATAAGGGTGTCCTGCCGCCATTTTAGAGGCATTTCCCCGTTATCATTCTCCTCAGGGCGGCCTTCAAGTCTGGGTTCCTCAGGCTGTAGATGAGGGGGTTCAGGACGGGGGCACCGCGGTGTAGAACACGGACACCAGCAGGTCTAGGGTCGAGGGGGAGTCAGACAGGGGCTTGAGGTAGGCGAAGGCGCCATTTGCTATGAATAAAGTCACGACAGCGAGATGGGGCAAGCAGGTGGAGAAGGCTTTGGCCCGGCCCTCGGTGGCCGGCATCTTCAGCACGGCCGGGAAGATGTACCCGCATGAGACGACGATGGAGAGGAAATTACCGCAGGTGAGGCCGACTGAGACGGTTTGTGTCGCAAATACCTGGAGATTTCCACCGGGCCCCGCGAGGCTAATGAGCTGAGGGGTGTCACAGAAGAAAAGGGGGAGGACGGTGGACCTCCAGACAGGGACGGAGAAGGTGGCGATGGTTTGCGCCATGCTCTCAGTGTGCCAAAGATCCACGAGGCGGACGCCATCTTCCCACAGACCCCATCATCCATGATGACCCCGTAGCGCAGGGGGAGGCGAATGACCACATAGCGGTAGAAGAACATCGCCGTGAGCAGGGGAGTCTTTGCACAGACACAGAGCATGAACGCAAACACTTGGGAAGTAAAGCCCATGAGGGAGATTTCTCTCAAGGAATTGTGGATGGACTAAGGGGACGGTGACGGAGATGAGGCCAAGGTCGAGGACAGACACGTTCCTGAGGAAGAAGTACATGGGGGGGTGGAGGTGCTGGTCGAGGGCGGTGACGGCGACGATGAGGAGATTTCCCTTCAGGGCCTCCAGGTAGACCAGGAGGAACAGCGCGGCGTGGACCAGCTGCAGCTCTCGGACCTCCAAGAATCCCAGCAGGAGAAATTACGAAACCTCCGTGAGATTGGCCATTTCCTTCTGGAAGATGGTGTTATCCAGCCTGGAAGGATGAGAGGGCAGTGGGAAATGAGAGGTAAAGTGGGAGTATTTTCCAAGTAATATCCAGATCTTTGTAGGCACTAATACATTATTTATTCTTCCCTTCTTACGTCAGAAGGTAACAGTGCCTTCTGAGGTACTTGACAAATTCCTAACATTACCTCACCTGGGCTTGGGAGTCAGAAGTCTTGGGTTCTAATCCCGGCTCTGCCACCTACCAGCTGTGTGACTTTCGGCAAGTCACTTAACTTCAATGGGCCTCAGTTACCTCATCTGTAACATGGGGGTTAAGATTGAGAGCCTCACGAGGGACATCCCGATTACCTTGTATCTACCCCAGCGCTTAGAATAGTGCTTTGCACATAATAAGCGCTTAGCAAATACCTCCTCGCTGATTTCCCATCCTCCTGTTTCTCCCGGCTTCAGTCTACACCTCACTCTGCTGCCTGGATTATCTTTGTACATAAAATCTCTGGGCATGTCACTCCCCTCCTTAGAAATCTCCAGTGGATGCCTGTCAACCGACGAATCAAGTAAAAACTCCTCACTCTCGGCTTCAAGTCTTCATCACCTCGCCGCCTCCTACCTCACCTCCCTTCTCTCCTTCTACAGCCCACCCCGCAACCTCCACTCCTCTGCCACTAATCTACTCACCGTGCCTCGTTCTCACCTGTCCCGCCTTCGACCCCCGGCCCACATCATCCCCGGGCCTGGAATGGCCTCCCTCTGCCCATCCGCCAAGCTAGCCCTCTTCCTCCCTTCAAGGCCCTACTGAGAGCTCACCTCCTCCAGGAGGCCTTCCCAGACTGAGCCCCTTCCTTCCTCTCCCCCTTGTCTCCATCCACCTCATCTTACCTCCTTCCCTTCCCCACAGCACCTGTATATATGTATATATGTTTGTACATATTTATTACTCTATTTATTTATTTTACTTGTACATATCTATTCTATTTATTTTATTTTGTTAGGATGTTTGGTTTTGTTCTCTGTCTCCCCCTTTTAGACTGTGAGCCCACTGTTGGGTAGGGACTGTCTCTATACGTTGCCAACTTGTACTTCCCAAGAGCTTAGTACAATGCTCGGCACGCAGTAAGCGCTCAATAAATACGATTGATTGATTGATTGATTCAAGGCTCTCGATTCCCTCTCCCCCTCCTCCCTCACCTCCCTTCTCTAGTCCATCCCAGCCCACACCCTCCGCTCCTCTGCCTCCGCTTACCTCTTCACAGGGACTCGTTCTCGCCTGTCCCGCCATCGACCCCCAGCTCACGTCCTTCCCCTGTCCCGGAATATGCCCTCCCTCCACACATCCGCCAAGCTAGCTCTCTTCCTCCCTTCAAAGCCCTATTGAGAGCTCACCTCCTCCAGGAGGCCTTCCCAGACTGAGGCCCCTTTTTCCTCTCCACTTCTCCATTCACCCCTCCCTATCCCCTTCCCCTCCCCACAACACTTTCGCATCCTCCTGTTTCGTCCAGATTTATTACTCTATTTGTTTTACTTCTACGTATTTACTACTCTATTCATTTTGTTAGTGATGTGCATATAGCTGTAATTCCATTTATTCAGACGGTTTTGACACCTGTCTACATGTTTTGTTTTGTTGTCTGTCTCCCCCTTCTAGACTGTGAGCACATTGTCGGGTAGGGACCGCCTCTATATGTTGCCCCCTTGTACTTCCCAAGTGCTTAGTACAGTGCTCTGCATACAGTAAGTGCTCAATAAATGCGATTGAATGAATGAATCATAATTATTATTGCTATGATTATTACAGGCCAACCCTCCCATTCCACTCTTCTAGCATCAACTTACTCACTGTGCCCCCTTCTCATCTATCTCGCCACCGACCCCTTTTCCAAGAGCTCCCTCTAGCCTGGAACCCCCTCCCTCTCCATATACACCAGACCCCCACTCTCCCCACCTTCAAAACATTAATAAAGTCACAACTCCTCCAGGAGGCCTTCCCCAAATAAGCCCTCTTTTCCTGACTTTCTCCCCCTCTTCTGTGTCACCTATGCACTTGGATTTGTATCACCTCAACTTCAGCTCCACAGCACTTGTATACATAGACGTAATTTATTTTAATAACTGTTTCCACGCTCTAGAACTGGAGTTTCTCGTGTGCAGGGAATGTGCCCACCGACTTGCTTTCCCAAGCACTTAGTACAGTGCTCTGCATACGGCAAACGCCCAATAAATACCACTGATTGCTGTGACTGTGTCTACCAACATTGTTATATTGTGCTCTACCAATCTTAGTAAGCGCTCAAGAATAATAATAATAATGATAATGGCATTTTTAAGCACTTACAATGTGCTGAGCACTGATCTAAGCGCTGGGTAGATACAAGGTGATCAGGCTGTCCCACGGGAGGCTCACAGTTTTAATCTCCATTGTACAGATGAGGGAACTTCGCCCAGAGAAGCGTAGTGAATTGCCCAAAGTCACACAGCTGACAAGTGGTGAAGCCGTGATTAGAACTCACGTCCTCTGACTCCCAGGTCCGGGCATGACTGACCTGTTTTAGCTCACCACCCTGTCTTTGTATGCCTACTAGATCACATCTGTTATGTAACATGATGTGACATAACTGTATCATGAGGATACATGAGGAACAGTTCTGTCTATTTAGTTGTTGTGTGTATCAACATATATTCTAGAGTGCTGTCTCAGACCGGATGGACTGGTTTCCCGATACGTGTCCCGGATTTTTAATTTCAGTGCTAGTGCTGAAAACCTAGGCTGCTACATTTTCAAGGACATGATAGAGGAATACAATTACTCTAGGGTTAGGGGGGTCTGGATCTCCGCACTTGTCCCCCAACAGCCTGGGAGAAACAGTCTAGTAAATAACCACTTAGCATAGCCGAACATTCATTCATTTATTCATTCATTCAATCATATTTATTGAACGCTTACTGTGTGCTCACTGTACTAAGCGCTTGGGAAGATCAAATCGGCAACATATAGAGATGGTCCCTAACCAACAACTGGCTCACGGTCTGGAAGGGAGAGGCAGACAAAAAACCACAACGAAACAAGTAGACAGGTGTCAATACCAACAGAATAAATAGAAGTATAGATATAATGAGTGTAATAATAATAATAATGGCATTTGTTAAGCACTTACTATGTGCAAAGTAATGTTCTAAGCGCTGGGGAGGATACAAGGTGATCAGGTTGTCCCACGTGGGGCTCCCAGTCTTCATCCACATTTTACAGATGAGGTACCTGAGGCTCAGAGAAGTTAAGTGACTTGCCCAAAGTCACACAACTGACAAGCGGAGGAGCCGGGATTAGAACCCATGACCTCTAACTCCCAAGACCGGGCTCTTTCCACTGAGCCACGCTGCTTCCCTATGTACACATCATTAATAAAATAGAGTACAACATCAGTCATTGGTATTTGAGTGCCTACTGTGTGTAGATAATTGTACTAAGCCCTTCGAAGACTACGATAGAACAAGGTGACATGATCCGCTCCCTAAAGAATCTTACAATCTAGTGGTGGAATTATTTTCATTATTATTTAGCGCAGTTGAGTTGGCACCTATGTACGTTCCGATCAGTCAATCATGGTTATTGAGTGTTTACTGTATGAAGAGCACTGTACTAAGCGCTTGAGGAGAGTACACTGTAACAGAGTTGGTTAGACACATTCTTTACCCCCAAGGATCTTAGTTAGAGCCCAGAGGGGGAGACATACATTGGTATAAACATACAAATTGCAATCATTCAATCGTATTTAGTAAGTGCTTGCTGTGTGCAGAGCACTGTACTAAGCGCTTGGGAAGTACAAGCTGGCAACATATAGAGACAGTCCCTACCCAACAACGGGCTCACAGTCTAGAAGGGGGAGACAGGCAATAAAACAAAACATGTGGACAGGTGTCAAGTCATCAGAACAAATAGAAGCAAAATGAATAGAATAGTAAATATGTACAAGTAAAATAAATAGAGTAACAAATCTGTACAAACATATATACAGGTGTTGTGGGGAGGGGAAGGAGGTGGGGCGGGGTGATGGGGAAGAGGAGAGGAAAAAGGGGGCTCAGTATGGGGAGGCCTCCTTGAGGAGGCGACCTCTCAGCAGGGCCTTGAAGGGAGGAGGAGAACCAGCCTGGCGGGCGTGTGGAGGGAGTGGGAGGATGTGGGCCGGGGATCAATCAATCAATCAATCAATCATATTTATTGAGCGCTTACTGTGTGCAAAGCACTGTACTAAGCGCTTGGGAAGTACAAGTCGGCAACACTTAGAGACAGTCCCTACCCAACAGCAGGCTCACAGTTTAGAAGGGGGAGACAGAGAACAAAACCAAACATACTAACAAAATGAAATTAATAGAATAGATATGTACAAGGAAGATAAATAAATAAATAGAGTAATAAATACGTACAAACATATATACATGCATACAGGTGCTGTGGGGAAGGGAAGGAGGTAAGACGGGGGGATGGAGAGGGGGACGAGGGGGAGAGGAAGGAAGGGGCTCAGTCTGGGAAGGCCTCCTGGAGGAAGTGAGCTCTCAGTAGGGCCTTAAAGGGAGGAAGAGAGCTAGCTTGGCGGATGGGCAGAGGGAGGGCATTACAGGCACGGGGGATGACGTGGGCCAGGGGTCGATGGCGGGACAGGCGAGAACGAGGCACGGTGAGAAGATTAGCGTCAGAGGAGCAGATGGTGCGGGGTGGGCTGGAGAAGGAGAGAAGGGAGGTGAGGTAGAAGGGGGCGAGGTGATGGAGAGCCTTGAAGCCGAGGGTGAGAAGTTTCTGCCTGGTGCGCAGATTGATTGGTAGCCACTGGAGATTTTTGAGGAGGGGAGTAACATGCCCAGAGCGTTTCTGGACAAAGACAATCCGGGCAACAGCATGAAGTATGGATTGAAGTGGGGAGAGCCACGAGGATGGGAGATCAGAGAGAAGGCTGATGCAGTAGTCCAGACGGGATAGGATGAGAGCTTGAACGAGCACGGTAGCGATTTGGATGGAGAGGAAAGGGCGGATCTTGGCAATGTTGCGGAGCTGAGACCGGCAGGTTTTGGTGACGGCTTGGTTGTGAGGGGTGAATAAGAGAGCGGAGTCGAAGATGACACCAAGTTTGCGGGCTTGTGAGACGGGAAGGATGGTAGTGCCGTCAACAGAGATGGGAAATCAGGGAGAGGGCAGGGTTTGGGAGGGAAGACAAAGCGTTCAGTCTTGGACATGTTGCGTTTTGGGTGGGACAGGCGAGAACGAGGTACAGTGAGGAGGTAAGCGGCAAAGGAGTGGAGGGTGTGGGCTGGGCTGCAGAAGGAGAGACGTGAAGTGAGGTAGGAGGGGGCAAATTGATGGAGAGCCTTGAAGCCGAGAGTGAGGAGTTTTTTCTTGATGCGTAGATTGAATGGCAGCCACGGGAGGTGTTTGAGGAGGGGAGTAACATGTCCATAGCCTTTCTGCACAAAGATGATCCGGGCAGCAGCTTGAAGTACAGACTGAAGTGGGGAGAGACTGGAGGATGGGAGATCAGAGAGGAGGCTGATGCAGTAATCCATTCGGGATAAAATGAGAGATTGAACCAGCAAGATAGTGGTTTGGATGGAGAGGAAAGGGCGGATCTTGGCGATGTTGTGAAGGTGAGACCAGCAGGTTTTGGTGACGGATTGGATGTGAGGAGTGAACGAGAGAACAGAGTAGAGGATGACACCAAGGTAGCAGGCTTGTGAAACGGGAAGGATGGTAGTGCCGTCTACAGTGATAGGAAAGTCAGGGAGAGGGCAGAGTTTGGGAAGGAAGATAAGGAGTTCAGTCTTGGACATATTGAGTTTAAGACGGCGGGCAGAAAACCAGATGGAGATGTCCTGAAGGAGGGAGGAGACACGATCCTGAAGGGAGGGAGAGAGATCACGGGCAAAGATGTAGATTTGGGTATCATTAGCATATAGATGATCATTGAAGCCGTGGGAGCTAATGAGTTCACCAAGGGAGTTCGTGCGGATAAAGAACAGAAGGGGACCAAGAACTGACCCTTGAGAAACCCCTACAGTAAGGGAATGGGAGGGGGAGGAGAAGCCCGCAAAGGAGACTGAGAATGAATGGCCGCAGAGATAAGAGGAGAACCAGGAGAGGACGAAGTTTGTAAAGCCAAGGTTGGGTAGCGTGTTGAGGAGACGGGGGTGATCCACAGTGTCGAAGGCAGCTGAGAGGTCGAGGAGGATTAGGATAGAGTAGGAGCCGTTAGGTTTGGGAAGAAGGCGGTCATTGGTGACCTTTGAGAGGGCAGTTTCGGTGGAGTGTAGGGGATGGAAACCAGATTGGAGGGGGTCGAGGAGAGAGTTGACATTCGAGGCAGCGGGTGTAAACGACTCGTTCTAGGAGTTTTGAAAGGAATTGTAGGAGGGAGATAGGGTGATAACTAGAAGGGGAGGTGGGGTCAAGGGAGGTTTTTTTAAGGATGGGGAGACGTGGGCATGTTCGAAGGCAGAGAGGAAGGAACCAGTGGAGAGTGAGAGGTTGAAGATGGAAGTTAAGGAGGGGAGGAGGCTGTGGGGCTGAGGTAGGGGCAAATAAAAGCGCAAATCCAAGTGTATTATATCCACAGATTTATTAGATTATAGTACATTATGTTGTATCATATAATAAATTACAATTCATGAATTATATCCAGAATTGATTTATTTATGTTTATGTCTGTCTCCCCCTCTAGACTATAAGCACATTGTGTCAGAAAATAAGTCTACCAACTCTGTTGTATTGTAGAACAGTACTTGGCACATAGCAAGCACTTAACAAATACCATAATTAGTATTATTACTCTCTTATTATTAATAATATTATATTACATATAATTGTTATGATCATTATTATTACTCTCCCAAACGCTTAGTAGAGTGCTGTGTACACATTAAAATCTCCAAGGATCAATGAGAGGTGGTGGGTGCAGTTTGCTGGATTCGCCTTTCATTCATTCATTCAATCATATTTATTGAGCGCTGACTGTGCGCAGAGCACTGTACTAAGTGCTTGGGAAGTGCAAGTCAGCAACAGATAGAGGCGGTCCCTACCCAACAACGGGCTCATAGTCTAGAAGGGGGAGACAGACAACGAAACAGAACAGATAGACAGGTGTCAAAACCGTAAAAATAAATAGAATTATAGCTATAATAAATAGAATTATATCTCACCTGCTTCTGCTGGGTAAATTATGCAAGGCTCCGGCCTCCATTTGAACAGGTGGCTGGTCAAAGAAGGACAGCCGTAGGTGTGTCTGGTTGATTGGGGGCCTTAAGGCACGGGGGGCGGGGAGAAACTTTGGACTTCATTACCCAGAAGCCTTCAGGGACAAGGGGGTTGGCATCCCCGGGGTGAGTCCAGAATACCTACCTGTATGGCATTGGAAACCGGGGAAGAGAAAGGGTGACATCAGCTCTCAGATCTCCCCCGAGCCCAACCTCCCCAGTGTTGAGATGCATGAGGAGGACGAAACAGTTGTGAAAGTGATTGTGCTGTCCTTTTTTAAAAACTTTTACGGTCTTTGTCAAGCGCTCACTATGTGCCAGACACTGTACTAAGCGTTGGGGTAGATACAAACTAATCAGGTTAGGCACAGTTCATGTCCCACATGGGGGTCGCATTTCAATCCCCATTTAAAGATGAGGGAACTGAGGCTCCTAGAAGTGAATTGACTTGCCGAAGGTGACTACCTTGGGTATTCTCCGGAGCCCCACAGACGTGAGGAGAGTTGGTATGGGGGAGGAGGGGGAAGTTATCAGCTCTCATTATCCCCTCTGGACTCTGTACTTTATGGGGTGGGAAATGAGGGTCTCCGTGGGGAAGTCTACTGAAAAGTGCTCTGGATTGGGAAGCCTAATTTGGCTTCTTGCCAGCTATAACCTTGGGCAAGTTAATTAGCCTCTCCCTACCTCAGTTTCTTCACCTGTACTCTCCTAAGCATTTAGTCATTCAGTCAGTCAATCATATTTATTGAGCGCTTACAGTATGCAGAGCTTGGGAGAGTTCAAAAATAGTAATAATTATGGTATTCGTTAAGTGCTTATTATGTTCCAGACACTGTAGTCGATACAAGCGAATTGGGTTGGACAAAATCCCTTATCCGACATGGGGCTCACAGTCTCAATCCCCATTTTACAGATGAGGTAACTGAGGCACAGAGAAGATAAGGGACATGTCCAAGGTCACACAGCAGACACGTGGCAGAGCCGGGATTAGAACCCATGTCTTTCTGACTCCCAGGCCTGTGTACTATCCACTACACCATGCTGCTTCTCCTGAGAATAACACGGACATTAATTGCCCACAACAAATTTACAGCCTAGAGGGGGAGACAGACATTGATATAAATAAATAAATTCCAGATATGGACATATGAGTTGTGGGGCTGAGGCAGAGGTGAATTAAGGGAGTAAACCAGAGCAAGGCAAAAGGGAGAGGGAGAAGAGGAAATGAGGGCTTAATCAGGGAAGGCCTCTCGGAGGAAATGTCCCTTCAATAAGGCTTTGAAGCGGGGCAGGGTCATTGTCTGTTGGATTTGAGGAGGGAGGCTGTTCCAGGCCAGAGGCAGGACCTGGGCCGTCGGTGTGACAGACAAGTTTGAGGTACGGTGAGAAGGTTGGCGTTAGTGGAGTGAAGTGTGTGGGCTGGATTTTAGTCCAATGCTCAACACAGAGTAAAGGAATATCAAATGCCCAAAGGTAGCAGATCCAAGCGCGTAGATGACAAAGAAGGGAGCAGGAGCAGGAAATATGGGGGCTTAGTCGGGGAAGACCTCTTGGGGAGATGGGATTTTAATATAGCTTTAAAGGTGGGGAGGGTGATAGTCTGTTGGCTATGAAGGGGGAAGGTGTTCTAGGACAGAGGTAGGATATGGGCTTAGCAATAATAATAATAATGATGGCATTTGTTAAGCACTTTCTATGTGCCAACCACTGTTCTAAGTGCCGGGGAGTTACAAGGTGATCAGGTTGTCCCACGTGGGTCTCACATTCTTAAACCCCATTTTACAGATTAGGTAATTGAGGGTCAGAGAAGTTAAGTGACTTGCCCAAGGTCACAAAGCAGGTATGTGGCGGGGTCGGGAGTAGAACCCATGACCTCTGACTCCCAAGCCCGAGCTCTTTCCACTGAGCCACGCTCAGTACAGTGATGATGATGCGATGATGGTATTTGTTTAGCGCTTACTATGTGCCGAGCACTGTTCTAAGCACTGGGGTAGATACAAGGTAAGCAGGTTGTCCAATGTGGGGTTCACAGTCTTCATCCCCATTTTACAGACGAGAGAACAGAGGCACAGAGAAGTTACGTGACTGGCCCAAAGTCACTGATTAGTGGCGGAGGCAGAATTAGAACCCATGACTTCTCATTCCCAGGCCCAGGCTCTTTCCAATGAGCCACACTGCTTCTCATACAATGCTCTGCACACAGTAAGCGCTCAATAAGTACGATTGAATCAATACGGGCGAGGGGTTGGCGGTGAGATAGACAAGATCGAGGCAGAAATTGTACTACTTGAATCAGTCCATCGGTGGTATTTATTAGTGCTTACCCTGTGCAGAGCACTGTACTAAGTGCTTACGAGAGGACATTACATATGTTCCCTATCTACCCCTATCTATCGTAATCTAGCAGGAGGGTATTTTCGTTTTTTAGTGCAGTGCTTGCCACTCAGTAAATATGACAATGGTTCTAATTCAGGCTCTGCAATTCGTCTGCTGTGAGATTTTGGACAAGCCACTTAACTTCTCCATGCCTCAGTTACCTCATCTGTCAAATGGGGATTAAGACTGTGAGCTTAATTTACCCTAGTGCTTAGATCAAAGCCTGGCATTCATTCATTCAATCGTATTTATTGAGCACTTACTGTGTGCAGAGCAGTGTACTAAGCGCTTGGGAAGTACAAGTCGGCAACATATAGAGATGGCCCCTAACCAACAGCTGGCTCACAGTCTAGAAGGGGGAGACAGACGACAAAACAAAACATGTAGATAGGTTTCAAAATCATCAGAACAAATAGAATTAACGCTATATGTGCATCATTAACAAAATAGAGTAGTAAATACGTAGAAGTAAAATAAATAGAGTAATAAATCTGTACGAATATATAGAAGTGCTGTGGGGAGGGGAAGGGGATAGGGAGGGGTGAATGGCGAAGAGGAAAGGGAAAAGGGGGCTCAGTCTGGGAAGGCCTCCTGGAGGAGATGAGCCCTCAATAGGGCTTTGAAGGGAGGAAGAGAGCTAGTTTGGCGGATGTGTGGAGGGAGGGCATTCCAGGCCAGGCACATAGTAAGCGCCTAACAAACATTAAAAAATGAAAGCACTCAATAAATATGATTAATTGAATATCTAGGTGCCAAAATCTTCAGATCACACATATCTCTGTTCTCCAATGGATCCAATGAATGCGAAGCACCGTGGCACAGTGGAAAGAGCCCGGTCTTTGAAGTCAGAGGTCATGGGTTCAAATCCCGACTCTTCCAATTGCCAGCTGTGTGACTTTGGGCAAGTCACTTCACTTATCAGTGCTTCAGATACCTCATCTGAAAAATTGGGATTAAGACTGTGAGCCCCCCGTGGGACAACCTGATCACCTTGTAACCCCCCGCCAGCGCTTAGAACTGTGCTTTGCACATTATCATTATTATCTACATTGGTAGAGTGCTCTGAATACACGTAGCACTCAATAAATACTGCTGATTGATTGGTGGATAGAGTCAATGCTGATCTTCCACTTTTGAACAGACTAGAGGTATTCCATTCTACATGAAAAATTTCCACCTCAGGACCCTCCCCAGAGCAGCCTTCATGCCCCGGTTCCTCAAGCTGTAGATGAGAGGGTTCTGGGCGGGGTCCACCGTGTAGAACACGGACACCAGCAGGTCCAGCGTCGAGGTGGAATCAGAGGGAGGCTTGAGATGGGTAACGAAGGAAGTGGAGAGAAGCAAGATGACGACGACAAGGTCAGGCAGGCAGGTGGAGAAGGCTTGGGCCCGGCCCTCGGCGGCCGGCATCCTCAGCACGGCCCTGAAGATGCGCACGTAAGAGACAATGATGCCGACGAAACTACCGAGGCCCTGAAACACGCTGCGGGCCATAACGGCGATCTCGTCGATGTAGCGTCTAGAACAGGAGAGCCGGATGAGGGAAGGGATGTCGCAGAAGAACTGATGGATGGCGTTGGTGTCACAGAAGAGGAGAGAGAAAGTCACGGAGGTGTGGATGACTCCGTTCAGCCCCCCGCCGAGCCATGAGGCGGCGACCATCTTCCCACAGGCCCCTAGATCCATGATGACCTCGTAGTGCACGGAGAGGCAGATGGCAGCATAGCAGTCGTAGGACATGGCCGTGAGGAGGAACATCTCTGAGGCGACAAGCAGGACCACTAAGAAGAACTGGGTGGCACAGCCCAGGAAAGAAATGGATATACGGTCGGTCAGAGAGTTGTAGATGGATTTGGGCACAGTGACGGAGATGTAGCAAGGGGTCGAGGACGGACAGGTTCCTGAGGAAGAAGTACATGGGAGTCTGGAGGCGCCAGTCGAGGGCGGTGACAACGACCATGTGGAGATTCCCCGCCAGGGCCGCCAGGTGGGCCAGGAGGAACAGCGCGGCCTGGACCAACTGCAGCTTCCAGACCTCCAAGAATCCCAGGAGCAGGAATTTCCTCAACGCCGTGTGGTTGCCCATTTCTTCCTTGTGGGGAAATAGGAAATAAGGTCCTGTGGGATGGATGGAGGTGAAAATATGTTATCCAAGCAGTGTGGTCTAGTGACTAGAGCACGGGCCTGGGAGTCAGAAGACCTGGGCTTTACTCTCGGTTCTGCCATGTGCCTGCTGTGTGACCTTGGGTAAGTCACTTCACTTCTCTGGACCCCAGTTACCTCAACTGCAAAATGAGGATTAAATCCTACTCTTTCCTCCTTTTCATTTTCCCTGAACCCAGGGTGTGACGTCTACAGATGAAAGACATTCAATCAATACCATTGATTGATTGATGGATTGACTTTTGGGAAATGCTGCTCAGGAAGGGACATATTTAAGAAAAATCCCAACAGCTTTAATTTTTCTCCAAAATGAGGAAATCTGCAACTACAGCTGAACCCAAGCTCCTCCAGTTTTCATTATAAAAAAAATAATGATGGTATTTGCTAAGCACTTACTATGTGCCTAGCACTGTTCTAAGCGCTGGGGTAGATCCAAGGTAATCAGGTTGTCCCACGTGGGGCTCACAGACTTAGTCCCCATTTTACCCATAAGGGAACTGAGGCACAGAGAAGTTAAGCGATTTGCACAAAGTCACGCATGTGAGAAGTGACAGAGGCGGGATTAAAACCCATGACCTCTGACTCCCAAACCCACGCTCTTTCCACTAAGCCATGCTGCTTCTCCCAATCAATCAATCAATCAATCAGTCAATCGATCAATGGCATTTATTGGCTATTTGCAGAGCACTGTACTAAATGCTGGGGAGAGTGCAATTCAACAGAATTAGCAGACATGTTCCCTGCCCACAATGGGCTTTCAGTCTAGAGGGGGAGACAGACATTAATATAAATAAAGAAATATGGTACAAGGCTCCATATCACGGGCTACGGCAGGATGGAGGGCAGGTTAAGACTTCATTCATTCAGTCTTATTTATTGAGCAAGGGGGTAGAGCAGAGGGAGGGAGTTGCGTCCATGGGGAGGGGAGGAGGAGCAGAGGAAAAGGGGGGCTCGGTCTGGGAAGGCCTCCTGAAGGAGGTGAGCTCTCAGCAGGGCTTTGAAGGGAGGAAGGGAGCTAGCTTGGTGGATGTGTGTGTGTGGGGGTATTCCAGGCAAGGGGAAGGGCGTAATAAACTCTATTACATTGGACTTTTCCAATCGCTCATTCAGTGCTCTGCACACAGTGAGCACTGGAAAATACCACTGATTCTTTGACTAACGTCTGCCTCTAATTCTAGACCGTAAGCTCGTTCATTCCTTCATTCAGGCATATTTTGAGCGCTTACCGTGTGCAAAGCACTGGACTAAGCGCTTGGAAATCAATCAATCAATAAATAAATCGTATTTATTGAGCGCTTACTCTGTGCAGAGCACTGTACTAAGCGCTTGGGAAGTGCAAGTTGGCAACATATAGAGACGGTCCCTACCCAACAGTGGGCTCACAATCTAGAAGGGGGAGACAGAGAACAAAACCAAACATATTAACAAAATAAAATAAATAGAAATGGATAGAGAGAAACAGAGAGGGGGCAGAGAAACAGAGAGACAGAGAAAGAGAGGAAGAAATAGAGAAATGGAGAGAGAGAGAGTCCAATTCGGCTACAGATAGAGACAATCCCTACCCAACAAGGGGCTCACAGTCTAGAAGGGGGAGACAGACAACAAAAGAAAACAAGGAGACAGGCATGAACAAACCAAGTAGCCAGGCAGTGGGCAGCGAACGTGTCTACCCACTCTGAACTAGTGTGCTCTCCCAAGCGCTACATGCAGTGCTCTACTCCCAGTAAGCCCTCATTGATTGATGGATTCCCTCCTTAGCTCTCACAATTACCTGGGTCTCAGCCACCGCACTCACGATCGCCAGAAAGTGCTCTAGATCTCTGATGGTCTTCTCATCTGAGCCCAGAACGGGTGGCCAATGCTCTCAGAACAATTGTTAAGCAATTATATTATTATTATTATGGCATTTGTTAAGCACTCACTATGCCATTATTATGGCATTTTTTAAGCACTTACTGTATTCTTTTTATCGTTGTGGAATCTTCTTCGAGGATGAAGGACAACTATCAATTAATCAGTGGTATCTACTAAGGAATTAAGTGCTTAGTACAGTGCTCTACACATGGTAGGCCCTCAATAAATACCCTTGATGATGATGATGATGCAGAGCACTGTACTAAGCGCTTGGGAGCATTCGATACAACAGAGTTGGTAGATGTGATTCCTGTCCACTCTTAGATTGTAATCTGCATGAGGAACAGGGACCGTGTTTAATTCCCCATCCGTGTACTTTCTCCTGTCATTTATGATAATAATAATAATAATGATGATGACACTTGTTAAGCGCTTACTATGGGCCAAGCACTGTTCTAAGCGCTGGGGGGATACAAGATCATCAGGTTATCCCACGTGGGGATTACAGTCTTCACCACCATTTTCCAGATAAGGTAACTAAGGCTCAGAGAAATGAAGTGACTTGCCCAAAGTCACACAGCTGACAAGTGGCGGAGCCGGGATTAGAACCCACGACCTCTGACTCACAAGCCCGGGCTCTTTCCACTGAGCCACGCTGCTTCTCTTATTCATTTATTCATTCATTCAATCAATCGTATTTATTGAGCGCTTGCTGTGTGCAGAGTACTGTACTAAGCTCTTTGGAAGTACAAGTCGTCATTCAGTCGTATTAATTGAGCTTTTACTATGTGCAGAGCACTCCACTAAGCGCTTGGTACAGTGCTCTTCCGCGGAAGAGTACAGGGCCTTCCCCGGAAGGCCCGGGGATAAAGTGGGAGAGCTTCCTGGAGACTGCCCAATGGAAAAGTTCTTCTTTGACCCTCTCCGGCCTCAGGGGAATGGGCTCTCTGGTTTCGGTTGGGGTTTCACAACCCAGAACGAACAAAAATGAAAGTCAGCCATCTCTTGGGTTGCTTATTCGTGTTACGGGAGAAAACGTGTTATCTTGTCTACCAAGTAGAAGATTTGGGGGGGTGGAGATGTCAACCAATCAATCAATCAATGGTATTTATTGAGTGCTTGCTATGTGCAGAACACTGTACTAAGCTCTGGGGAGAGCAAAATACAACATAATTAACGCTAAAATTAGTGTCGAAGAGGAGAAGAGGATTCCGATTATGTAACAATGTGAGACAAACAGAAATGACTCACCGTCAGCTTTAAAACACTCACAAATGGTACGATTATTATGTAGTTATAATATAGGATTTCTTTATACTGTTTACTTACTGATCTGCCCAGTGTGGGCAGGAAATGTCTCTCTATATAGCTGAATTGTACTTTCCAAGCTCTTAGTACAGTGCTCTACACACAGTAAGTGCTCAATAAATACGACTGAATGAATGAATGCTCTGCACCCAGTAAGCACTTAATGAATGCAATTACGACTTCTACTACGTACCTATGAGAAGTACATAGCACCTATGTACTAAGTGAAGCAGCATGGCTCAGTGGAAAGAGCAGGGGCTTGGGAGTCAGAGGTCATGGGTTCAAATCCCGCCTCGGCCACTTGTCAGCTGTGTGAAGCAAGTCACTTCACTTCTCTGGGCCTCCGTTCCCTCATCTGTAAAATGGGGATGAAGACTGTGAGCCCCACGTGGGACAATCTGATCACCTTGTATCCTCCCCAGCGATTAGAACAGTGCTTTGCACATAGTAAGCACTTTACAAATGCCATTATTATCATTATTATTAATGTTATTACTATCTGAACGTGAATCCCTGGACCACAGTTTAAGTGGGTTGTCCAAACAGCGCTTAGAATAGCGTTTTTGACGCCTAGTAAGCGCTTAAGAATTGCCATCAAAACAAACAAACAACAAAACCTCAGGTGTGCCAGGAGATTAGCAAAGGCCTGGCAGGAAGTGCAGTATATCAGGTGGTTTCACTCTGTCTCTGAGCTCTTTGGTCTCCCCTAGACAATCACCCCAACTAGTGAAAGCGGTGACAGGGGTGGACACAGTGATACAACGATGGCCCGCCACACCTCCCAACAGGAAAAGGATAAAATATCCCACTCCCACCACGGCTCGGCTCATTCCGGCTTCTCCTCGAAAGGAGAGGAGGTGACCATCAGAGATTTGCTCTTGGGTTCCAGCTTTTGGAGAAGAGGAGGCGGACGAGATTTGTTGACTCAATCCCTCCCATCTCAGGTGGTGACCGGTACGTGAGAACTCTATGTGCCATTCTATCCGTTGTCAGATTGTCAGGAAAAGTGGTGTGGGGTTTAGCGGCCACAGCGGAGAAGTAGTGTGGCCTATTGGAAAGAGCCCGGGCCTGGAAGCCAGAAGGACCTGGGTTCTAATCCCGGCTCTGACGCTTGCCCACTGACTGTCTGCCTTGGGACAAGTCACTTGGCTTCTCTGTGCCTCAGTGACCTCAACTGTAAAATGGGGATTAAGACGGTGAGCCTCATGTGGGACAGGGACTGTGTCCAACTTGATTAGCTTGAATCTACCCCAGCGCTTAGTATATCGCCGGGCACATAGTAAGTACTAAACATATACCATAAAAAATACATGTTTCCTGAAAAGATCCAGAGAGTCTCTATGCATCCCTAGACTGCATTCTCGTCTATTTGTTTATTTTTATTTATTTATTATTTATTAAGGACTCCCCATGTGTCATGTACTGTTCTAAGCACTGGAGTAATAATAATAATAATAATAATAACAATAATAATAATAATAATAATAATAATAATAATAATAATGGCATTTATTAAGCGCTTACTATGTACAAAGCACTGGGGAGGCTAGAAAGTGATCAGGGTGCCCCATGGGGAGCTCACAGTCAATCCCCATTTCACAGATAAGGCTACTGAGGGACAAAGAAGTTAAGTGACTTGCCCAAAGTCACACGGCTGACAATTGGTGGACCCGGGATTTGAAAACATGATCCCTGACTCCAAAGCCCGGGCTCTTTCCACTGAGCCACGCTGCTTCTCGTGGCTCTTGTACCTTCTCGTAGATACAAGTTAATCTGTTTTGATGGAGTTCTTATTTATTTATTTTATAATTTTTATTTATTTATTATTTATTAAGTGCTCCCCACGTTTCAAGCACTGTTCCAAGCACTGGGGTAGATACAGTTTAATCTCTTTGGACGTAGTTCCGGTCCCAGATAGAGCTCACAGTTTAAGTAGGAAGGAATACAAGCTCAGTGAGGTCAGGTAATGTGTCTATCAATTCTGTTGTACTCTCCAAGTGCTTAGTGTATCACACAGTGAGCACTCAATAAGTACCACAGGATGATCGATATTGATGTGGGAATAAAGGGTCCATACTAACGGAAAGAGCAGAGGGTTCTGAGTCACTTCTCTGCTGTGTGATCTTGGACAAATCACTTAAATTCTCTATGACTCAGTTTCCTCATCTATAAAATGGGCATTAAAATATCTGTTTTCCTTCCTCTTAGACTATAAACCCCATCTAGGACGGGAACTGCATCTGATCTATTAATAATAATAATAATTATGGTATTTGTTAAGCACCAACTATGTGCCAAGAACTGGTCTAAGCACTAGGGTAGATACGAGGTAATCAGGTTGTCCCACGTGGGGCTCCCAGTCTTAATCCCCATTTTACAGATGAGGGTACTGAGGCGCAGAGAAGTGAAGTGACTTGCCCAAAGTCACCGAGATGATAAGTGGCAGAGCCAGGATTAGAACCCACGACCT
This sequence comes from Tachyglossus aculeatus, assembly GCF_015852505.1. Taxonomy (NCBI): domain Eukaryota; kingdom Metazoa; phylum Chordata; class Mammalia; order Monotremata; family Tachyglossidae; genus Tachyglossus; species Tachyglossus aculeatus. Next base: position 1,933,357 of record NW_024044844.1, read on the forward strand.
CTGACTCCCAAGCCCGGGCTATTTCCACTAAGCCACGATTGGACTTTATCCATTCCAGCGCTTAGAACATAGTATGTGCTCAACAAATGCCACAAGGAATAATAATGATGGTATTTGTTAAGCGCTTACTATGTGCAAAACACTGTTCTAAGCGCTGGGGCGGATACAAGGTGATCAGGTTGTCCCACGTGGGGCTCACAATCTTAATCTCCATTTTCCAGATGAGGGAACTGAGGCACAGAAAAGTTAAGTGACTTGCCCAAAGTCACACTGATGACAATTGGCGTAGCCGGGATTTGAACCCCTGACCTCTGACACCAAAGCCCATGCTCTTTCCACTGAGCCACGCTGCTTCTCTCTGAGCCATGCTGCTCCGGTGATTCGAACATATTATTATTATTATGGTATTTACCGTCTAATAGAAAATGGGTATCCTCAAAGTGGCTGTGTGTCATCAATCAATTGATCAATCAATGGTATTTGTTGAACCTATCAATTAATCGTATTTATTGCGATTATCCCAGCCAGAGCACTGTGCTAAGCACTAGGGAGAGTATAGTATAACAGAGCTGGTTGACATGTTCCTTGTCCACAAGGAGTTTATAGTCTAGAAGGGGAAGCAGCCATTGATTAATCCAACCATAAATCAATGGCATGTATTGAGCGCTGACCATGCACAGAGAAATGTACTAAGCACTTGGGAGAGTCAAATACGTGTCACCATGATCTTGCACATCAGAAGAAAGTAGGAATAGTAGTAAAAGTATTTACGAAGAGCTTACTGTGTGATGATTTGACACATTTGTAATGGCTAAAAACGGTCTTCTACACAGCTAGGACATCTTATCTCTGGGAAGGAAGCGGTCAACGGCACGGTGCTGACGGGATTCCTCCTGCTGGAATTCTCGGAGGTCCGGGAGCTGCAGCTAGTCCAGGCTGCGCTGTTCCTCCTGGTCTACCTGGCGGCCCTGATGGAGAATCTCCTCCTCGTCGCCACCACCGCCCTCGACCGGCGCCTCCACACCCCCATATACCTCTTCCTCAGGAACCTGTCCATCCTCGACCTCTGCTACATCTCCGTCACCGTCCCCAAATCCATCCACAACTCCCTGACCGACCGCAGAGAAATCTCTGTCCCGGTTTGCATCTCTCAAGTCTTCTTAGTAATCACCCTTGTGGGTGTCGAAGTGGCCTTCCTCACGGCGATGACCTACGACCGCCACGCCGCCATCTGCCTGCCTCTGCTCTACGAGGTCATCATGAGCAGAGGGGCCTACGGGAAGATGGCTGCCGCCTCCTGGCTGGGTCGTACCGCAACAGTCGCCACGCACGCGACCGCCACCTTCTCTGTTGGCTTCGGCGGATCCAACGTGATGCGCCATTTCTTCTGTGACGCTCCCCAAATGATGGAACTTTCAGGCCCCAGTGGGAACCTCCAGGAGATTGGAGTCACGGTCTTCTCCGCCGTTCTGAACGTCTCATGTCTCGTCTCCATCGTCGTCTCGTATGTGCACATCTTCCAGACCTTGCTGAGGACGCCGGCCGCCGAGGGCAGGGCCAAAGACTTCTCCACCTGTCTGCCCCACCTCACCGTGGTGATTCTATTCATCTCCACGGGAACTGTCGCCCACCTCGAGCCGCCCTCAGACTCCTCCTCCATGCTGGACCTGCTGTTATCTGTTTCTACACAGTGGAGCACCCAGCCATGAACTCCCTCATCTACAGCCTGAGGAACCGGGATGTGAAGGCCGCCCTGAGGAGGGTGCTGGGAGTGAGATGATGGCTCTGAGGAACAGGGACACAGGGATGAGTACCTTTGGGGGAAATATCCCGTAGGAAACACATCACCTTCTTAATAATCATAATGTTCATATTTGTTAAGCGCTTACTATGTGCCAGGAACTGTTCTAAGCACTCTAGTAGATACAAAGTCAACAGGTTGTCCCACGTGGGTCTCACAGTCTTATTCCCCATTTTACAGATGAGGAAACTGAGGTCCAGAGAAGTGATGTGACTTGCCTAAAGTCACACAAGTGACAAGTGGTGGAGCCGGGATTTAAACCCACGACCTCTGACTGTCAAGCCCCGGATGTTTCCACTATGCCACGCTGCTTCTCCTCTCTTCTTCTAGGGAAGACTCAGGCAATCAATCACTCAATTAATCTACCAAATGTTGTTTAATGGTAGTTGTTGAGCATTTACTATGTGCCAGGCGCTGAACTGGTTGAGCATTTACTATGTGCCGGGCCTGGAATGCCCTCCCTCTGCCCATCCGCCAAGCTAGCTCTCTTCCTCCCTTCAAGGCCCTGCTGAGCGCTCACCTGCTCCAGGAGGCCTTCCCAGACTGAGCCCCTTCCTTCTTCTCCCCCTCGTCCCCCTCTTCATCCCCCCATCTTACCTCCTTCCCTTCCCCACAGCACCTGTATATATGTATATATGTTTGTACATATTTATTACTCTATTTATTTATTTATTTTACTTGTACATATCTATTCTATTTATTTTATTTTGTTAGTATGTTTGGTTTTGTTCTCTGTCTCCCCCTTTTAGACTGTGAGCCCACTGTGGGGTAGGGACTATCTCTATGTGTTGCCAATTTGTACTTCCCAAGCGCTTAGTACAGTGCTTTACACATAGTAAGCACTCAATAAATGCGATTGATGATGATGATGAACTAAGCGCTGGGGTAGATACAAACTCATCAGGTTCGACACAGTCCCTGTCCCACATGGTAATCACTCCCAGTTCGCTAGTGGAACCCTGAAACAAACTCCATTTAACGGTATCACTGGTATTTAGCGAGCACTTACTGCGCAGAGCACTGTACTAAGCACTTGGGACAATACAACCCTGTTGGTAGAAACGTTCCCTGCCCACATCGATTTTACAAACTATGTAAGCAGAAACCCCTGAACTAAACCACCCAGACCTGTAATTCTAGAGCAAAGCATACAAGCCTGAGTAGCAGTGTGAAGAGTGGAAAGTGCGTAGGGCATGGTGTCAGTAGGCCCTGAGTTCTAATTCCGGCTTCACCGCTTGCCCGCTGTGTGACCTTGGGCAAGTCACTTCACTTCCTCGGGCCTCAAGTACCTCATCTGAAAAATGGGGATTAAGACTGTGAATCCAACGTGAGACAGGGGCTGCCTCCACCCCAACTAGTTTGCATCGACCCCACCCCTTAGTACAGTGTCTGGCCCATAGTAAGGGCTTAGTAGCAACACCAAGAAGTAGGAGAAAGAATCAGAAGCAGTCCAGGGTGTGTCTGTAAACGGAATGGCCTTTGTTTGTCTCAGCAGAAACTAAAGTCATAAATGGAAATGAGAGACTGAACTCTTCGCATTGCACCCAGAACTCCACACGTCCAGCACAGTTCTGCCAAAGCCAGGCGAAACAAGAACCAAGGAGGGAAAACGATCTTGCAGCCATAAGAATTGGGATAATAATAATACTGATGGCATTTATTAAGCACTTACTATGTGCAAAGCACTGTTCTAAGCGCTGATCTGGCGGGAGCAGTGGGGGGAACAATTCAGAAAGCTGGAGGTCCAGCAAAAAGATGCAGATGAATAATACTAATAATAATTTAGGTATTTGGTAAGCTCTTACTATGTGCCAAGCACTGTTCTAAGCCCTGGGTAGATACAAGGTAATCAGGTTGTCCCACATGGGGCTCACAGTCTTAATCCCCATTTTCCAGATGAGGTAACCGAGGCAAAGAGAAGTGAAGTGACTTGCCCAAAGTCATACAGCCTACAAGTGCTGGATTCGGGATTAGAACCCACGAACTCTGACTCCCAAGCCCGGGCTCTTTCCACTATGCCACGCTGCTTCTCTATGATGAAGGCCTTCCCAGACTAAGCCCCCCTTTTTCTCAGCTCCCTCCCATCCACGTCACCTCAACTCACTCCCTTTGCTCTTCCCCGCCACTCCACACCCCACAGCACTTATAATAATAATAATAATGATGGTATTTGTTAAGCGCTTACTATGTGTGAAGCACTGTTCTAAGCGCTGGGGGGGACACAAGGGTGATTAGGTTGTCCCACGTGCGGCTCAGAATCTTAATCCCCATTTTCCAGATGAGGGAACTGAGGCACAGAGAAGTTAAGCGACTTGCCCAAAGTCATACAGCAGACAAATCACGGAGCCAGGATTTGAACCCATGACCTCAGACTCCCAAGCACGTTCTCTTTCCACTGAGCCACGCTGCTTCTCTGATTTATGTGTATATGCATTATACGTGTACTTCTATTTATTTCTATGGATGTCTGTATACTTGTTTTGATGTGTGCGCATATATAATTTTGTTTATTTATATTGATGCCTGTTTACTTGTTTTGATGTCTGTCTTCCCCCTTCTAGACTGTAAGCCCTGTGTGGGCAGGGACTGTCTCTATTGCTGAATTGCACTTTCCAAGCGCTTAGTACGGTGCTGTGCACACAGTAAGTGCTGAATAAATGCGATTGAATGAATGGTTGAATGAAGGATGCAGATCATGAATGAAGACAGTTGTCATGCTGTCCATGCTGTTATTCATTCATTCACTCGATCGTATATAATAATAATAATAATAATAATAATAATAATGGTATTTATTAAGTGCTTACTATGTGCCAAGAGCTGACCTAAGTGCTGGGGTAGATACAAAGTTATCAGGTTGTCCCATGTGCCAAGCACTGGTCTAAGCGCTGGGGAGGTTACAAGGTGATCAGGTTGTCCCACAGGGGGCTCACAGTCTTCATCCCCATCTTACAGATGAGTTAACTGAGGCCCAGAGAAGTGAATTGAGTTGCCCAAAGTCACACAGTTGACAAGTGGCAGAGCTGGGTTTTGTTTTGTTGGCTGTCTCCGCTCTTCTAGAATGTGACCCCATTGTTGGGTAGGGATTGTCTCCATCCGTTGCCGAATTGTACTTTCCAAGCGCTTGGTACAGTGCTCTGCACGCAGTAAGTGCTCAATAAATACGATTGAATGAATGAATGAGCGAACAAGCTAGAACTAATCCATCAGTGGTATTTATTGAGCCCTTACTGTGGAGAGAGCACTGTAGTAAGTGCTTGGGAGAGTTCAGTAGAGCAGACGTGGTAGACATAATGGTCCCCAGAAAAAGTGGTAGGGAACAGAGGAGGATGAGAAGGGGGGGACAGAGAGGGAACGTGCTAGAAAAATATACGGAAAATCGAGTTTCTCTCTATTTTCGTTAGAACCTGTTGGGATGCAAAATCCATATCCTAATTCTCCCTTTTCAGTGTTACATGACCAGAATTTCCTTCTAGGAATCTACCCTCAGTCCCACCTGCTTCAGGGTCAGCTACTGACTCTTATCCTGGCTGAAGAGGAGGCGGAATGAAAACCCTTCCCCTTCTGAGCTGAGAAGAACCCTTGGAAGATTCTCCACTCCAGGGTAGGTATTCAAAGAGCTCCATATTTCTTCGAGAGATCGAATTTCCTCCCCTTTTCTCGCCCCTCTCCACATTCTTCCACCTTTCTCTGGAGCCGGGGTGTCCAAAGGGGGACACAGGAAAGCAGCGTGGCTCAGTGGAAAGAGCCTGGGCTTGGGAGTCAGAGGTCATGGGTTCTAAAACTGGCTCCGCCATTTGTCAGCTGTGTGACTTTGGGCAAGTCACTTCACGTCTCTGGGCCTCAGTTAACTCATCGGGAAAATGGGGATTAAGACTGTAAGCCCCACGTGGGACAACCCGATTACCTTGTATCTACCCCAGCGCTTAGAACAGCGCTAGGCACATAGTAAGTACTTAAAAAATACCATCATTATTATTATTATTATCTTAGAATCGGAGCTCCTTGGGGGCCAAGGGCCCTATCTATGTCACTCCCAACCTTAGTAGAGTGCTTTGCACATAGTAAGAGTGAAATGAATACCATTCCTACTACAACAGAACGTCACTGAATCTGCACAGGGGGCACGATCAATACTACTGCTGGATGACCTTGGGTTCGTCACTTAACTTCTCTGTGCCTCAGTTACTTCATCTATAAAACGGGGATGAAGACTGTGAGCCCCACGTGGGACAACCTGATTACCTTGTATCTACCCCAGCGCTTAGAACAGTGCTTGGCACATAATAAGTACTTAACAAATACCATTATTATTATTGTTATTATTACTACTACTACTGACTTGCTTTTTCTCTGATTCTCTTTCTCACTTGCTCTCTCCTGTTTTTCTCTCCCTTTCACTCCTTCATACGTTTTTCTCCTTCCCTCTCTTTTCCTCCTGCTGGCACCCATTTTTTCTCTCGTCCTCTTGCTATTTTTCTATCAATCTCTCCCTCTCGCTTTTCTCTCCCTATCATTTTTTCTTGCACTTTTTTCTCCCTCTCGCTCTCTTTACGCCACTCTCAATTTTTCATTCCATCTCCCTCTCTATTCCCTTGCTTTCTCTGTCTCTGGTTTTTCTCTCTTGCTCTCACGCTGTTTTCTCCTTCTCACTCTGTCGCGCTTTTTCTCTCCCTCTCACTCTTTCCCCTTTCCCTCACCTTTTCTCTCCCTTATGCTCTCTCTCACTCTCTCTTGCTTTTCTCCCCGCTCACTCTCTCTCGTATTTTTTCTCCCTTTCACTTGTTTTCCCTCACTCCCTCTCTCTTGCTTTTTCTCTCCTTTATACTTTTCCTTTCACGCTTTCATTTTTCTTTTCCTCTCACTCTCACTCTTGCACCTTTTTCTTCCACTCCCTCGGTTTCCTCCGTCTTTCGTTTTCTCTCCCTTTCACTGTCCCTTGCTCTTTCGTTTTTTCTCCCCCCATGATATTTTTCCCTCTCTCTCTGTCTTGCCTTTTCTTGCCCTCACGCTCTTTCCCTCATTTTTTCCTCTTGGCTTTTCTCTCCCTTGGACACTCTTTCCCTCACTCTCTCACTTTTTCTCTTCCTTTCTCTTTCCCTCACTCCCTCTCTCTCATTTTCCACACCTTTTCCTCTTTCCCACTCCCCTTTTCCATCCATTTCTCTCCCTGCCTCCCTCACTCTTATTTCTCTCCCTCACTCTTATTTTTTCTCTCCTCCTTTCCCTCTTTCCCTCTCCCTCTTTCTCTCATCCTCTCTCTTTCCCTGCCTCCTTCGCTTTTCCTACAAGGACGATGCCGAATGGCACTTCTGGGGAGGACTTTGTCTTGGTGGGTTTCTCTGCTCAGCCCCAGTTAGAGAAGATCCTCTTCGTGGTTGTCTTGTACCTGCTAACCCTGGTGGGCAACACCGCCATCATTTCGGTGACCTGCCTGGATCTCTGTCTCTATATGCCCATGTACTTCTTCCTGTCTCACCTCTCCCTCGTGGACCTCTGCATCACCACCAGCATCATCCCCCAGCTTCGGTGGAGCCACCGGGACCCCACCAAGACCATCACAGTGGTCGGTTGTGCCGTGTAGCTCTACGTCTCCCTGGCCCTGGGGTCGACGGAGTGTGTCCTTCTGGCTGTCATGGCCTTGGACTGTTACACCGCCATCTGCCCACCCCTTCACTACACCACCATCATGCACCCGCGGCTCTGCCGGGCCCTGGTGAGATTAGCCTGGCTGAGCGATATGGGGGCCAGGCCACCGAAATCTTCCACCTGCCCCGCTGCGGGCACCGGCTACTTCCCCACTTCCTCTGTGAGACGCCCGCCCTGCTCAAACTGGCCTCTGTGTACGTCCGGGTCAATGTGATCCAGCTCTTCGTAGGCACTCTGGTCCTGATTCTCCTGCCCTTGAGCCTGATCACGGTTTCCTATGGGTCCATCGCCAGGGCCGTGCTGAGGATCAAGTGACGTCGGATCTGGAGAAAGGCCCTGGATACCTGCGGGTCCCCTCTCCTGGTGGTCACTCTCTTCTACGGGTCCATCACGGTGGTCTACATCTGGCCCAACAGTTCCTTCTCTGGGACTTTGGACATGTTCCTGACCCTCTTCTACACCGTGGTCACCCCCACCCTCAACCCGCTCATCTACACCTTGAGGAACAAGGACGTGAAGGGATCGGTGAGGAGGATTCTGCGAACAGACCAGAGTTCAGAAAAGGGCTAGCATCTTGAATCAAATTTGTCTAGAGTTCTGGAGAAGGGCGGGAAAGGTAGCAGCTAAAACAGACAACTCTCTACGGAAGGAATACAGATATCTGGACAAATATCGGACAGTGAGAATAATTGTGGTATCCGTTAAGTGCTTATCACGTGCCTATCACTGAACCAAGCACTGGGTTTAGGTAAAAGATAGGTAGGTCCCACAAGGGGCTCACAGTCTAAGTAAGAAGAACAGGTATCGAGGGAACTGAGGCGCGGAGAGGTTAAGTGAGTTGCCTAAGGTCACACTGCCCATAAGTGGCAGAGTCAGGATGAGAACCCAGGTCCTCTGACTCCCAGGCCCATGTTCTCTCCACTAGGCCAAGCTGCTTCTCTAAAATACCCCCGGGGGCACACATCCAAGGAATCCTAAGATTCGTATCCTGAATTACACTCAGAAACGTATGTATCCATTGATGAGACACTTTACGCTACAGGATGTGTGTTAATCAACTTTCCCACCTTCGCTGTGATGAATGCCTGCTTCCCTGTCTAGACTGCTGGCTCCTTGTGGGCAGGAAACGTGTCTGTTATATTGCATTCTCCCAAGTGCTTAGTACAGTGCTTTGCACATAGTAATCATTCAATAAATACCATTGATGGATAGATTAATGTCTGTCTCCCCCTTTCGAATTCAAGCTTCTGTGGGCAGAGAATATGTCTACCAACTCTTTTATTGTACTCTCTCAAGCGCATAGTACAGTGCTCTTCACACAGTAAGCGCTCAATAAACCTGATTAACTGATTACTATAAATACTCTTAATACTCTACTATTTCCCCTTTCCGCAGTCTATTTTTATGCCTGTCTTCCCCTGAAGATTCTTAGCTCACTGTGGGCAATGAACTACGTGCCAGGCACTTTACTAAGTGCTGCGATAAATACCAGACGGTTCGGTTGGACACAGTCCGTGTCCCACGTGGGGCTCACCATTTTACTTCCCATTTTACAGATGAGGTAACCGAGGCACGGAGAAGTGAAGTGACTTGCCCAAAGTTCATCAAGGCTCCTTGGAAATCTGTTGATGTGAGCCCGTTTTTGGGCAGGGATTGTCTCTGTTGCCGAATTGTACTTTCCAAGCGTTTAGTCCAGTTCTCTGCACACAGTAAGTGCTCAATAAATACGACGGAATGAATGAATTTCATGAGAAGCAGCATGGTTTAGCGGAAAGTGCCCGGGCCTGGGAGTCAGAGGACGTGGATTCTAATCCCGACTCCGCCACTTGTCTGCTGTGTGACCTTGGCCAAGCCACGTAAATTCTCTGTGCCTCAGTGACCTCATCTGTAAAATGGGGATTAAAACGGTGAACCCCACGTGGGACAACCTTGTACCTACCCGAGCACTTAGAAGAGTGCTTGGAACACAGTAAGCGCTTAGGAAATACCGTAATTATTAATTATTATTATTTTTAGGCCAGGGCATCATCCGTTGACAGCACACCTGCTCCCAAGGAGCTGACAACCTAAAGGAAAGTTCCCTGGGGCGGTTTCTTCCCTAAAAGGTTTTCCATGGCGGCCTTCACGTCCCGGTTCCTCAGGCTATAGATGAGGGGGCTCAGGGCTCGGGGCACCACTGTGTAGAACACGGACACCAGCAGGTCCAGCGCCGAGGGGGAATCGGATATCGGCTTCAGGTAGACAGAGGAGCCAGAAGTGAAGAAAAAGATGACGATGGCGAGGTGGGGCAGGCAGGTGGAGAATACTTTGACCCGGCCCTCTGCGGCTGGCATCCTCAGCACAGCCCCGAAGATGCGCACGTACGAGACTACGATGAGCACGAAGCAGAAGAACGGTAAGCCGACGGTCACGGCTAAACTCAGGTTTTCGGTGCCTTGGCTAGAGGTGCAGGCGGGCCTCAGCAACTGGGGGCCATCGCAAAAGAACTGATGGACGACGTTTGGACAACTGGACAGGGAGAAGACGCTGGTGGTGAAGAGGGAGGCGTTCAGACCGCTGCTGCGACAGGAGGCAGCCAGCATGGAGGCCCAGGCCCTATGGTAGATGATGGTATCATAGCGTGGGGGAGGCAGATGACCACGAAGCGGGCGTGGGACCTGACTGCCAGCAAGGCCATCTCTTTTCCCGCCATGAAAATCACGAGAAAGACCTGGACAGTAGAATTCCTCATCTATCTCCCGAATCCCACCTCTCTTGGCTCTAACCTCCTCCCCTTGAATATCCAACTACTCTCACTTGACATTTTTAGTGGTATTTGTTAAGCGTTTACTATTTGTCAGACGCTCTTCTAAACGCTGGGGTAGATACAACTTAATTAGGTTGGACGCAGTCCTTGGCCCACAAGGGGCCCACGGTCTAAATAGGAGGGACAACAGGAGAACTAAGGCACAGAGAAGTGAAGTTACTTGCCCAAGGTCACACAGACATCAATTGGAAGAGAAAGGATAAGAACCCATGTCATCAGACACCCAGGCCTGGGCTCTTTCCACAAGGCCACACCGCTTCTGTGTTAAAACCAAGCGACTCATCTTCCACCCTAAGCCCGTCCCTATATCTAACTTTCCCCTCTCTGAAAATGACACCTGTTCTCTCTGTCCCAAAAACCTGGAGTCTTCCTCTGCTCCTCATTCAGGGTGGAAATTGAAAGACAATTTCCTGATAAATCTTGCCTATTCTTCTTCTTCAATAGTTCCCAGAATCTCTCCTCACCCAAAAAATTACCATCCTAATCCATGCTCTCATTGTATAGCCACTACACTACTTTATCTGCCCTCCACCACATTGTCTCTAGACTGTGAGTTTGTTGTGGCAGGGAATGTCTTTTGTTGTTGTAGTGTACTCTACCAAGCGCTTAGTACAGTGCTTTGCACACGGTAAGCGCTCAATAAATACGATTGAATGAATTGCCTCTGTCCTCATCCTTCTCCACTGTTTTATAGATCATTTTCTTGAAGTGTCCAACCCAATTAGGATGGTCAGGTCCTGGGAATCAGAGAGCCTAGGTTCCAATCCTGACTCTGCCACTTGTTTGTTGTATGACCTTGAACAACTCACTTAGGTTCTCCGTACCTCAGTTTCCTCATCTGTAAAATGGCGATCAATACCTGTTCACCCTCCCTTCTGGGCTCTGAGATGCATCTGGCATGTAGTCTGTCTGACCTGACCATCTATATCTACTGTAGTGCTTGGTACCCAGTAACCACTTAATAAAAGATCACAATTATTATTACATAACATTTCTCTCTCTCTCTTTGTTCCATGCAACCTAACTGCCTAATTGTACTTCACTTTAAATCCTCTCTCCTGCATCCCCAGCCTCAGAGTGTCCTGAATTTGAAAGTCCTGTCCCTCAAAAATCCACCAGACTTCGGTCTTCCTAAAATCTCACCTCTTCTAACAAGCCATCCCTATTAACTCCCACATTCCTTCCTATCAACCCCAAACCGCTTTTACAGAAGAGGGAACCGAGGCACAGAGAAGTGACGTTACATGACTTGCCCAAGGTCCCACAGCAGACAAGTGGTGGAGGAGGGATAAAAATCCGAGTCTCCCAACTTCCAGACCTGGGCTCTTTCCACTGAGCCAGGCTGCTTGAATAACCACCCAATACGATACATATCACAACCAATTTATCAACCTCTCACCCTCCAGATTGTAAACTCGTTGCGGGCAGGGAATGTGTCTACCAACTCTGTTCCATTGTACTCTCCCAATCTCTTAGTACAGTACTCTGCACACACGATCAGTACTCTGCACACTGATTAGGCGATCAGTAAATACCATCGACGATGGCTAACCTTGCTTACCTGCTGTAGTTTGGAGTCTTCTGGTCTCCGCTGCTTTCTCCTTTTCCTCGCCGATCGGTTGGTCTTACGTCCATCAATCCTAGCTCATTGTGGTGGAGGACCCGAAAATAACTCGGATTTAACCATGGCGCACTCTCTTCAGGGCAGTATTGTTCTCTGACCTGGACCGGTCTTGTCCACCGAACAGCCCGGGGGATGGGGGGCCCTTGGGAGGGTCCCACAAACAGGGCCAGTCCTGAGCCCGCCCCAGGGAGCCTCATTAAGGCTCTGCATATCTCCGGCCCCGGGCCAACTGGGCTACCTACCTGTTTCAGGTCATGGGTCCTCCCCAAACTGGGAGGGAACAGCATCACCTAATGGTCAGAGCCCACACCTGTGACTCAGAAGGACCTGGATTCTAATTCCGGCTCTGCCACATGTCTGCTGTGTGACCTTAGGCTAGCCACCTGACTTCTCTGGGCCTCTGCTTACCTCATTTGTAAAATGGGGATGAAGACCGTGAGCCCCATGTGGGATGTGAACTGTTTCCAACCAGGTTGTTTCTACACCAGGACTTAGTACAGTGCCTGACGCCTAGTAAGAGCTTAGCAAATACCCACTCAGTAAGGCCTGTGACATTAATGAAACCTGCAGCCTGCTCTTCTGATATTGCCATGTCTTGCCAAAGGCATCTTTTATTAACAATAATAATAATAATAATGGCATTTGTTAAGCGCTTACAATGTGCCAAGCATTGTTCTAAGCGCTCGAGTAGAAACAAAGTAATCAGGTTGTCCCACATGGGGCTCACATTCTTCATCCCCATTTTACAGATGAGGTAACTGAGTCCCAGAGAAGTTAAGACACTTGCCCAAGGTCACACAGCAAATTAGAAAAGCAGCGTGGCTCAGTGAAAAGAGCATGGGTTTGGGAGCCAGAAGTTATGGGTTCTAATCCCGGTTCTGCTACCTGTCAGCTGTGTGACTTTGGGCAACTCACTTAGCTTCTCTGTACCTCAATTAACTCATTTGTAAAATGGGGATTAAGACTGTGAGCCGCACGTGGGACAACCTGATCACATTGTATCCCCCTCCAGGGCTTAGAACAGTGCTTTGCACATAGTAAGCGCTTAACAAATGCCATTATTGTTATCATTATTATTAGAACCCAGGCCTGGAACACAGAAGGACCTTTGTTGTAATTAAGTGCTTACTACGTGCCAAGAAAAGTATTAAGTGCTGGGGGAGATTCAGGGCAATCTGGTATACACAGGTCCGTGTCCCACGAGGGATTCACAGACTAAATAAGAGGGAAACGGGTATTGAATCCTCATTTTACTATTGAGAAAACTGAGGCGTTGAGAAATTGTCACTTTCCCATGGCTTTGCAGCAGAGAACTGGTAGAAGTGGGATTAGAATCCAGGTCCACTGACTCTCAGGCCTGTGTTCTTCCCAATACCACCCTGCATCTACACAGTTCGAAGCTTGGTGCTTCCAATAGAATGGAAGCTCCCTGGGGGCAGTCATTATATGTATTAATGTTGCATCCTAAGTAGGTGCTCAATAAGTAGAATTCATTGATTTAGTCCTATTCCTTCACCCCTAACATTAACGTCACTGAATTGAAGTCTTCCTTCCCTCTTCCTGTGCAGAGTCGACATCATTCCCCAGAATTGTTCAGTGTCTCCACGGTGAACTCACAGATCATTTTGAATTCAATAACTGTCTCCTCTCCATAGAGATTCACCATTACCTGTCCCGTCAGTTTCTTCACTCATCCCATCAATTGGCTCTATTTTTGGCTCTTCCATCATCCATTGCAGAAAGTCAACGCTGTCTATCCAAAATGCTCAACGTCTCCACGGTGACCGGATTCCTCCTGCTGGGATTCTCAGAGGTCCGGGAGCTGCAGCTGGTCCATGCGACGCTGTTCCTCTTGATCTACTTGGCGGCCCTGATGGGGAATCTCCTCATCATCGCCGTCACCATCCTCGACCGGCGCCTCCACACCCCCATGTACTTCTTCCTCAGGAACCTGTCCGTCCTTGACCTCTGCCTCATCAACTTGATCGTCCTCAACTCCTTGACCAACTGCAACTCCATCTCCTTCTTGGGCTGTGCCACTCAGGTCTTCCTGGTGGTTCTCTTTGCGGGTTCAGAGTTTCTCTTTCTCACGGAGATGCCCTAAGACCGCTACGCCACCATCTGCCTCCCCCAGCGCTATGAGCTCGTAATGAGCAACACGGCCTGTGGAAAGATGGCGACCATCTCCTGGCTCACCGGCGTGATGTTTGGAATCTTATATTCAGCTTCGACTCTCTCCCTGAGCTTTTGTGGGTCCAAACTCGTCCAGCAGTTCTTCTGTGACGTCCCCACCCTGCTGAAGATCTCCTGCTCCGAGGAGCACATCGCCATCGACGTGAGCGTCACCGGTGGGATAGCTTTACGTGTTGTCTGCTTCATTCTCATCATCGTCTCGTACGTGCACATATTCCAGGCCGTGCTGAGGATGCCGGCTTCTGAGGGCCGGGTCAAAGCCTTCTCCACCTCCCTGACCCTCCTTGTCGTCGTCACTCTCTTTGTCATGACTTGTTTCTTCGCTTATTTGAGGCCTCCGTCAGGTTCCCCCTCGACGCTGGACCTGCTGTTGTCCGTGTTGTACAACGTGGTGCCCCCGGCCCTGAACCCCTTCATCTACAGCCTGAGGAACTGGGACATGAAGGCAGCCTTGGGGAGAGTCCTAAAGGGGTGATTCCTCCTCCCGATTCTCAGGGACAAAATGTCTGTTTCCTTTTGCTGACTATCCCATTCCTCATCAGGATTCTGACAGTGGGGGTAGCTGTATAAAGAGCTATCCAAAGAAAAAGTCCAGTGTGTGTGGATTTGTCAATGTCTGGGACAGAGGCTGATAGGATGTGTGTGACTGTAATCCCGGTGTGGGGAGGGATTGTCTCTCTTTATTCTGAATTGTACTTTCTAAGCGCTTAGTACAGTGCTCTGCTCATGGTAAGCACTCAATAAATATGATTGATGAATGACTAAATGACTGACAAGTGATTGTTTGGGCGACATCATGGTTTAGTGGAATGAGTGTGTGGAGGCGTGAGATTAGAAATGTTTGCCCAGTTCTGCCACTGGCCTGCTGTATTACCTTGGTTCAGCTACGTAACCTCTTTGGGTCTCTCCATAAAATCGGGATTCAATATGTGCTCTCTCTTTCTCTTACAATCTGAGCCCCCGTGGGTCAGAAAACGTGTCTGATATGATTCGTTTGTTTCTACTCCAGCACTTGGCAGTCTTTTGAAAATAAATTCTTAATAAATTCAATAATGATAATGTTGATACTATTATTGATAATAACAGTAATTCTATGAATTTTACGATCACTCTTGGTGGTTATGAAAATCAGAAAATCGGAGAGTGACAAGGGAGATGGGAAGCAATCATGGAAACTTTTCCCCATATTTGACTGCCTGTTCACTTGTTTTGATGCCTGTCTCCCCCGTTCTAGACTGTGAGTCCGTTGTGGGCAGGGATGATCTATATTTGCCGCTGAATTGCGCTTTCCAAGCGCTTAGTACAGTGCCCTGCACACTATAAGCACTCAATAAATGCGATGGAGTCAATGAATGAATGAATTTGACTGATCAAATCCTAGCCTCGAATTCATTCGTTCATCCATCCATCCATCCGTCCGAACATAATAATAATAATAATAACAATAATGGCATTTATTAAGCGCTTACTACGTGCGAACCACTGTTCTAAGCTCTGGGGAGGTTACAAGGTGATCAGGCTGTCCCATGTGGGGCTCACAGTCTTAATCTCCATTTTACAGATGAGGTAACCGAGGCCCAGAGAAGTTATGTGACTTGCCCAAAGTCACACAGCTGACAATTGGCGGAACCGGGATTTGAACCCATGACCTCTGACTCCAAAGCCCATGCTCTTGTCACTGAGCCACGCTGTTCAAATCTGTCTGTCAGTTTACCCATCTGTCTGTCCATCCATCCATCCATCCATCCACCCGTCCATCCATCCATCCATCCATCCATCCATCCATCCATCCAACCATCCATCCATCCACAGTAATAGTGGTATTTGTTAAGCGCTTACTATGTGCCAGGCATTGTACTGCATGCTGGGGCATATACAAGCTAATCAGGTTTTACACAGTCCCTGTCCCAGATGGTGCTCACGGTCTCAATTCCCATTTTACACATGAGATAACTGAGGCATAGCGAAGTGAAGTGCCTTGCCTAAGGTCACACAGCAGATAATCCACCCATCCACCCATGCACCTACCCACCCACTCTTCCATCCATCCTTCCATCCATCCATCCATCCATCCATCCAACAACCCACCTATGCATCCATCTACCAGTTCATCCATCCATCCATCAATCAATGATATTTGTTGAATGCATCCTGGGTGCGAAGTACTGTAGTGAATCCTTCAGAGAGATCAAAATAAATTAAACACCACCCCTGCTTTCCAAGAGCTTAAAATCTAGCAGAGGAGATAGACACATAATTAATTAATGAGAGGACAAAGAAGAGAATGGAAAAAGTGGTAAATAGATGACTATGTGCTTCAAGAGCATATTTTATAAACGCCACTATGTAAAGAACGTTAATGGTGGGTGTGAGTGCAAAAATGGAGAAGTGGTCTAAGATGCTAATTGTTAGTTGCGAAAAGATGACTTAGGGAGAAGAAAGGTGAACTGTGTGAGGCACCCTGGAAGTGGTGGGATGATGGCGGAGCTTTGAAGATGGAGAAAGCTGTGTTCTGATGGAATGGAAGGGAGGAGGAGGAAATGTGGGCTGACATTATTTCTCCATTTTCCATCACTGAGATATTTTGTAAGGGGACAGGGCCATTCAGAGGAAAGAATGCAGTGACTGCCTCACCTCAGTTTGGTACAGTCTCAGCTCTGAGATAGAAGAGGACGCCCCTTTTGAAAACAGGGACTTTGCCGCCGTGTCCACCCACCCCGTATCGGTGATTCCTTCCCATCACCTAGTTCTCAGAACCACTCAGTCCCTCCCAAGTTGATAATAATAATAATTGCATTTGTTAAGCGCTTACTATGTGTCAAGAACTGTTCTAAGAGCTGGGGTAGATGCACCGTAATCAGGTTGTCCCAGCCGGGGTTCACAGTCAATCCCCATTTTGCAGATGTGGTAACTGAGGCCCAGAGAAGTTAAGTGGCTTGTGCAAAATCATACAGCAGATAAGGTGCGGAGGCGGGATTAGAACCCATATCCTCTGACACCCAAGCCTGTGTTCTTGCCACTAAGCCACGCAGCTTCTCATGCTGCTTCTCTGGGTTGATCCCCCATGGCAGCCCAGGGGAGGGGCTTAGGATTGATTTAGCGTCATTTCTCGTTCTCCTTAGATTTGCAATCAGAAATCGCCTGAAAATACAACTGATTAAATGGCCGATTGATTGTTTGAGCTCATGGACAAGATGAAACTCAGAGAAGCAGCATGGCCTAGTCGATAGAACGTGGACCTGGGAGTGAGAATGACCTGGATTCTAATCTCGGCTCTGCTATTTTTCTGCCGTGGGACCTTGGGCAAGTCTATTCACTTCTCTGTGCTTCAGTTTCCTCGTCTGGAAAATGGGGATTGAGACTGTGAGCTCCATGTGGGACAGGGACTATGTCCAACCTGATTAGCTTGTATCGCATCCCAGTGCTTAGTCCAGTGCCTGAACCATAGTAAGCGCTTAAGACGTACCACTGAAGAAAAAAAAGAAGCTGAAGCGCCCACCCATTGACCCAGATGGTCACTAACAGAGGGAACCATTAGGATGCCAATGCCATGGGAACGCCATGCCATCATCGGATCCTCATCTCTATAGGGACTCAAGGACTGCGGGGACGAGTCCCCAGGATTTGGTCCTCCGGGGCTGCCCCCTCGGGGCAGAGGTGGCTTTATGTAGGGGGACGGGGGCCCTGTCTGGAAAGGGCGTCTCAGTGTTCGCGAGAGAGCAGAGAGGGGCTGATGGCTCCTTGTCGTCCCTCCGTGGCAGCTGTATCCAGGAGTCCGAGGAGAGAGAGGGGTCCAGACCAGCCAAGAGCGGGTCAGGGGTCCCCCAGCCCCACGCTGGCCTAGTGAGAGTGACCGGGGGTGGGGAGGGACAGGGAGGGGCCATCAGGCTAATCGATGTGAGTATGAGGGTCACTCTGGAAAGACGTTTGTACCCGGATTCCAGGGTGGATTTGGAACCAGGACTGTGTACACAAGCAGAGAGAAAACATTTGCCCCTACGGTAGCCCCCTGGCCCCCTCCATCCACCGCCTAAATCCAGGCTACTGTGGCTGCCGGGCTAGGTCATTAAGGCATGGCGTCAGCCCCGGGCCGTGGTGACTTCAACCATCCGGGCAGGGACAAGAGGGTATGACTGAGACTGTACCAGCCAGATGCCACCAATTCCTCCTCGCAGGACTTCCCCCCCAAATCGTGGGCAGATGCAAGAGAGAAGCAGTGTGACCTAGTGGCTAGAGCGTGGGCAGGGAGTCAGAGGCCTTGGATTCTAATAACGGCTCCCTGTCTTTTTCATTTTTTAATGGTATTTGTTATGCGCCTACTATGTGTCAAACATTGTTCTAAGCACTGGGCAAGTTAATCAGGTTGGACACAATCCCTATATCTCATGGGGCTCACAGACTGAGCAGGAGGGAGAACAGGAGAACTGAGGCACAGAGAAAGTAAGTAACTTGCCCGAGGTCACACAGCAAACAATTGGAAGGGCTAGAAATAGAGCCCAGGCCCGTGCTCTTTCCACTGGGCCAGGCTGCTTCTTTTCTGGGTGATTTGGGGCACGTCGCTTTGTTTCTCTGTGCCTCAGTTCCTTCATCTGTAAGATGGAGACTGAGAATGTGAGCCCTGTTTGGGATGGCGACTGTAACCCACCCAATTTTCTTGTGTTCATACCAGATCTTAGTACAGTGCCTGGCAAATAATGTGCGCTTAAGAAAGACCATGAAAAGAGAGGTAAAAGTCCTGATCCTTGCCTTCAAAGACTTCCCAATCTAATAGGCTAGATAGGCAAAATTTCATTTACAACTGGGAGGAGAAAAGAATGGAACAGTGGATATGTGGATGACAAGCAGCGTGGCTTAATGGAAAGAGTGCAGGCGTGGGAGGCAGAGGTCGTGGTTTCTAATCCCGGCTCTGCCACTTGTCAGCTGTGTGACTTCGGGCAAGTCATTTAACTTCTCTATGCCTCCGTTACCTCATCTGTAAAATGGGGATTAAGAGTGTGAGCCCCACGTGGGACCATCTGATTACCTTCTATCCCCCCAAACGCTTAGAACAGTGCTTACAACATAGTAAGTGCTTTTTAAATACTATTGTTATTATTATTAGTGGTTGATAATCATATTTCTTGCGTGCTTAATATATGCAGAGCACAAAACTGAGTGCTGAGGAGAGTAACCTATAAAGGAGTTGGTAGACATGTTCCCTGCCCACAAGGAGCTCACTGTCTAGGGGGGAAGCAGACATTAATCAGTAAACCGACCGGAGACACTTATTGAGCGCTTACTGTGTGCCTTCATTCATTCATTCAATCGTATTTATTGAGCGCTTACTGTGTGCAGAGCACTGTACTAAGCGCTTGGGAAATACAAGTCGGCAACATATAGAGACGGTCCCTACCCAGGAACGAGCTCACAGTCTAGAAGGGGGAGGCAGACAACAAGACAAAACATGTAGACAGGTATCAAAATCGTCCACACAAATAGAATTAAAGCTATATACGCGTCATTAACAAAATCAATAGAAAAGTAAATATGTACAAGTAAACTAAATACAGTAATAAATCTGTAGAAATATATGCAGATGCTGGGGGGGAAGAAGGTTGGGCTGGGGGATGGGGAGGAGAAGAGGAAAAAGGGGGATCAGTCTGGGAAGGCCTTGGGCGCTCAGTAAATGACCCACTCTTTTGGATAGGAATGGTAAGAAAGGGATGGGGTGATCAGCGGGTGGGATTGTGGAGTACAGGGCAGGGTTTTTTATTGTTGTTTAAAACTAGGGGAAGTTTGGGCATATTTGAAAGCAGTGGGGAAGGAATCGATTCAGCATAGAGTAATTGGTTGAAGATGCCAACCAGGAGGGGAAGAAATGTGGATGCAAGTGTTCAGGCAGTGTGAAGGAAGAGCACTTTATAGCAAAGTTTGAGGGGACTGACTTTGAAATCAGGCAGATGTGAGGTAGCTGGAAAGAGTGAGCATGGATGTGGGGAAGGTTTGTGGGCAGAGCAAATCCAGTGGCTTCAGTATCACTAGAGTCTTTGATAGTAGGAGGAGTATTTTGTACAAACTTCCTAAGTGCAGAGCATGGTTTTAAGCACTGACAGTTTCTTAAGTGACAAGGAGGGAGTTGGGGACACTGGAAGTTTAAGGCAGGAGTTAAAAGTCCAGAACAGATGGTAAAGGCATTTGGTCTGGGAGTCCATAAGGGAGGGGAATTATTGTCGCTGAGCAAACAGAGAGCAAATTTTAATTCCTTCTCACGGGCTCTGAGATGGTTGAGATGGTCCTAGTTCCTGGATTCCCCCAAAAAGCACTCCGTGGCTTGTGTGGTCTGATGGTGCTCCTTCCAGTATAATTACTGCAGAGCACTGTACTAAATTCTTGGAGGAATGCAATATAAAAAGTAGGTTGACATGTCTCCTCAAGGAGCTTACAGTCTAGAGTAATGACCTTTAACTTCAGCATAAATATCTGCGGATGCATTAAGTCTGGAAATGGTCACTGATAGATGGTGGGAAGAAGTGAATTAGCTAAATACACCCTGAGTAGTTGGAATTCCAGAGGTTTTTCTAGGGTGGGATATCTTTGGGCTGGGGAATTGAAAAAGGTGAATTTCCAAGCCAAAGGAAGGCTGGGAGACAAAGGTGGGAGGAGGAAGCGTCGAAAGTGAGTCATGATAAGAAGGTTCTTTAAGGAGGGTTGGTTGAAGAGATCGGATAATCAATCAATCAATAAATCGTATTTATTGAGCGCTTACTGTGTGCAGAGCACTGTACTAAACGCTTGGGAAGTATAATTTGGCAACATATAGAGACAGTCCCTACCCAACAGTGGGCTCACAGTCTAAAAGGGGGAGACAGAGAACAAAACCAAACATACCAACAAAATAAAATAAATAGAATAGATATGTACAAGTAAGATAAATAAATAAATAAATAAATAAATAGAGTAGTAAATGTGTACAAACATATATACATATATACAGGTACTGTGGGGAAGGGAAGGAGGTAAAATGGGGGAGATGGAGAGGGGGACGAGGGGAAGAGGAAGGAAGAGGCCCAGTCTGGGAAGGCCTCCTGGAGGAGGTGACCTCTCAGTAGGGCCTTGAAGGGAGGAAGAGAGCTAGCTTGGCGGATGGGCAGAGGGAGGGCATTTCAGGCCAGGGGGATCACGTGGGCCGGGGGTCGATGGCAGGACAGGCGAGAACGAGGTACGGTGAGGAGATTAGCGTCAGAGGAGCGGAGGGTGCGGAGTGGGCTGTAGAAGGAGAGAAGGGAGGTGAGGTAAGAGGTAAGATGGAGAGCCTTGAAGCCGAGGGTGAGGAGTTTCTGCCTGATGCGCAGATTGATTGCTAGCCACTGGAGATTTTTGAGGAGGGGAGTAACATGCCCAGAGCGTTTCTGGACAAAGACAATCCGGGCAGCAGCATGAAGTATGTATTGAAGTGGGGAGAGACACGAGGATGGGAGATCAGAGAGAAGGCTGATGCAGTAGTCCAGA
This sequence comes from Tachyglossus aculeatus, assembly GCF_015852505.1. Lineage (NCBI taxonomy): Eukaryota > Metazoa > Chordata > Mammalia > Monotremata > Tachyglossidae > Tachyglossus > Tachyglossus aculeatus. The sequence continues at coordinate 1,954,918 of NW_024044844.1, forward strand.
CGGGATAGGATGAGAGCTTGAACGAGTAGAGTAGCGGTATGGATGGAGAGGAAAGGGCGGATCTTGGCAATGTTGCGGAGCTGAGACCGGCAGATGTTCGTGACGGCTTGGATTTGAGGGGTGAATGAGAGAGCGGAGTCGAGGATGACATCAAGTTTGCGGGCTTGTGAGACGGGAAGGATGGTAGTGCCGTCAACAGAGATGGGAAAGTCAGGGAGAGGGCAGGGTTTGGGAGGGAAGACAAGGAGTTCAGTCTTGGACATGTTGAGTTTTAGGTGGCGGGCAGACATCCAGATGAAGATGTTCTGAAGGCCGGAGGAGAGGCGAGCCTGGAGGGAGGGGGAGAGAGCAGGGGCAGAGATGTAGATCTGGGTGTCATCAGCGTAGAGATGATATTTGAAGCCGTGGAGTGAATGAGGTCACCAAGGGAGTGCGTGTAGCTCGAGAATAGAAGGGGACCAAGCACTGAACCTTGGGGTACCCCCACAGTAAGGGGGTGGGAGGGGGAGGAGGAGCCTGCAAAACAGACTGAGAATGAACGACCGGAGAGATACGGGGAGAACCAGGAGAGGACGGAGTCTGTAAAGCCAAGGTCAGATAGCGTGTTGAGGAGAAGGGGTGGTCCACAGTGTCGAAGGCAGCTGAGAGGTCGAGGAGGATTAGGACAGAGTATGAGCCGTTGGATTTGGCAAGCAGGAGGTAATTGGTGACCTTTGAGAGGGCAGTTTCCGTGAAATGTAGGGGACGGAAGCCAGAGTGTAGGGGGTCGAGGAGAGAGTTGTTGTTGAGGAATTCGAGGCAGCGCGTGTAGACAACTCGTTCACGGCGTTTGGAAAGGAATAGTAGGAGGGATATGGGGCGATAACTAGAAGGTGAGGTGGGGATAATGAGAAGAAGGGATAGAGCAGGTGGACGGCACTGAAGCCAGTAGTCAGACATTCACTGAAATCAACCCAACTACAATCCGTTATTCCTCTAGAATGTACGCTTGTTGTGGGCCGGGACTGTGACTGCTTAGTATTCTATTGTACTCTCCCCAGCATTTAGTACAGTGCTCTGCACACAATAAGCGCTTAATAAATATTACTGAATGAGTTCATTTTCACTTTACGGGAGCTGCTGCAATCAGGTTCCCTGTGCTAGAAATGTGTGTGTGTGTGTGTGTGTGTGTGTGTGTGTGTGTGTGTGTGCGCGCTCGTGTTTGTGTGTGTGTGCGTGTGTGTGTGTGTGTGTGTGCGTCCATACTAAATATGGGGTAGTGGTGGCAGCAAACAATTTCAGGCAGCGGGGAGGGTTGAAGACGAAGATAGAAAAAGATCTCCCTCCAGGCTGTAAACTCGATGTGGGTAGGGAACGTGCCTACAAACTCTGTTGGGGTGGCTGAGGGGGGACATTCTCAGGGATTCCCTTTAAATCGACCAACATAATATGAAAATCTGGGTCTTTCCTTATCCCTGCTGGATATGAAACTCAAAGATCATTTTGAATTCAGTAACTGTCTCCTTTCCATAGAGAATCACTAACAAATGTCTTGTCAGTTTCTTAACTCTTCCCATCAGTGGACTCTAACTTTGGCTCTTCCCTCATCCACTGCAGAAAGTCAATGCTGCTTTCCAAAAATGCCCAACATCTCCAAGGTGACGGGATTCCTCCTGCTGGGATTCTCGGAGGTCCGAGAGCTGCAGCTGGTCCATGCCGCTCTCTTCCTACTGGTCTACCTGGGGGCCCTGACGGGGAGTCTCCTCATCGTCGCCGCCACCATCCTCAACCGGCGCCTTCACACCCCCATGTACTTCTTCCTAAGGCACCTGTCAGTGGCCGATCTCTGCTACATCGCCGTCACTGTTCCCCAATCCATTCACAACTCCCTGATGGACCGTAGAGAAATCTCCTTCTTATGCTGTAGAGCACAGGTCTGTCTGGTGATTTTCTTTGCAGGTGCAGAATAGTTTGTCCTCACAGCGATCTCCTATGAGCGCTACGCCGCCATATGCCTCCCCCTGAGCTACGAGGTCGTCATGAACTGACGGGCCTGTGGGAAGATGGTGGACACCTCGTGGCTCAGTGGGGGCCTGTTTGCAGTAATGTGTTCAGCTGGGACGCTCTCCCTGCCCTTCTGTGGGTCCAAAATTGTCCAGCAGTTTTTCTGTGACATCTCCTCCCTGCTGAAGATCTCCTGATCCAAGGACCACGTCGCCATCGACGTGAGCGTCACTGCTGGGATAGTGTTTGCCGTCTTCTGCTTCATTCTCATCATCGTCTCGTATGTGCCCATCTTCCAGGTCATACTGAGGATGCCAAAGCCTCCTACACCTGTCTGCCTCACCTTGGCGTCGTCTCTGTTTTCCTCTCTGCGGGGGTATTTGTCTACATTAAGCCGCCCTCAGACTCCTCCTCGATCGTGGATCTGCTGCTGTCCGTGTTCTACACGGTAGTACCCCCCACCCTGAACCCCCTCATCTACAGCCTTAGGAACCGGGAAAAAAGGCCACCATGGGCAGGATCCCATCCCTAAAAGAGTCACTTGCCCGGCCTCTGCTCTGGGACAGAATGTCTCCTTCCTTGTGCAAATCATCTCACCCTACCACTTAACCAAGTAATTGCCCTTGGACCTAGTCAGATACTTAGCTGTCTTACAGGGTTCACAGAAAACGCTGGACATCGATGAATTGTCAAGGTCTGGGAGGGAGGCGGATAAGACTGAAGTAGGACTGATAATCCAGTTTTGGGGAGGGATCATGGCCTAAAGGAAGGGGACTATCTGTAGACTGTTAGCTCACTGTAGGCAGGGAATGCACTCAACAACTCTGTTAAACTGAACGCTCCCATGTCCTTAGTACTTCCTCAAACAGTAAATCCTGTTTGGAGGCAGTTCTAAGCCCTGCAGTGCCAATTGTCTTTTTTGTGACCTTGGGTGATCCACTTAACTTCTCCGTGCCCCAGTTACCTAATCTGTATCATGGGTATAAACTGTGAACCCCACGTGGGGCAACCCGATGACCTCGTATCTACCCCACTGTCCTTACAACTGTGCTTGGCACATAGCAAGTGCTTAACTAATAGCACAATTTTTTAAAAATTTTATCATGGCCTAAAGGTATAGGAACCGCTCTAGACTGTAAAGTCATCGTGGGCAGGGAATGTGTCTTCGAACTCTGTTATATTGAACTTTTCCAAGTGCTTAGTACTGTGCTGGGCCCAGAGAAAGTGCTCAATAAATATGATTGATTGATTGATCGAGACGAGTTTTGATGCCAGCTCTGCTACTGGTTTGCTTTGTGACCTAGGGTCAGTGACATAACATCACTAGGATCTCTCTTCCTCTTATACTCTGAGCCCGTGTGGGACAGAAATTGAGTCTGAACTGATTTCTTTGTTGCTATTCCAGCAAGTGGACCAATTTAAGCACACGACTTCTTAATAAATACGATAATGATATCATTATTAGTAATGACTATGAAAATATGATGATATGCTCTTTAACATGACTCTGGGGGTGGGAATGAAAGTTGGAAAATCGGAGGTGGTATGGGAGAAGGAAGACAGGATGACTGCAGCTCCATCTGTCTTGTTAAATCTCTCTCATCAAGCCATCTTTCCTTCCTTCCATCCATCCATCCTTCCATTTATCTATCCATTCATCCAGCCAGCCAGCCAGAGCACGGACTTGGGAGACAGAGGCCTAATCCCAGTTCTGCTACTTGTCTGACATGTGACCTTGGGCAAGTCTTTTCACTTCCCTGGGCCTCAGTTCCCTCAGCTGTAAAATCGGGGTTGAGACTGTGAGCCCATGTGGGAAAGGGACTTGTCTGAATCACTTTGCATGTATCCACTCCAGCGCTTGTACAGTGCGTGGCACATAATAAACGCTTATCAAATACCACGATTATTATTATTGTTATCATTATTATTAAGGATGGATTAAGGATTATTAAGGATGGGTAGGGGGGGTATGACACAAGCCCAGGCTGAGACAATTAATCACCCTGAGACAGGGAAGCACAGGGAAGCAGCACAGCCCAGTTGATAGATCATGGACCTGGGAGTCGGAGGACCTGGCTTCTAATTCCGCCTCCACCGCTTGTCTGCCATGTGACTTTGGGCAAGTCATTTCACTTCGTGCCTCACCTACCTCATCTGTAAAATGGGGATTAAGACTGGAAGTCCTATGCGGGACAGGGACTGTGTCCAACCTGACTAGTTGGTGGGTACTTCAGTGCTTAGAACGGTCCCTGGAAAATAGAAAACACTTACCACGTACCATTATGACAAAAATAATCAGGGAAGGTCCCGTGGATTTAATAGAGTTTCAGGAAGGAGTTTGGAAGATGGGAAGCTCTGTGGTCTGGTGGGTATGAAGGAAGAGGAAATTGCAAGTGGGGGAAAGATGGTGAGGTAGGGGTCTGAGTCGTGGGAGTTGGGAACGAGGCACGGTGAGATGGTGAGCTTGGGAGGAATAGAGAATGCAGATAGGAATTCAGTAGGGGAAAATAATGCGCATATATCAATCAATCATATTTACTGAGCTCTTACTATGTGCAGACCTTGGTAATAAGCGCTTGGGAGAGTATGTATAACAATGTAACAGGGTTGGTAGCCAAATTCCCTGCCCATGATGAGCTTACAGGCTAGAGGGGAATGTCTAAGTTGGATTGTTGCAGATTTCAGATGGTCCCAAGCCCTGGCATGGGATGAGGCTCCAAACCTCAGAGCTTAACCCGAACGCTATTATTAATCACAGAAAGAGAATGATGATTATTCTGTTGATATTGTCCTAGGAGGGAGTCCCAGAATGGTGACTACATTGGACTGGGCAGTTATTTATTTTGTGGGGGCCGGGACAACAGGGAGCCCATGATCCCGGCCTTCCCGAAATTCCCAGACAGTCAGCCGTCTCAGCAGAGCCCCGGGTCCATCCTCCCATGAGGAATCCCCCAGGAAATAATCCGGCCGTCGTCTGAGGGGACGGCCCAGCTAGCTGGAGAGCCGAGAGGGGGAGGGAGGATCCTGACAGCTCTCACCCATCTCCCAGATCTTCCTGTCAACCCCACCCGCATCCAGAACCGACGAGATGGAGTGAGCCTCTCTCTCAGCAGAGGTCGGTGTTCCCCAGCTCAGGACAGGCTCAGTGAGTCCGGAGAGGAACAGGGGAAAGGTGAGGGAAATTTCAATAAGGAACTGGTATGACCAGGGTCAGAGTCACAATTTCTCTAAATTAGAAGCAGTGTTGCTTAGCGGAAAGAGCACGGGCTCAGGAGTCAAGAGAACCTGAGTTCTAACTCATTCATTCAATCGTATTTATTGAGCACTTACTGTGTGCACAGCACTGTACTAAGCTCTTGGAAAGTACAATTCGGCAACAGAGACAATCCCTACCCAACAACGGACTCACAGTCTAGAAGGGGGAGACAGACCACAAAACAGAACAAGTAGACAGGCATGAGGGCTTTGAACAATGGAAGAGAGCTAGATTCGGGGAGACGTGTGCATGTTTGAAGGCAGAGGGGAAGTGCTCTATCCACTTTATTACACCATAACAGACACATTCCCTGCCCCTTCTAAAAGAAAAAAAAATGAATGGAAAGATGAGTATACAAGTATTACATGCCATTTTACAGATGAGGAAACAGAGGCCCGGAGAAGTGAAGCGACTTGCCCAAGGTCCCACAGCAGCAAAGGGACAAAGTCAGGATTAGGATCCAAGTCCTCTGACTCCAACTAAACTATGCTTGGGAGAGTACAATGGAACAGAACTAGTAGATGTGTATGCTCCCATCAAGGGGCTCACAGTTAAGAAGAGAATTACTGGGCCCATGCTTTTTCCACTACACGAGAGTGGACGTGAGTTGATTCGCGCTTGAGTTAGGTGAAGTGGGTTTAGAGGGCTGGGAAATGAATTGGGGAAGTTGGTTGGAGGAGGGGGGGTTTTAGCAGTAAAGAATTCAGAAAGAACTGTGCTCTCTCTGATTTTGAGCTGATAAGAGAGGGAGTTCCAGGCTAGGATGGAAACGGGAGAGTCGATCGTGAGTAACAACTAGAAAGTTGCTTCGAGAACTGAGAAGACGAGTTGAACGATGGAAAGGGGGTGAAGTGCAGTCATAAGGTGGAAAACCTTCAAGCCGATTGTGAGTTTCGTTGCTTGTGAAAAGACACAACTTGTCCTGAGGGGAGGTTGAGGAGAGGAGAGATGTAGGCTGAGCGATGCTATAGGAAAGGACTAGATGTATGATGAGGTATGCTTGTGTTTGTTTGTGTACAAATGCGAATGTAGATATGCGAGCAAATGGAATCAGTTTGGAGTATACGTGGTTTTTTTGTTGTTGTTTATTTCTTTTATGGTATTTTTAACTACTCATTATGAGCCAGGTACTGTACTAAGCACTGGGGTGGATACAAGCTGATCAGGTTGGACATAGTCCATGCCCCATAGTCTGCTCACAGTTGTAACCCCCATTTTTCGGATGAGGTAACCGAGGTACAGAGACGGTAAGTGACTGGCCCCAGGTCACACAGCAGACAAGGAACGAAGACAGGATTAGAATCTAGGTACTACTGTCTACCAGACCCATTCTTTCTCCACTAAATGGATTAATTTATGTGTGAAGGAAGTTCTCATTTGACTCTAAAACCACCGAAAAAATTGCACAACAGTCATGAACATGTTCACTGACCTCTGTTATCTCCTATTCATTTCAGTTTCGGTCTCCTCAACCAAAAATAATTCTCTTGGTACTCATTAAGAGCGTACTACGTTCCAAGCAAAGTTTTAAGTGCTGGGAGATTCAGGGCAATCTGGTAGGACATAGTCTCTGTCCCACAAGAGATTCACAGACTAAGTAAGAGGGAAAACAGATATTGAATCCTCATTTTACTACTGAGAAATTGTCAGTTTCCTGTGGCTATGCAGCAGAGAGCTGGTAGAGTTGAGATTAGAAGCCAGGTCCTCTGACTCCCAGGCCTATGTTCTTCCTAATAGCGCCCTGCTTCTTCACAGTTTGAAGCCTAGCGCTTCCAATAGAAGGGAAGCTTGCTGCGGGCAGTGATTATATGTATTAATACCACGTCCTCTGTAGGTACTCAATAAATAGAACTGATTGACCTAATCCTATTCCTTCACCCCCAACATCAATGTCTTTAAATTGAAATATTCCCTCTTCCTGTCGATATCATTCCCCACAAATGTTTGGTGCCTCCACCGTGAACTCAGAGATCATTTTGAATTCAATAACTGTCTCTTTTCCATAGAGAATCACCAGCAAGTCTCCTGTCAATTCCTTAACTCATCCCATCAATGGACTCTAACATTGGCTCTTCCCTCATCACATGCAGAAAGTCAATGCTGCCTCCCCAGAATGCCCATCGTCTCCACGGTGAAGGAATTCCTCCTGCTAGTTTTCTTGGAGATCCTGGCGCTGCAGCTGGTCCACGCCGTGCTGTTCTTCCTGGTCAACCTGGCGGCCCTGACGGGGAATCTCCTCATTGTCGCTGTCACCGTCCTCGACCGGTGCCTCCACTTCAGAGTTGGTCGTCCTCAAGGCGATGTCCTATGACCGCTACGCCACCGTCTGCCTCACCCTGCGCTATGAGCTCATCATTACCAACACGGCCCGTGGAAAGATGGTGGCCGCCTCCTGGCTCACCGGGATGATGTTTGGGGTCCTGTATTCAGCTTCGACTTTCTGTCTGAGCTTCTGTGGGTCCAGCATCATCCAGCAGATCTTCTGTGACGTCCCCTCCCTGCTAAAGATCTCCTGCTCGAAGGCCCACGTCGTCATCGAAGTGACCGTCACTGGTAGGGTAGCTTTAGTTGTCGTCTGCTTCGTCTCCATCGTCGTCTCCTACGTGCGCATCTTCCAGGCTGTGCTGAGGATGCCGGCCGCCGAGAGCCAGGCCAAAGCCTTCTCCACCTGCCTGCCTCACCTCGCCTTCGTCATCGTCTTCCCCTTGACCGGAACTTCGCCTACCTCAAGACCGTTTCAGACTTCCCCTCGACTCTGGACCTGCTGGTGTCCATGTCCTACACCGTGATGCCCCCCCACCCTGAACCCCCTCAAGTACAGCCTGAGAAACCGTGACACCAAGGCTGCACTGGGAGAGTCCTAAAGGGAGATTCCTCCTCCCTCCTCTAAGGGGCAAAATGTCTGTTTCCTTTTGCTGACTATTCAATTCCTCATCAGGGTTCTGACCTTGGGGATAGCCATATAAAGGGCTGTCAAAAGAGGAAGTCCAGTGATTGAGGATTTGTCATTATCTGGGACAGAGGCTGATAAGCTGGGTATGACAGTAAGCCCGGTGTGGGCAGGGATTGTCTCTCTTTATTCTGAATGGTACTTTCCAAGCGCTTAGTACAGTGCTCTGCTCACGGTAAGCACTTAATATATATTATTGAATGAATGAATAAATGACTGACAAGTGATTGTTTGGGCGACATCATGGTTGAGTGGAATGAGCGTGTGGCTGGGAGTCATGAGATTAGAAATGTCTGCCTGGTTCTGTCACCGGCCTGCTGTATCACCTTGGTTCAGCTACGTAACCTCTCTGGGTCTCTCTGTAAAATCGGGGTTCAATATGTGCTATCCCTTTCTCTTACAATCTGAGCCCCCGTTGGTCAGGAAACGTGCTGATCTGATGCGTCTGTTTCTACCCCAGCACTTGGCGGTCTTTTGTAAGTAAATTCTTCATAAATTCAATAATGATAATGTCTATACTACTAGTGGTAAGAACAGTAATTCAATGAATTTTAAGATCACTCTTGGTGGTTATGAAAATCAGAAAATCAGAGTGTGACAAGGGAGAAAGCATGCAATCATGGAAAAGTTTCCCCACATTTGACTGCCTGTTTACTTGTTTTGATGCCTCTCTCCCCGCTTCTAGACTTAGAATACGTTGTGGGCAGGGATTGTCTCTATTTGCTGCTGAATTGTACTTCCCAAGAGCTTAGTACAGTGCTCTGCACATAGTAAGCATTCAATAAATACGATTGAATGAATGAAGGAAGGTCTCCAGACGTTAATTAAGCTTGCCAATCTGTCATGCCCCACTCTGTGCTGAAGGTTTCGATTCTCCTTTGTTTACTCTGAGTAACCAATAGTACTCCCCCAGTGAGAATATGAGGATATATTCTCTTTTTGATTTGGTATTTGTTAAGAACTTACTTCGTGTCAAGCACTGGTCTTAGCATTGGGGTAGATGCAAATCAATCAGGTTGCACACAATCCCTGTCCCACATGAGGGTCACAGTCTATGTAGGAGGGAAAACTGGTATTGCATCTCTATTTTACAGCTGAGGAAAATGAGTCCCAGAGAAGTGAAATGACTTGGCTACGGTCACCCGGGAAGCATTCGGGAGAGCTGGGACTCTCGTGCCCAGGTTCTTTCCACTAAATCATGCTGCTTCTCCTATTCAGAAGCATACCATTCTCTCCCTGTATCTTTCTCTCTGGATACAGGTATACCTATGTAGAAGAAGATGCTGTGGTTGCCATCGAACATCACGGGTCAGGACCGTTGCTGCAGTTGGGAGTGTCAGGTTCATATTTCCAAAGGGTTCTAGCGTCGCCTGGCCCACAAGATCCCTCCACAGAAGCCCAGGCCAGTCCTCCAGGGATCCCCCTCAGAGCAGCTTTATCTTCGTGGACAGGGCCCACCTGGAGAGCCGGTCGGCATCCATGGGAGAGCGGAGAGTGGCTGAAGGCTCCTGCCTGTCCCCGTGTGGCTGACCGAACCCAGAAATCCGAGGAGAAAGAGGAGACCAGCCCAGTCCAGAGGAAGTCAGTGCCCACCCCCAAACCCCAGCTGCCCTGGTGAAAGTGAGCGGGGGTGGAAAGAGGCAAGATGGAACCAGAAGGAACCAGAAGGATAAAGCCAGAGATGGAGCCATTCTGGGGAGATACTCGCACTCGTGGAACAGAGTTCATTCATTCATTCAGTCATATTTATTGAGTGCTTACTGTGTGCAGAGCACTGTAGGAAGCGCTTGGAAAGTATAATTCCGCAACAAATACAGACGATCCCTGTCCACAACGGGCTCACAGTCTAGAACGGGGGAGAGACCAGTTCATACCAAGACCGTACCCCAAACAGGGCAGGCATGTAGGAGGGGAATTGCTTGCCAGCAATAATAAATCATCAATAACCTTGGAACCTGTTAAGCGTTTACTGTGTGCCAAGCACTGTTCTTAGCGCTGGGTTAGATACAAGTTAATTAGGTTGGACACAGTCCTTGTCCATCATGGGGCTCACACTCTTATCCCCATTTTACAGATGGGGTAACCGAGGAACAGGCACTTGAAGTGACTTGCCCAACGTCACCCAATAGACTTGTGAGGGAGCCGGGATTAGAACCCACATCCTTCTGACTCCCCGGCCCGTGCTCTATCGACCAGTGGCCCCATCGCTGACATAGCTCTCCCCCCTCCAGCATCCCGACCCTGGCTACGAGGGCAACGGCCCGCCAGGCTCGGATGCTACAACCGAGCTTCGGCACGATGCTGCCCTCACTTCGGCTGTCAGTGGTTCCCGTTTGTCAAAAACGTTTTCAGTGGGAACGAGATTGTCAGCGATGAGAGAGCGTAACTGATTGTGGGAAAATCCCTGGCACCATCAGCAATTCTTCTGAACAGAACCTCTCCTACGAATCAATGCCTTAACATGGCAGGAGAGTTTGCGTACGCCAATGAAACTTAGAGCTATGCCATTGAGAGATACTGTCGCTAGGGTTACTTATAATGGCAAAGTCTAAGCGGAAGCGTCAGACAAAGTTGGTTTACCTGCACTGGGCAGCAGCGGCATGGGAAAGAGTCAAAGGCAGATAGACAAATGATCAAAATGTGGATCAAAGACAACGGTGGAAACTCAGGTTTTCACTGCGTGAAAGGAGGCGATGGTAACCACTTTTATATGTTTACCAAGAAAACTCTATGGATATACATGCCAGAATGACTACTCCATAAATCATGTTGGTAAACACATGGCAGTGGTTTACCATTGCCTTCTTCCACGCGGTCCACTTCAGTCTCTGCCCTCGACTCTTTCCCACGCTGCTGCTGCTCAGCACAGGGGAGTTTTAACGTGTAACAGATTACCTTCCACTTGTTATCCACTGCCCAAACTAGGAATGGAATGGGTAGGCCTCTGCTTGACTTTCCCTCCCGTAGTCGAGACTGGTAGAGGACTGGAAAGTCTCCAGGTGCGATCCTGAGAGAGGTTGAGGATATTAGTTTGAGTATAAAACTACTTCTAGACTATAAGCTCGTCGGAGGCAGGGAACGTACCTACCGACTCCATTATGTTGGACTCTCCCGAACATTTAGTACAGTGCTCTGCACACAGTAACTGCTCAATAAATACGTTGACTGACCTACAACATTTCACAGCAGCCAAGTTCAACTCTTTATGCTCCCTGGTAGTCTCCTAACTACACTTTATTTTAGTTTCTGTCTCCCCAAATAATAATGATACTTGTGGCTCGTGTTAAATGTTAGTTATACACAAAGTACAGTAGTATGTACAGGGGTAGATGCAAAGTAATCAGGTAGGACACGGTCTTTACCCCACACGGGGCTCACAGTTTCAGCAGCGGGGAGAACGGGCCTTGGGTTTCTATTTTAAAGATGAGGAATCTGAAACTCAGAGAAGTTACGTATGCTGCCCAATGTCACACTGCAGGCAAGTGGTAGAGCCAGATTTAGAACCCAAGTCCTCTGACTCCAAGGACTGTGCCCTTTACACTACACTATTCCACTCCTACGAGGCCGTGAGCTTGACATTCCTTGGCAGCAGGGATCATTTTTACTCTGTAGGTGCTCGGTACGTACAAATGATAGATTTTCTCCTGCGGGAATTAATGTTGATTCCTTTATCGACGCCATCAAGGCCCGTAAATTGAAGTCTTCCCTCTTCCTGTGCAGGGAGTCGACATCATCCCCCAGAAATGTCCAACATCTCCACGGTGAGGGAATTCCTCCTGCTGGGATTCTCGGAGGTCCAGGAGATGCAGCTGGTTCACTCCACGCTGTTCCTCCTGGTCTACCTGGCGACCCTGATGGGGAATCTCCTCATCGTCGTCATCATCGTCCTCGCCGGCGCCTCCACACCCCCATGTATTTCTTCCTCAGGAACATGGCCTTCATCGACCTCTGCTACATCTCCGTCACCTTCCCCAAATCCATCACTATCTCCTTGACTAACTGCCAATCCATCTCCTTCTTGAGCTGTGCCACTCAGCTCTTCCTGGTGACCCTGTTTCCTTCCTTGGAGTTTTTCGTCCTCACGGCGATGTCCTACGACCGCTACGTCGCCATCTGTCTCGCTCTGGGCTATGAGGTCGTCACGAAACCGGGGGCTTGTGGGAAGATGGCGGCCGCCTCCTGGCTCAGCACAGTGCTGTTCGGGGTCTTGTTTTCAGCTTCGACATTCTCCTTGTCCTACTTCGGGTCCAACGTTGTCCAGCATTTCTTCTGTGACGTCTCCTCCCTGCTGAAGATCACCTGCTCTGAAGACCACTCCGCCATCGACGTGACCATGACCTTTGCGCTAATCATAGCTGCCGTAAGCTCCATTTCCACTGTTGCCTCGTATGTGCGCATCTTCTGGGCCGTTCTGAGGATGCCAGATGCCGAGGGCCGGGCCAAAGCCTTCTCCACCTGCCTTCCCCATCTCATCGTCGTCACCATCTTCTCCACAGACGTGTGTGGCTACCTCAAGACTCCCTCACACTCTTCCTCGTTGTTTGACCTGCTGATGTCCGTGTTCTACACCGTGGTGCGCCCGGCCCTGAACCTCCTCATCTACAGCTCAAGGAACCGGGATTTGAAAGCTGCTCTGTGGACAGTCTTAAAAAGGAGATTCCCCCGGACTCCTCTATGGGCCGAAATGTCCGTTTCAGTTAATCAATCATATTTACTACAGAACCGAAGTATGCTTTCTGGGTTGTGGTAGGGGAAAAGCGAGGTGAGACAGGAGGGGGCAAGTTATTGAGGGCTTTAAACCCAGGGGTGAGGAGAGTTTTCGTTTGATGCAGAGGAGGATGGGCAAATGCTGGAAGTTCTCGAGGAGTGGGGAAACATGGACTGAAAGGTTTTAAAGAAAAATGATCCGGGCAGCGCAGTGAAGTATGGACTGGAGTGAGGAGAGAAAGGAGGCATGGGAAGTCAGCAAGGAGGCTGATAAACTAATCAAGGTGGAATAGAATAAGGGATTGGATTAACGTGGTAGCAGTTCGGATGGAGAGAAAAGGACAGATTTTAGCGATGTTGTGAAGGTGGGAGGGACAGGATTTTGTGATGGATTGAATTTGTGCGTTGAATGAGAGAGAGGAGTCGAGGGTAATGCCAAGGTTATGGGCTTGTGAGACAGGAAGAATGGTGGGTCATCTACTGTGGTGGGAAAAGCAAGGGGAAGATCGGGTTTGGAGGGAAAGGTAAAGAAAATATTTGGTGGGTTCGTTTCCTGCCCACAAGGAATTTACAGTCTAGAGGGGATTGATCAGGCGACCGGGACCCATGACAGGAGTTCTAACTCCAACCCTGCCACTGACCAGCTATGTGACCTTGAGTCACCAACTAAACCTCTCTGGGCCTTTCTTCAACATGAGGATTCGATACATACTTTCTTTTATATTCTGAGTCTCTTACGTTCAGGGACTTATTCTGAGCTAATCATTTTGTTTCTACTCAGCACTTGTTACACCCTTTTGCATGTAAACTGATAATAAAGACTATAATGATAATGTTGTTAATTAGAATTATGATAATTAATTATGATTATGATCAGGAGCCCATGAATTCATACTTCCTGGGTTAGATCAGCTACCCACTGCAGAATCTTACAGCAGTATATTTAGAGGGCCCTTGTAATTGCTTTCTAGGGTATCTTCCAGGTGCATTGATAATAATAATAGTTATTATTATTATTATTATTATTGTACTTGTTAAGCGCTTTGTGCAAGGCACTGTACTAAGCACTGGGGTGGATATAAGCAAACCTGGTTTGGACAGAGTCCCCTGTCCCACGTGGGGCTTACAATCTCAATCCCCATTTTACAGATGAGGTAACTGAGGCCCAGAGAAGTGAAGGGAGTTGCCCAAGGTCCGATCAGACTAGTGGCAGAGCCGGGATTAGAATCCGGGTGGATGGACCACAATGATTCCCTGTATTGCCTTGATTTTTCCTAAAATACTGGAGGTAGGAGAGATAGCCATTCACCTGTAGAATCCCGATCGAATATCCAACAGAGTTCAGCCTCCCAACTGTCCCAGGTCTGAGTGATTTTTTCCAGTGTGCTGACCAAATATTTAATTAGATGGTCTTCTAATAATGATAATGGCATTTGTTAAGAACTTATTATGTGCCAAGCACTGTTCTAAGCGCTGGGGAGAATACAAGGTGATCAGGTTGTCCCACGTGGGGCTCACAGTCTTAATCCCCATTTTACAGATTTGGTAATTGAGGCATAGAGAAGTTAAGTGACTTGCCCAAAGTCACACAACTGACAAGTGGCGGAGCCGGGATTAGAACCCATGACCTCTGGCTCCCAAACCTGTGCTCTTTCCACTGAGCCACGCTGCGTTCTCTAGACTGCTAGTCTATTATGGACAGGAAACATGCTGGTTGATTTTGTTGTATTGTACTCTCCCAAGATTTTAATAGAGTGCTCTGCACATAATAAGTGCTCAATAAACACCTTTGACTGAAGATGATGACTGCACTGTGTCCACCCTCAGCAACTCTGAAATCCCTCTCTCTGATCATAATCTTCTCACCTGCCTCCTCACTCAGACTCTTTTCCCCTGTAAATCCATATTACTCCTTCACAGACATCTCCACTCTCTTGACCCCATCCATCTTTCTGAGCGCCTCACACCCCACCTCGCCTCCCTCTCCTCTCTACCCAGTCTTGATGATTAGATTACTGCTCTCAACTCTACCCTTTCTATTCAGCTAGACTCACTCGCTCCCCTTTCCCTTCGCCGCTCTCGTACCAGTAACCCACAGCCCTGCATCACTGCCACTGTCCTCCTCCTTCGCTCGAGCTGCCGAACGCTGAAAGTCTAAACACCATGCCAACCTCGTTCACTTCAAGTTTATCTTTTCCTGCCTTAACGCAGCCCTCTCCTCTGCCAGAAAAAAACTATTTTTCCTCTCTTACTGACACCCATGCCCATCATCCCCGCCAGCTCTTCCGTACATTCAACTCCCTTCTCAGGCACCCGGTTCCTCCCCCTCCTCCTTCCCTCACCCCCAACGATCTGGCCTACTACTTCATTAACAAAATTAAATCCATCAGGTCCGACCTCCCCAAAGTCACTCCCCCCTTTCTCCAGCCCCCCAGCCCTCAACACTCTCTGCTACTCTCCCATCCTTCCCTGAAGGATCCTCAGAGGAGCTCTCCTCCCTCAAGTGCTACTCCGGCCACCTATGCTTCTGACCCCATTCCCTCTCATCTCATGAAGTCTCTCGCTCCATCACTTCTCCCCTCCTTAACTTCCATCTTCAACCACTCACTCTCCACTGGTTCCTTCCCCTCTGCCTTCAAACAAGACCATGTCTCTCCCATCCTAAAAAAACCCTCTCTTGACCCTACCTCACCTTCTAGTTATCGCCCAATATCCCTGCTACCATTCCTTTCCAAACTCCTTGAACGAGTTGCCTACACGCGCTGCCTCGAATTCCTCAACACCAACTCTCTCCTCGACCCCCTACAGACTGGCTTCCGTCCCCTACATTCCACGGAAACTGCCCTCTCAAAGGTCACCAATGATCCCCTGCTTGCCAAATCCAGCAGCTCATACTCTATCCTAATCCTCCTCGACCTCTCAGCTGCCTTCGACACTGTGGACCACCCCCTTCTCTACATGCTAACCGACCTTGGCTTCACAGACTCCGTCCTCTCCTGGTTCTCCTCTTATCTCTCCGGTCGTTCATTCTCAGTCTCTTTTGCAGGATCCTCCACCCCCTCCCATCCCCTTACTATGGGGGTTCCCCAAGGTTCAGTGCTTGGTCCCCTTCTGTTCGCGATCTACACTCACTCCCTTGGTGACCTCATTCGCTCCCACGGCTTCAACTATCATCTCTACGCTGATGACAGCCAGATCTACATCTCTGCCCCTGCTCTCTCCCCCTCGCTCCAGGCTCGCATCTCCTCCAGCCTTCAGGCCATCTCCATCTGGATGTCTGCCGCCACCTAAAACTCAACATGTCCAAGACTGAACTCCTTGTCTTCCCTCCCAAACCCTGCCCTCTCCTTGACTTTCCCATCTCTGTTGACGGCACTACCACCCTTCCCGTCTCACAAGCCCGCAACCCTGGTGTCATCCTCGACTCCGCGCTCTCATTCACCCCTCACATCCAAGCCGTCACCAATACCTGCCGGTCTCAGCTCCGCAACATTGCCAAGATCCGCCCTTTCCTCTCCATCCATACCGCTACCCTGCTCGTTCAAGCTCTCATCCTATCCCGTCTGGACTACTGCATCAGCCTTCTCTCTGATCTCCCATCCTCGTGTCTCTCTCCACTTCAATCCACACTTCATGCTGCTGCCCGGATTGTCTTTGTCCAGAAATGCTCTGGGCCTGTTACTCCCCTCCTCAAAAATCTCCAGTGGCTAGCAATCAATCTGCGCATCAGACAGAAACTCCTCACCCTCGGCTTCAAGGCTCTCCATCACCTCGCCCCCTCCTACGTCACCTCCCTTCTCTCCTTCTACAGCCCACCCCGCACCCTCCGCTCCTCTGCCGCTAATCTCCTCACCGTACCTCGTTCTCGCCTTTCCCGCCATCGCCCCCTGACCCAGGTCATCCCCCTGGCCTGGAATGCCCTCCCTCTGCCCATCCGCCAAGCTAGCTCTCTTCCTCCCTTCAAGGCCCTACTGAGAGCTCACCTTCTCCAGGAGGCCTTCCCAGACTGAGCCCCTTCCTTCCTCTCCCCCTCGTCCCCTTCTCCATCCCCCCCGTCTTACCTCCTTCCCTTCCCCACAGCACCTGTATATATGTATATACGTTTGTACATATTTATTACTCTATTTATTTTACTTGTACAAATCTGATCTATTTATTTTATTTTGTTAGTATGTTTGGTTTGTTCTCTGTCTCCCCCTTTTAGACTGTGAGCCCACTGTTGGGTAGGGACTGTCCCTATATGTTGCCAACTTATGCTTCCCAAGCGCTTAGTACAGTGCTCTGCACACAGTAAGCGCTCAATAAATACGATTGATGATGATGATGATGATGATAATAATAATAATAATATTTATTAAGCGCTTACTATGTGTAGAGCACTGTTCTAAACGCTGAAGAGGTTACAAAGAGATCAGGTTGTCCCACAGGGGGCTCACAGTCTTCATCCCCATTATACAAATGAGGGAACTGAGGCACAGAGAAGTGAAGTGACTTGCCCGAAGTCACACAACTGACAGTTGGCATAGCTGACATTTGAGGCCATGACCTGTGATTCCAAAGCCCGTACACTTTCCACTGAACCACGCTGCTTTTCTAAGCACAGTGGATAGAGCATGGGCCTGGGGTCATGGTTTCTAATCCTGGCTCTGCCACCTGTCTGCTATGTAACCTTGAGCAAGTCACTTCACCGCTCTGTGCCTCAGTTCCCTGCTCTGTAAAATAGGGATGAAGATTGTGAGTCCCAAGCGGGGCAGGGACTGCGTACAAGCCAATTTGCTTGTATCCACCCCAGCGCTTAGTAGAGTACTTGGCAAATAGTAAGTGCTTAACCAATACCATTATTATTATTCTTGTTTTCATTGCAGTATAAAAGAGTTGGTAGACACCTTCCCTACCCACAAGAACCGAAAAGTCGATAGAGGGAGACAGGCATTATTCTAAATAAATAATTACGATATGAAGCACTGTGGGGTGGAGAGTACCTTGATTATCCTCATGGCAAAGCCAGGATGATTCATTCATTCATTCTTTTCAATCACAGTAGATTCTGGGGGCTTTCAGTCACGGAGTCTCTCAGAACAAAAGAGGAATCCTGCTTTCTCCAGAGGGAAAAGAGAGGCCACGTGGGGAGGATTATAAATTGCCACTCGAGAGGAGCGCAGAATGTGAAAGACACCATCTTTCGGGAACTCCTCAAAAACAGAGTTATGTCTCCTCCCGGGTGAAACCAGCAATCAGTCAGTGGGATTTACTGAGTGCTAACTGTGTGCAGGACACTGAACTAAGCATTCGGGAGAGTACAATATGATGGAGTTGGGAGATATGTTCCCTGGCTACAATTAGCATACAGTCTAGACGGGAAGATGGACTTTAACTAATCCATCAGTGGTATTTACTGAACGATTCCTGTAGGCAGAGCTCTGTACTACATAGTGCAACATAACAGAGTTGGGAGACAAGATCCCTGACCATAACGTCACAGATGGAGGGGCTGAGTAGCAAAAAAGGGAGGCTTTTTTTTAAGTTTAGGATAAATGTGACGAGAAATCGCCTGTTTCCATCCATTGGTAAATGCCAACGTGTGTCAGAAAATCCATTTCAGTGACCTTCAGCTGCTTCATTGTTCATGTGAGCTCGTGCCTGATCCTTGTCTTCCTCTAGCTTAATAAGTGCTTACTATAGTCCAAGCACAAGGCTAGACTCTGGGCAAGATACACGATTGGACAGACTCTACGCCCCACAAGGGGATCCCAGTCTAAACTGGAGGGAGAACTGGAGGGAGAACAAGTATTTTTTATAGATACTGCTAAGCACTGAGTGCTTTGTAATAATAATAAAAATAATAATAATTATGGCATTGGTTATGTGCTTACTATGTGCCAGGCACTTTACTGAACGCTGGAATTGTTCTAAGTGCTGGAGTTGATAGAAGAATGGACATTGCCCGTGTCCCACACGAAGATCAACCTCTAAGTAAACTGGAGACCTGTTTTTTTTTTTAATTGATACTTGTTAAGCACTTAGTAGGTGTCTAGTACTGTTCTAAGCGCTGGGGGAGATATAAGATAATAATAATAATGGTATTTATTAAGTGCTTACTATATGTCAAGTACTGTTCTAAACATGGGGGAGAGACAAGGTAATCAGGCTGTCCCATGTGGGGTTCACAGTCTTAATCCCCACTTTACAGATGAGGTAACTGAGGCACAGAGAAGTGAAGTGACTTGCCCAAGGTCACACAGCAGACAAATGGAGGAGGCAGGAATAGAACTCACGGACTCTGACTAGCAACACTGGGCTCTTTCCATTAAGCCACGCTGCTTCTCTAATAGACCCTCTCCAACATGAGGCTCGCAGTTTATGTAGCAGGGAGAAAAGGTCATTTATCGCTATTTGCAAATGAAGGAACTGAGGCCAGAGGAGTTATGTGACCGGCCCAAGGTCTCACAGCAGGTCACACTGCAAGCTAGTGGCAGAGCTAGAATTAAAACTCTGTCTCCTGGTCTAGGTATCTCCTTGAATTTTGTTTGGTCTCTGTGCTTCTATCTCCCTATTTCTGTTTCTCTGCATTTGCCTGTCTCTTAGTCACCCTTCCGCTTCGCGTTTACCTTTGTGTTTATTGAGGAGAGGAGAGTGGGGGTCTGCCAGACATGAAGGGAGAGGGCTTCCAGGGCAGATAGGCTAGTGTGACTAGATAAATAAGATGAGTTGCAATACCTCAATCCTCAAAAACATTTAAGAACAGGGAACGTTCCCAGGAGAATAAATCGCTTTGAGTGTTTGTCTTCATTCCAGGCCCAGAAGCAGAGGAAGAGGAATCTGAGAGGCCCGATACAACCTAACAATTTCAATTTTCCTATGTTTTTCTCGGAGTGATGCTCAATTGCTTTCTTGGTACTGTCAGGCAGTCCTCAGACCACATGGTCAATCACACAGTTGTGATGGAATTCCTTCTGCTGGGATTCTCAGAGGTCCGGGAGCTGCAGCTGGCCCAGGCCGCGGTGTTCCTCCTGGTCTACCTGGCAGCCCTGATGGGGAATCTCCTCATCGTCGCCGTCACCGTCCTCGACCGGAGGCTCCACACCCCCATGTACGTCTTGCTCAGGAACCTGTCCGTCCTCGACCTCTGCTACATCTCCGTCACTGTCCCCAAATCCATCCTCGTCGCCCTAGCCAACAACAGATCCATCTATTTCAGAAACTGTGTGGCCCAGGTCTTTTTAGTGGATCTGTTTGTTGCTTCGGAACTTTCCTTCCTCACGGCGATGTCCACGACCGCTACGCGGCCATCTGCCTCCCCCTGCGCTACAACTTCATCATGGACGGAGGGACGCTGTGGGAAGATTGCGGCCGCCTCCTGGCTCAACGAAGGGTTCTTCGGTGCGATGTACTAGGCCAGGACGTTCACAGTAAGCTTCTGCGAGTCCAACGTGATCCGGCAGTTCTTCTGAGACTCTCCCTTCTTACTGCAGATCTCCTGTTCGGAAACTCAAGTTGTCGTTGACATCAACGTGCTTACGGGTATCGGCTTTGGTTTCGTCTCCATCGTCGTCTCCTACGTCTGCATCTTCTAGGCCGTGCTGAGGTTCCCGTCCACCGAGAGTCGGGCCAAAGCCTTCTCCACCTGCCTGCCCCACCTCGCCATCGTCACCCTTTTTATCTCAACCGAAGCTTCGCCTACGTCAAACCCGTGTCAGAATCCCCCTCGACGCTGGACCTGCTGGTATCCGTGTTCTACACCGTGGTCCCCCCCGCCCTGACCCTCCTCATCTACAGCCTGAGGAACCTGGACATAAAGGCCGTCGTGAGGAAAATCTGTGGCTGAAACCCATCTCTATTGTCTGTTCTCCCCTCTGCGTAGACACTGAAATTGGCTGTGTAATAATAATGATAATAATAATGATAGCATTTATTAAGCGCTTACTATGTGCAAAGCACTGTTCTAAGCGCTGGGGAGATTACAAGGTGATCAGGTTGTCCCACGTGGGGCTCACAGTCTTCACCCCCATTTTACAGATGAGGTAACTGAGGCACAGAGAGGTGAAGTAACTTGCCCAAGTTTACACAGCTGGCAACTGGGATTCGAACCCATGACATCTGACCCCCAAGACCGCGCTCTTTCCACTGAGCCACGCTGCTTCTCCGCAGCGTACCCCTTAAGTACCCCTTAAGTAGTCTGTTACTACCCTCAGCCCCACGATACTCGTATAGTCTCGTGAACTACTATTTCCCCTAACCCTGAAATACTTTAATGTCCATCTCCCCTTGTAGACCGTAAGCTTCTTGAGGGCAAGTATCATGTCTACCCACTCCTTTGCGTTGTACCCTCTCAAGTGCTTAGTACAATGCTCTGCAATGAGTAAGTGTTCAATAAAACCCCATTAATTGATTGATTGCCATCACAATCCCCAACAATGCATGGGGACAGGAAGCCACAGATCTCAGAGGGGACGACAGGAGAGACAGAGAAGATGGAGGAGGGTGATGGGCAGATCCTTTAAACCAAGTGTGTAGTGGTCAGAGGAAGGTGAGAGGCTGCCGTTTGGGCTGTTGGTGGGCCCACAAAGACAGGGCAGCCAGGGGGTAGAGGTGTAGAGGAGGAAGATTTCCCAGAAAACATTGCTACAGGAAGTGGGCCACAATCAGAGGCCATTAGAGCACCAGATAGAGCAGATCCTGGGTGACAATTGCCCAGGTAGAAAGCAGGAACTAGAGGGAAAGGCTATAATCTTAATTGTTTTTAATGGTACTAAAGTGCTTACTAGGTTTCAAGTACAGTACCAAGTGATGGGAAAAGAGAAGTAGCATGGTCTAGTGCGTAGAGCACGGGCCTGGGAATCGAAAGGAGCTGATCTGCCACTTTTCTGCTGTGCGACCTTGGGCAAGTCGCTTCACTTCTCTGTGCCTCAGTAGTCTCATCTGTAAAATCGGGATTAAAACTGGGAGCCCCATAGGGGAAAGGAACTGTGTCTCCTGATTAACTTATCCCTAACCCAGAGCTTAGTACAGTGCCTGGCACATAGTAAATGTTAAACAAATACCATTAAAAAAAGATAATTAATGATAGCTAGATATCAAGTCACTGAGCAGAGAGGTAGTGGAGCTGGGATTGATAATAATAATGATATTCATTCATTCTTTGATTCACTCGCATTTATTTAGTGCTTACTGTGTGCAGAGCACTGGACTAAGCACTTGGAAAGTACAATTCAGCAATTAGGAGAGAAAATCCCTGCCCAAACAGGGCTTACAGTCTAGAAGGGGGGAGACAGACATCAAAACAAGTAAACAGGCATTAATATAAATACATAGAATTGTAGATATGTACATATAAACACAAGCGGTGTGGGGCTGGGAGGGCGTAGAGGAAAGGGAGTGAGTCGGCATGACGGGGAGTGGAGGGGAAGCTGAGGAAAAGGGGAGCTTAGTCTGGGATGATAATGATAATAATTGTATTTGTTATTTGTATTTGTTATTTGCTGCTTCTGAGAAGCAACGTGGCTCAGTGAAAAGAGCCCAGGCTTTGCAGTCGGAGGTCATGAGTTCAAATCCCGGTTCTTCCAATTGTCAGCTGTGTGACTTTGGGCATGTCACTTCACTTCTCTGTGCCTCAGTTACCTCATCTGTAAAATGGGGATGAAGACTGTGAGCCCACTGTGGGACAACCTGATCACCTTGTAACCTCCCCAGTGCATAGAACAGTGCTTTGCACATAGTAAGCGCTTAATAGATGTCTTTATTATTATTATCATTATCATTATTATTATTGTTATTGTTATTATTATTATTATTATTATTATTATTGTCGTTAAGCACTTACTATGTGCCAGGCACTTTACTAAGTTCTAGGATAGTTACAAGCCAATCCTTTCTAAATCACCTTGCCCCTGTTTTCCTACAAAAACACAGCCCACGCACTCTGCTCCTCCAATGCCAGACTACTCACTTCACTGTACCTCTATCTCATCCATGTCCTCCTCGACCCCTCGCCTACGTTCTGCCTCTGGCCTGGAATGCCGTTCCTCTTCGTGTCCGACAGGCAATGACCCTCCCTAACTTCAAAGCCATTCTGAAGGCACCTCCCCTCCAAGAGGCCTTCGCTGATTAAACCCTCTTCTCCCACTCCCTTCTGCGTCATCATTGCAGTTGACTTTGCAGCCTTCATTCATTCCAACCTCTGCCCCAAACCACTTATTCCCAAAGCTGTCATTCATTTATTGGTAATAATGATGGCATTAATTAAGCTCTTACTATGTGTAAAGCGCTGTTCTAAGCGCTGGGGAGGGTACAAGGTGATCAGGTTGTCCCACAGGGGGATCACAGTCTTCATCCCCCTTTTACAGATGAGGTCACTAAGACACAGAGAAATTAAATGACTTGCCCAAAGTCGCAGAGCTGATAGTTGGTGGGGCCGGGATTTGAACCCATGACCTCTGACTCCAAAGCCCGGGCTCCTTCCACTGAGCCACGCTGCTTCTCAATTAATTATTAATGTCTGTCTCCCCCTCTAGACTGTAAGATCGCTGTGGACAGGGAACATATCTACCAACTCTGTTATATTGTAGTCTTCCAAAAGCTTAGTACATTGCCTTGCACAGAGTAAGCGCTTAAAAAACCTGATTGATTGATTGATTGATTGCTACTACTCCCAAAATGGCCACCCCAGAAAAGCAGCGTGGCTCAGTGGAAACAGTACGGGCTTGGGAGTCAGAGGTCATGAGTTCTAATCCCAGCTCCTCCACGTGTCTGCTGTGTGACCTTAGGCAAGTCATTTAACTTCTCTAATCCTCAATTCCCTCATCTGTAAAATGGGGATTAAGACTGTGAACCCCACGTGGGACAACGTGATCACCTTGTATCCCCCGAGCGCTTAGAACAGTGCTTTGCACATAGTAAGCGCTTAACAAATGCCAGTATTATTATTATTATTATTATTATTATCCTAAAACGGGGCCCGTACCAGATCTCCCCCTTCTAGACTGTGAGCCCGTTGTTGGGTAGGGACCGTCAGTATATGTTGCCATCTTGTACTTCCCAAGCGCTTAGTACAGTGCTCTGCAAACAGTAAGTGCTCAATAAATACGATTGAATGAATGAATGAATGAATGAATCTTTCTAAAATGACTTCTGGTCATCTGGTCTAGAGAAGCAGCGTGGCTCAATGAAAAGAGCCCGGGTTTTGGAGTCAGAGGTCACGGGTTGGAATCCTGGCTCTGCCCATTGTCATCTGTGTGACTTTGGGCAAGTCAGTTAACTTCTCTGTGCCTCAGTGACCTCATATGTCAAATGGGGATGAAGACTGTGAGGCCCCCCGGGACAACCCGATCATCTTGTAACCTCCCCAGCGTTTAGAACAGTACGTGGCACCTAGTAAGCGCTTAATACATGCAATTATTATTATTATTATTATTATTATGGTCATGCTTGCCACCAGCGTTTGCAATAATGCTCTGGGAGGTCAGAGTGTGTCCATCTCCTGCCCTACTGCCCACTTAGATTTCATTCCTCCACCCATTCTCTGCTTCCCTCCTCTACCCTCCCCCCGTTTTTTTTAATGGTATTTGTTAAGTGCTTACTATGTGCCAAGCACTTTATTAAACACTGGGGTAGATCCGAAATAATCAGATCCCAAATGGGGCTCGCAGTAAAAGGGAAAACAGGTATTTAATTCCCATTATTCAGGGGAGGGAACTGAGGCACAGGGAAGTGAAGCGACTTGCCCAAGATCACACAGCAGACCAGCGGTGGAACTGGAATTAGAGCCCAGATCCTCTGACTCCCAGACCCGGACTCTTTCCATTAGGCCATGCTGCTTCTGCTGAGATATTCAGATGATCCTAATTCCTGGCGGGCAACGAGTTTCAAATCTCCTGGGTTTTTATTAATCCCGGAAAGGGAATGATCATTAGTCAGTAAATATTCTTCTAGGAAGGAGTCCCGGAGTGGGAACCGCATGGGACTAGGCGGTTATTTAGGTTGCGGGGGCCGAGACCGCAGAGAACCCACGATCCCGGCCTTCCGAGATTCCCGGACGGTCGGCCATATCAGCGGAGCCCCCGGCCCGTCTTCCCACGAGGAATCCCCCAGGAAATAACCCGGCCGTTGTCTGAGGGGACGGCGCAGCCAGCTGGAGAGCCGAGACGGGGAGGGAGGATCAATCAATCAATCAATCATATTTATTGAGCGGTTACTGTGTGTTGAGCACTGGACTAAGCGCTTGGGAAGTACAGGTTGGCAACATATAGAGACAGTCCCTACCCAACAGTGGTCTCACAGTCTAGAAGGGGGAGACAGAGAACAAAACCAAACATATTAACAAAATAAAATAAATAAATAAATAGAATAGATATGTACAAGTAAAATAAATAGAGTAATAAATATGTGCAAACATATATACATATATACAGGTGCTGTGTGAAAGGGAAGGAGGTAAGACGGGGGGATGGAGAGGGGGGCGAGGGGGAGAGGAAGGAGGGGGCTCAGTCTGGGAAGGCCTCCTGGAGGAGGTGAGCTCTCAGTAGGGCCTTGAAGGGAGGAAGAGAGCTAGTTTGGCGGATGTTGGGAGGGAGGGTATTCTAGGCCAGGGGGATGACGTGGGCCGGGGGTCGACGGCGGGACAGGCGAGAACGAGGCACGATGAGGAGATTAGCGGCAGAGGAGCGGAGGGTGCGGGCTGGGCTGTAGAAGGAGAGAAGGGAGGTGAGGTAGGAGGGGGCGAGGTGATGGAGAGCCTTGAAGCCGAGGGTGAGGAGTTTCTGCTTGATGCGTAGGTTGATTGGTAGCCACTGGAGATTTTTGAGGAGGGGAGTAACATGCCCAGAGCGTTTCTGGACAAAGACAATCCGGGCAGCGGCGTGAAGTATGGATCGAAGTGGGGAGAGACACGAGCATGGGAGATCAGAGAGGAGGCTGATGCAGTAGTACAGACGGGATAGGATGAGTGCTTGAACGACCAGGGTAGCGGTTTGGATGGAGAGGAAATGGCGGATCTTGGCAATGTTGCGGAGATGAGACCGGCACGTTTTGGTGATGCCTTGGATGTGAGCGGTGAATGAGAGAGCGGAGTCGAGGATGACACCAGGTTAGCGGGCTCGTGAGACGGGAAGGATGGTAGTGCCGTCAACAGTGATGGGAAAGTCAAGGAGAGGGCAGGGTTTCGGAGGGAAGACAAGGAGCTCAGTCTTGGACACGTTGAGTTTTAGGTGGCGGGCAGACATCCAGATGGAGATGTCCTGAAGGCAGGAGGAGATGCGAGCCTGGAGGTAGGGGGAGTGAGCAGGGGCAGAGATGTAGATTTGGGTGTCATAAGCGTAGAGATGATAGTTGAAGCCGTGGGAGCGAATGAGGTCACCAAGAGAGTGCGTGTAGAACGAGAAAAGAAGGGGACCGAGAACTGAACCTTGGGGAACCTTCACAGTAAGGAGATGGGAGGGGGAGGAGGAGCCTGCAAAAGAGAGTGAGAATGAACGACCGGCGAGATAAGAGGAGAACCAGGAGAGGATGGAGTCTGTGAAGCCAAAGTTGGATAGCGTGTTGAGGAGAAGGGGTGGTCCACAGTGTCCAAGGCAGCTGAGAGGTCGAGGAGGTTTAGGATAGAGTATGAGCCGTTGGATTTGGCAAGCAGGAGGTCATTGGTGACCTTTGAGGTGGCAGTTTCCGTGGAATGTAGGGGACGGAAGCCAGACTGGATGGGGTCGAGGAGAGAGTTGGCGCTGAGGAATTCGAGGCAGCGCGTGTAGACAACTTGTTCAAGGAGTTTGGAAAGGAATAGTAGGAGGGATATGGGGCAATAACTAGAAGGTGAGGTGGGGTCACGAGAAGGATCCTTACAGCCCTTAACCCTCGCCCAAACCTTCTTGTCACCCCCACCAGTGTCCAGACCCGACGAGATGGAGTGAGCCTCTCTCTCAGCAGAGTTCGATCCTCCCCAGCCCAGGATGGCCCGGTGACTCCGGAAAGAAGCAGATGAAAAGTGAGAAGCAGGGAAGGGAAATTTCAACATAAGCCCAGGAAATAACAGGAAGTTTCCTGTTCTTTCTTAATAATAATAATTGTGGTTTTTGTTAAGTGCTTACCATTTGACAAACACCATACTCAGTGCTGGAGTAGATATGATATAATCGGATCGGACAGTGTCCCCGTCCTACATGGGGCTCATCGTCTTAAACCTCATTTTACAGATGAGGGAACCGAGGAACAGAAAAGTTAAGTGACTTGCCCGAAGTCGCCCAGCAGGTAGATAGCAGAGCGGGCATTAAGACCAGGGTTCGCTAGTCTCTCAGGACCGTCCTATTTTCACTTATCTGTGCTGCTTCTCCAATTATTTAGAATTATGTGACCCCAATTCTTGCAGATGTTTGCCAATGTAATAGGCTTCTAGTAATCAGAAATGGTTTCAGTGCCATCCAGAACCAGGGATTCATTCATTAATTCATTCAATCGTATTTCTTGAGAGCTTACTGTGTGCAGAGTACTGGACTAAGCGCTTTGGAAGTACAAGTCGGCAACATCTAGAGACGGTCCCTACACAACAATGGGTTCACAGTCTAGAAGCGGGAGACAGACAGCAAAACAAAACATGTAGACAGGTGTCAAAATAGTCAGAATCAATAGAATTATAGCTATATGCACATCATCAACAAAATAAATAGAATATTAAATATGTACAAGTAAAATAAATAGAATAATAAATCTGTACAAATATATACACGTGCTGTGGGGAGGGGAAGGAGGTAGGGCGGCGGAGATGGAGAGGAGGAGAGAAAAAAGGGGGCTCAGTCTGGGAAGGCCTCCTGGAGGAGGTGAGCTCTCAGTAGGTCTTTGAAGGGAGGAAGAGAGCTAGCTTAGCGGAGGTGTGGAAGGAGGGCATGCCGGGCCAGGAGAAGGATGTGGGCCGGGGGTCGATGGCGGGACTCGTGAGAACAATGCCCAATGAGGAGGGAGGAGGGAAGAATGACAGGCATGCGAATAATAATTATTATAACATTTATTAAACGCTTACTATGTATGAAGCACTGTTCTGAGGGCTGGGGAGGGAACCCATGACCTCTGACCCAAAGCCCGGGCTCTTTCCACTGAGCCTCGCTGCTTCACTGCAGACACGAGGTGGAGGCGAGATTAGAACCCACATCCTCTGACTCCCAAGCCTGTGCTCTTTCCACTAAGCCACGCTGCTTGGTGTGCAAACCATCCTTCTCATATACGTGCTGTGGGGCTGGGGTGAGTATGATAATGATAATAATGTTGTTTGGTAGATGTTTACTATGTGCAAAGCACTGTTGTGAGCACCGGTATCAAAGTGCTTATGGGGTACAGACCTCAGTTTGTAGGCGACCTGGAAGGGAGCGGAAATATGAGCATATAGCTTTAATTCTATTTGTTCTGACGATTTTGACACCCGTCTACATGTTTTGTTTTGTTGTCTGTCTCCCCCTTCTAGACTGGGAGCCCGTTGTGTGGTAGGGACCGTCTCTATATGTTGCCGACTTGTACTTCCAAAGCGCATAGTACAGTGCACTGCACACAGTAAGTGCTCAATAAATATGATTGAATGAATGAATGAAGAAGAGTGATGTTATGAGAGATTAGTCAGGGAAGGCTTCTGGGAGGAGGTGTGATTTTAATAAGGTTCTAAAGCAAGGGAGGGTGATCATCTGTTGGCTATGAAGGAGGAGGGAATTCCAGGCCAGAGGGAGGTTGGAGACAGGGGGTCAGTGGAGAGTTGGACGAGATCGAGGTTTAGCGAATAAGTTGGCTCTAGAAGAGTAAAATGTCCGGGCCGGGTTGTAGTCCGACATTAGCCATCAGGTAGAAGGGAGAGAGCTGATGTGAGTTGGTGTTTGATACGGAGAGGGTTGTGTAACCACTGGAGGCTTTTGAGGAGAGCGGAGATGGGCTTATATAACAGAGCAAACAGGGGAATCTGTGTAGTCTTGGTCTTTGCTGATTTTGAAGAATAAAATGGGCATTAAGTGAAGCATTAGAGAAGCAGTGTGGCTCCGTGGAAAGTCAGCCCGGACGCTTTTTTATGGTATTTGTTAAGCGCTTACTATTTTCTAGGCTCTGTACTTAGCATTGGGGTAGATTCAAAGTAATCAGGTTGGACACAGTCCCTGTCCCACGTGGGGCTCACAGTCTTCATCCCCATTTTGCAGTTGAGGGAACTGAGGCTCAGAGAAGTGAAGTGACTTGCCCACAGTCACCCAGAAGACAGGTGACCGAGGCAGAATTAAAACCCAAGTCCTTCTGACTCCCAGGCACGCTCTCTCCCCACTAGGCAATTCTTCTGGTGGCCATCTTCAGTCTTATGCCCCACGAGTGACCCAGGAAGTAACGTATGAAATCGGAACAGTTCGAGCTGGGATCGATTTTGGCTCAGGAACAATTCTATCAATGATATGTTCACCCAAATTACCCAGGATTGTGTATTCAGTCAATTATCAGTCAATCAATTAATCAATGGAATATATTGAGCACTTATTGTGTGCAGAGCACTGTACTAATCGCTTGGAAGTGTCCAATATAACAGAGTAGATAGACTTGCTTCGTGCCCACAATGGGCCTACAGTCTAGAGGGGAGACTGACATCTATGTAAATATAAATATAAATCAATCAAAGGTTTTTATTGAGCACTTACTGTGTGCAGAACACTGTATTTCCCACCGTCTAGATTGTAAACCTGTTATGGGCTATCAATCAATCAATGGTATTTATCGAGCGCTAGGAGCTAGGGGCTCGTGAGGGGCTGTTCTAATAATAATGATGACATTTATTAAGCGCCATTTGTTAAAGCACTGTTCTAAGCGCTTGGGAGGCTACAAAGTGATCAGGTTGTCCCACAGGGGGCTCACAGTCTTAATCCTCATTTTACAGATGAGGTAACTGAGGCACAGAGAAGTTAAGTGATTTGCCTGCCCAAAGTCACTTAGCTGACAATTGGCAGCTTATTATGTACCAGACACTGTACGAAGCGCTTGGGAGAGCACAAAGCAAGAGAATAAGCACAAACGTTCCCTATCCATAATGAGTTTGCAATCTAGGGAGGAAGGGCAGGGAGCATATCCACTAATTATGTTGTATTGTACTCTCCCAAGCGCTTAGTACAGTGTCTGGCACATAGCAAGCGCTTAACAGCGTGGCTTAGTGGAAAGAGCCCGAGCTTGGGAGTCAGAGGTCATGAGTTCTAATCCCGGCTCCGCCACTTATCAGCTGTGTGAGTTTGAGCAAGTCACTTAATTTCTGTGGGCCTCAATCACCTCTTTTGTAAAATGGAGATTAAGACTGCGAGCCCCACGTGGGGCAACCTGATTACCCTGTATCTACGCCAGTGCTTAGAACAGTGCTCGGCACGTAGTAGGTGCTTAATAAATGCCATCATTATTATTATTAGAATGCCTGTCATTCTTCCCTCTTGACCGCACCTGGTGATCGGGTAGTCAATCAATTTATCAATCAATGGCATTTAACCCTGCCCCTTCCCATCTCTTCTGATCTTCCTCATCCCCTGAACATTAGGTTTTCTCCCTCTCAACCCTCTCATCCCACTTGCTGGTTTTCAAAATTATTCCTTGTTTCCCTGCTTCCCTTCCCCTCCCACCCTTCAACGACCCCCGACCACACCCCTCCATGACCCCTGGAGCTAAATCCGTAAGGCATCCTAGCATTGTAAAACTGAAACTGGGTGTAACTGTAGGAATACTCCTGGTCTGGGCTGTCCACAGGGGTGGGTCCAATCATTCATATCGTTAATAGTATTTGTTGAGTATTTATTGTGTGCAGAGGGTTGTGCTAAGTGCTTGGGAGAATACAATAAAACAGAATAGGTAGACACATTCCCTATCCACTAAACCAATCAATCGCTGGTATTCACTGAGCACTTACTGTATTTAAAACAGTGTTTGGCACATAGTAAGTGCTTACCAAATGCCATCATTATTATTATTATGCAGAACGTTTTACTAAGCGGAGTACAGTAGAGTTGGTATTCATTCAATTGGATTTAGTGAGTGCTTAGTGCGTGCAGAGCACTGTACTAAGCGCTTGGAACGTATAATTCAGCAACAGAGACAATCTCTGCCCACAGGGGGCTCACAGTCTAGAACGGGGGAGACAGACTTCAAAACAAGTAAACAGGCATCAATAGCATCAATAGAAATACATAGAATTAGTGATAATAATACTAATGATAAAGATAGCCTTTATTAAGTGCTTACTACGTGCAAAGCACTGTTCTAAGCGCTGGGGAGGTTGCAAGGTGATCAGGTTGTCCCACGGGGGGCTCACAGTCTTAATCCCCATTTTACAGATGAGGTAATTGAGGCATAGAGAAGTTAAGTGACTTGCCCAAAGTCACATAGCTGACAATTGGTGGAGCAGGGATTTGAACCCCTGACCTCTGACTCCAAAGCCCGGGCTCTTTCCACTGAGCCACGCTGATTCTATTGATATAAATACATAGTAATATAAATATGTACATAAATACCCAAGTGCTGTGGCGCTTGGAGGAGGGTAGAGCAAAGGGAGTGAATCGGGGCGATGGAGGGGAGGGAGAGCTGAGGAAAAGGGGTAAGCTGAGGTAAGCCTTCAGTAGCGCTTTGACATGACATGGTAGATGTGACGAGGGAAGGTATTTCAGGGCAGGGTGTGGGAAAATATGACAGAATCAATCAATCAATCGTATTTCTTGAAAACTTACTGTGTGCATAGCCTGCATTTTTGAGGTTTTTAATGGTATTTCTCAAGCACTTACGGCGAGCCAGGTACTGTAACTAAGCATTTGGGACAATAGTTAGCCAGTCAAACATATTTATTAAGCACGTACTATGTGCAGAGCACTGTACTAAGCACTTGGGTGAGTACCGTATAACAATATAACAGACACATTCCCTGCCCGCACAAGGTCATGGTATACAAGCAGAGAAGCAGCGTGGCTGAGTGGAAAGAGCCCAGGATTGGTAGTCGGAGTTCGTGGGTTCTAATCCCGGCTCTGCCGTTTATCAGCTGTGTGACTTTGGGCAAGTCATTTCACTTCTCTGGGCCTCAGTGACCTCATCGGTAAAATGGGGAGTAAGACTGTGAGCCCCACGGGGGACGACCTGATCACCTTGTATCTACCCCAATGCTCAGAACAGTGCTTGGCGCAGAGTAAGCGCTTGACAAATACCATCATCGTAAAGGGTGCAAATCCAACGCAAGGGTGATGCAGAAAGGAGTTGAGAAGAAGAAAGAAGGGCTTAGTCAGGGGTGATTTCTAGGAGGAGATGTGCCTCCAATAAGAAAGAAAGGGGGTAGGTCAGATGGGAAGGGGGCAGGAGTCGCTGGCAAGTGAGAGAGCTTGGTTCATTCATTCATTCAATCAATCATTCATTCAATCGTATTTATTGAGCACTTACTGCATGCAAAGCACTGAATTAAGCGCTTCGGAGAGAACAATATAACAATAAACAGACACATTCCCTGACCACAACAAGCTTACGGTCTGGAGAGGGAGACAGATATTAATATCAATAAATAAAATTACAGATACATAGTTAAGTACCGTAGGGCTTGGACGGGGATGAATGAAGGGAGCAAGTCAGGGAGATGGAGAAGGGAGTGGGAGAAGAGGAAAGGCGGGCTTAGTCTGGGAAGGCATCACGGAGGAGATGAGCCTTCAATTAGGCTTTGAAGGGAGGGTCATATTCGGTGAGAAAGACGAGATTCCTTTCTCTGTCCCGCAGATCCTCCACCCCGTGACTTTTGGGGGCCCAATTGGGCTGAAAAAGGGGAGGGGAAATGAGGCTGTGGGTGTCACACCACAGTAAGGACAGGAAATAATAAGTCATGTTTTTGCGTTGTACTTACCAAAGCGTTTTCACGTCAGTGATCACATTTCAGCCTCACAAGAGACGGGTGTCAGAAGGACCTGGGTTCTAATCCTGACTCTCCCTCGCTTCCTGTGTGAGCTTGGGCAAGCTACTTCACTTCTCAGTGCCTCGGTTACCATATCTGTCAAAATGGGGATTAAATGGGGACGGGGACTGGTTCCAACCCGATTATCTTGCAACTACCCAAGCACTTAGTACAGTGCTTGCCACATAGTAAGAGATTAACAAGTACCATCATCATCATAATCATTATCATCTGGAAAATGGGGAATAAGGCAGTGAGCGGTCAGGGACCGTGTCCAACCTGATTAGCTTGTATCTTCCCTAGAATTTAGAAGAGTGCCTGGCACCTAGTCACTTAACTTATCTGCGCCTCAGTTACCTCATCTGTAAAATGGGGATAAAAGCTGTGAGCCCCCCGTGGGACAACCCGATCACCTTGTAACCTCACCAGCGCTTAGAACAGTGCTTTGCACATAGTAAGCGCTTAAAACAAATGCCATTATTATCGTTATTAGTATTAGTAAATTCTTAAAAATGCCATAAATAAGGAGAAGAATGGCCACTGTGTTCAGGGAAGGGTGAGGAAGCTGAGAGGTTGGTGAAGGGTTAGAAGAGAGAGAAGAGACAAAGGGAGATTAGCACAGGGGGAGGGGCTAGGAAACATTTCAGGGGGCCGCTGGAAGGGCAGAGGGAGGGGACCTTTGTTCTGAAGGAACAGACATCCCCCCCAAGAACCCTCCCCAGGGCGGCCTTCATGTCCCGGTTCCTCGGGCTGTAGATGAGGGGGTTCAGGGCGGGGCGGCACCACGGTGTAGGACACGGACACCAGCAGGTCCAGGGCCGAGGGGGAGTCAGACACTGGCTTGAGGTAGGTGAAGGTTCCGTTTGCTATGAATAAAGTCATGACGACGAGGTGGGGCAGGCAGGTGGAGAAGGCTTTGGCCCGGCCCTTGGCGGCCGGCATCCTCAGCACGGATTGGAAGATGCGCGCGTACGAGACCACGATGGAGACGAAAGAGCTGAAACAAAAAACGGCACCAACGGCGACACTGATATCGATTACAACGTGCGACCCAGAACAAGAGATCTTCAGGAGGGAATGGACATCACAGAAGAACTGCTGGACCTCGTGGAGTCCGCAGAAGCCTCAGGAGAACGTCCCTGCTGTTTATATCACCCGGAAGAGCCCCGCCTTGAGCCAGGAGGCGGCCACCATCTTCCCACAGGTCCCTCGGTCCATGATGACCCCGTAGCGCAGGGGGAGGCAGATGGCCGCGTAGCGGTCGTAGGACATGGCCGTGAGGAGGAACAGCTCGGACCCGGAAAACAGGACCACTTGAGCCACACAGCCCCAAAAATAGATGGATCTTTGCTCGGTCAGGGAGTTGTGGATGGATGTGAGGACGGTGACGGAGATGAGGCCGAGGTCGAAGACGTACACGTTTCTGAGGAAGAAGTACATGGGGTTGTGGGGGCGCCGGTCGAGGAAGGTGACAGAAACGATGAGCAGATTCCCCGCCAGGGCTGCCAGGTAGACCAATAGGAACAGCGCGGCGTGGACCAGCTGCAGCTCCCGGACCTCCGCGAATCCCAACAGGAGGAATTCCCTCACAGCCTTGTGGTTAGCCGTTTCTTCTTCTGGATGATGAATTTCTGTGCTCCGGGAATCCTGCATCTCTCTGGGGCGCTCACCTTCAGCCCTGCAATCCCTCTTCCAGCCATTCAGGACAGTGGACTCCAAGATGGCTCTTCTCCGAGAGCAGAGGGGCGTTGGTGATGACCCTGGTCAACATAACCCTGGAAGCACAACAGAGCAGAAATCATGGCCGGCTCGTCTATTTTTTTCATTCCTTTATTCCTTTATTTATTGAACGCTTACTTTCTGCAGAGCACTGTACTAAGCGCTTGGGAAAGTACAAGTTGGCAACATATAGAGACGGTCCCTATCAAAAGAATTCTCCGCCATGCATCCACTCTGGAGGTTGGAAGGACTGTCCCTTCCTCCCAGCACATTGTTAACAATCTTGGCAGTCCTCCTCCTCCTCCTTCTCTCCCTCCTCTTTTCCCTCTTTCTCCTCGTCTATTTCCTCCCCCTCCTCCTCCTCTTCCTTATTATCTCCTAGGCACTCCCAAGGAATCCCGCACTGTCCTGACCCCCAGGTTAGATAGAGGAACGATTGCATAATAATAATAATAATGGCAGTTGTTAAGTGCTTACTACGTGCGAAGCACTTTTCTAAGCGCTGGGGGGGATACAAGGTGATAAGGTTGTCCCACGTGGGGCTCACAGTCTTCATCCCCATTTTACAGATGAGGTCACTGAGGCTCAGAGAACTTAAGTGACTTGCCTAAAGTCACAGAGCAGACATGTGGGGGAGCGGGGATTAGAGCCCACGACCCTGACTCCCATTCCCGGGCTCTCTCCACTGAGCCACGCTGCTTCCAATCCTTGTGTTCCACAGAGCTCACCATCATTCATTCATTCAATCGCATTTATTGAGCACTTACTGTGTGCAGAGCACTGTACTAAGCGCTTGGGAAGTACAGGTCGGCAACATCTAGAGACGGATCCTACCTTATGAGGGGCTCACAGTCTAGAAGGGGGAGACACAACAGAACAAAACATGTAGACGGGTGTTAAAATCGTCAGAACAAATAGAATTAAAGCCATATGCACATCATTAACAAAATAAATAGAGGAGTAAATATGTACAAGTAAAATAGAGTGATAACTCTCTAAATATATATATACAAGTGCTGTGGGGAGGGGAAGGAGGTAGGGCGGGGTGGGTGGGGAGGAGGAGAGAAAAAAGGGGGCTCAGTCTGGGAAGGCCTCCTGGAGGGATCCTAATCTCCATTTTCTAATAATAATAATAATAATAATGGTATCTGTTAAGCGCTTACTATGTGCAAAGCACTGTTCTAAGCACTGGAGGGTTACAGGGTGATCAGGTTGTCCCACGTGGGGCTCACAGTTTTAATCCCCATTTTACAGATGAGGTAACTGAGGCACAGAGAAGTTAAGTGACTTGCCCAAAGTCACACAGCTGATAATTGGTGGAGCCGGGATTTGAACCCATGATCTCTGACTCCCAGGCCCAGGCTCTTTTCACTGAGCCACACTGCTTCCAGACCTTGTCCTCCACAGAGCTCACCATCATTCATTCATTCATTCATTCATTCAATCGTATTTATTGAGCACTTACAGTGTGCAGAGCACTGTACTAAGCATTTGGGAAGTACAAATCGGCAACATCTAGAGACGGTCCCTACCCGACGACGGGCTCACAGTCTAGGAGGGGGAGACAGACAACAGAACAAAACATGTAGACAGGTGTCAAAATCATCACAACAAATAGAATTAAAGCCATATGCACATCATTAACAAAATTAATAGAAGAGTAAATATGTAGAAGTAAAATAAATAGATCAATAAATATATACAAGTATATATATATATATATATATATATATAAATACAAGTGCTGTGGGGAGGGGAAGGAGGTAGGGCGGGGGGGGGTGGGGAGGAGGAGAGGGAAAAGGGGGCTCAGTCTGGGAAGGCCTCCTGGAGGGATCGTAATCTCCATTTTCTAGGTGAGGAAGCGAGTACAGAGAGGTTTCGGGACGTGCCCAACGTCCCACAGGAAGACATTAGAGCCCAGGCCTCCTGAATCCCTGTCCTGGACTCTTCCCATAAAACCACACTGCCTCCGTGTGATGGGCCGGCCGGCAAAAACACCGGGATGGATAGGCCATAGAAGTGAACAAGGAATGGACAATCACGTGGCACCTCCTAGAATCGTTTTGTCATGGAGTCAGAGCACTGGCCCAGATGGACCAAATTTGGTTCTTATTTCCTCTCATCTTCAGCTCCTCTTCCTCCCCCGTCTTCCTCTAATAGTAATAAGGACAGCGGTCTGGAAACCTCTTTGTTTTTCCACGTACTTAATGATAATCCTGGCCTTTATGCGGCGCTTCCTCTACGTCCAGCACCACGGGAGCTCCGGGGTAAACACAGAATGAGCAGATGGGGTAAGGTTTCTGTCCCGCATGGGGTTTGCGGCCGTTGAGGGAGGGAGAGCAGGACTCAATCGATCATATTTTTTGAGCGTTTACAGTGTGCAGAGCATTATATTACATACCTGGGAGAGTACAATGTAACAGAGTTGGTCGACACGTTTTCTTCCCATTTTTCAAGCGAGGAAACTGTGGCCCAGAGAGGGTGAGCAACTGAACTGAGGTCACACAGCAGGCCGGGGGGACTAGAATCCAGGTCTCCCAGCTACACGCCCTCCTACCTAGCCCTCTCCCACTACAAACGCCGAGAATGGCTCTAAGCAAAACTCCCAGCGGGCACAGTGTCTTACCTTTCCAGATCGGGTTTTTTAGCAGGAAGATGGCCACCTGAACAGAGGCGGAGATCCGGGAGATGCTGGGATGGGGGTGGGTGGCTCTCTACCTCAGTTTCCCCTGGACTGTGAGGCTGAAGGAAGGGAGAGGTTTGTCCCCGTGTCCTGAGTGCCTCCATGGCTGGTTCTAGCCAAGGGCAGGGGGAGAAGAGGTCACCTCCTCACCTTCCACAGAGGCCCCCGTAGGCGGGTCCACCAGGGAGTCCTTCCCTCTGAGCCCTCGGTCTGTCCAGGAGCCCAGTGGCGAAGGAACAGCCTTGGCTTTATGCCACATCGGGTCTGTGGGGACCGACTTCTAAGAGGCCTCAGGGGGAGGATGTGAGTGAGGTAGGAGAGTAGTGATGAGGGCCAAGAGGATCACGGGTAGTTTCCCGGAGACCACCCTTCTCCGGCTTGAGGGGATCAGTCCCCGGGTACGGTGTAATTGGATCCAATGTGATTATCTTATAGGGACTCGATTCCATCATGGATTCATTCATTGATTCAATCGTATTTATTGAGCGCTTACTGTGTGCAGAGCGCTGATCTAAACGCTTGGGAAGTACAATTCCGTAAGAGATAGAGACGGTCCCTACCCAACAATTGGCTCACAGTCTAGAAGAAGCGGAGGAGCAGCGTGGCTCAGCGGAAGAGCACGGGCTTGAGAGTCAGAGGTCATGGGTTCTAATCCTGGCTCCACCACTTATCGTCTGTGTGACTTTGGGCAAGTCAATTCACTTCTCTGTGCCTCAGTTACCACATCTGTAAAATGGGGATTAACATTGTGAGCCCCACATGGGACAGCCTGGTCACCTTGTATCCCTCCAGTCCTTAGAACAGTGCTTTGCACATAGTAAGCGCTTAACAAATACCATCATTAATTAATTAATAAGAAGGGGGGAGACAGACAACAAAACAGAACAAGTAGACAAGCGTCAATACCATCAAAACAGATAAATAGAATAATAGATACATGAACATATATAGATGCCTTTCTGGCTGTTATAACCCCCAGGTAGGGTCACCTTTGAGGCCAGAAAGATGTCGGTCTGAAGAGGAAGAATTTTGCACACAGAACGAACCCATCTCCGCCACTTGTTTGCTGTGTGACTTTGGGCAAGCCACTTCACTTTTCTGGGCTTCAGTTGCCTCATCTGTAAAATGAGGATGAAGACTGTGAGCCCTATCTGGGATAACCTGATGACCTTGTCTCTCCCCCAGCGCTTAGAACAGTTCTTAGCACATAGTAAGCGCCTAACAAATACCATAATAATAATAATAATATAACCCTCTTATAAGCTCTCTTCTACGTTCTGAGGTAGTTACAAGTTAATTAGGTTGGACACAGTCCCTGTCCCACATGGCGCTCATAGTCTAAGTAGGGGGGAGAACAGGTATTCCAATTTTACAGTTGAGGACACTGCGGCACCAAGAAGTTAAATGACTTGCCCAAAGTCACACAGCAAGCAATTAACAGCGCTGGGATTGGAACCCAGCTCCTTCTGACTCCCAGTCCCGTGATCTAGTGATAAGGCCATGCTGCTTCTCCGTCTGAGCAAAAATGAGAATTCCCAAGCAGGACTATGAAGACTCGACATGATGATGATGATGATGATGGTATTTGTTAAGCGCTTACTATGTGACTAGCACTGTTTTAAGCCCTGGGACATGATGGCTTGCTGCCCCACAGAACCTCCAGATAGAGAGATAATTTATTTAATAATAATAATGATGGCATTTGTTAATCGCTTACTATCACCATCATCATCAATCGTATTTATTGAGCGCTTACTGTGTGCAGAGCACTGTACTAAGCGCTTGGGAAGTACAAGTTGGCAACATATAGAGACAGTCCCTACCCAACAGTGGGCTCACAGTCTAAAAGGGGGAGACAGAGAACAAAACCAAACATACTAACAAAATAAAATAAATAGAATAGATATGTACAAGTAAAATAAATAGAGTAATAAATATGTACAAACATATATACATATGTACAGGTGCTGTGGGGAAGGGAAGGAGGTAAGATGGGGGGATGGAGAGGGGTACGAGGGGGAGAGGAAGGAAGGGGCTCAGTCTGGGAAGGCCTCCTGGAGGAGGTGGGCTCTCAGTAGGGCCTTGAAGGGAGGAAGAGAGCTAGGTTGGTGGATGGGCAGAGGGAGGGCATTCCAGGACCAGGGGATGACGTGGGCCAGGGGTCGATGGCGGGACAGGCGAGAACGAGGCACGGTGAGGAGATTAGCGGCAGAGGAGCGGAGGGTGCGGGATGGGCTGTAGAAGGAGAGAAGGGAGGTGAGGTAGGAGGGAGCGAGGTGATGGAGAGCCTTGAAGCCGAGGGTGAGGAGTTTCTGCTTGATGCGTAGGTTGATTGGTACCCACTGGAGATTTTTGAGGAGGGGAGTAACATGTCCAGAGCGTTTCTGGACAAACGTTTCTGGATGCCCTGTCATCAGGGCAAAAACATTGATTGAGGACTACAGTAGACTCTAAGCTCCTTCGAGGCAGGAATCGTGTCCATTCTGTACTTTCCCAAGCGCTCAGTTCAGTGCTCTGCACAAAATAGGCCGTCAGTAAATACTACTGTTTGATTAGAGTACACACAGTAGGAACCACTTCCATGCTGTTCTGTGCTGGGATATTTGGAGGGTGGGAAGGATTTATTCATAGTCAGGAGTCCCGGGGTCATTCATTCATTCAATCGTATTTACCGAGCGCTTACTGTGTGCGCAGCACTGTGCTAAACGCTTGGGAGAGTACAATGTAACAACAAACAGTCATATTCCTGCCCACAACGAGCTCACAGTCTAGAGACAACTCCTGTCCAGTTCCTGCTCTGCCACTTGTCTGTTGTTTGACCCTGGACAAGTCACTTAACCTCTTGGTTTTGAGGTCCCTCTGATATTAAATGGGAAACCATTCTCCTTCCCTCAGGCCGTAAGCTCCATAAGGGACAGGGAGACTAAAAAGAGAAAACAGCTCCAGGCTTTACAGACATCAAATAACGCACCACGAGAGACAGCCCACACCGTAAGCTTGCCCCTGGATGGCCAGCTCGTTGTGGGTGGGGAACGTGTCCGTTTATGTTTGTATCGTACTCTCCCCAGCTCTTAGTACGGCGCCCTGCCCACAGTAAGCACCTGATAAATACGACCGACTGACTGACAACCTTTTCAGCTGTCCAGTCTCTCCGGGATGGTGGATTCACACAGAGACGCCAAGGAGCTGACCAAGGCCACACGGCAGGCCCGGCCAAACCCCCGAGTCCCGTGCCCTTTTCAATAGTCCAGGCGGCCTGGTACTTTTGACCTGTTTTCCTTTGCTTGCGATTGCTGTTACCCGTTTCACCCTCCCACTTACACTGTGAGGCCCATGTCAGTCAGCCAATCGGATTTATTGAGCGCTTGCTGTGGGCAAAGCACTGTACTAAGCACTTGGACAGTGTCCAACCTGAGTAGCTTGTATCTACCCCAGCGCTTGATACAGTTTCTGACTCATAGGAAGCGCTTATAGATTCCACAGTTATAATTATCATTAAATACCATAAACCCCCAAACCAGGGGGTGATGGAGGATGGAGGGAGATATCTCTCCACCCATGCACTGTCTCTCCACGGGTCTCGGTTTCTCCGCAGGTGGGCGGAAGGACCCGATGACCATGATGCCCCTCATCCCCATGGCGACCTTCCACGCAGGTGCAGACTGCGACTCCCTTTTTATAACCCCGACGGGGCGATCCCCGGAGCCGGGTGGGTTCCTTGGCGGCCTCCGCGTGGCCCTCCCATCTCCATGGGGACCACTCTCCATCCTCCCGTCGCCACGGAGACCGTTCACTGAGCGCCCCCACCACCTCAGGGATGCGTCCCGGCCAATCCCATCTGAGATGCCATGGAGATCATTCTAATAATAATAATGGTATTTTTAAGCGCTTACTATGTGCAAGGCA
Source organism: Tachyglossus aculeatus (assembly GCF_015852505.1). Lineage (NCBI taxonomy): Eukaryota > Metazoa > Chordata > Mammalia > Monotremata > Tachyglossidae > Tachyglossus > Tachyglossus aculeatus. The sequence continues at coordinate 1,996,013 of NW_024044844.1, forward strand.
CTGTTCTAAGCGCTGGAGAGGTTACAGGGTGATCAGGTTGTCCCACGGGAGGCTCACAGTTTTAATCCCCATTTTGCAGATGAGGGAACTGAGGCACAGAGAAATTAAGTGACTTGCCCAAAGTCACACGGCTGGGATTTGAACCCATAACCTTTGACACACACACACACACACACACACACACACGGGCGCGCACGCGCGCCCCCTCTCATCTCCATGGAGACCATCACTCGCGCATCCCCTGGCCAACCCCAGCTGAGATTCCGAGTCCTCATCTCCAAGCCCCCGGATAGGTTTAAGATTCCCTTATCCCAACCCTGAGCTTTCAGTCACTTCACGTCTCTGGGCCTCAGTTACCCCATCTGTAAAATGGGCATTAAGACTGAGAGCCTCAAGAGGGACAGGGACTGTGTCCAACCCGATTTGCTTGTATCCACCCCAACGCTTAGTACAGTGCTTGGCACTTAGCCCTTATCAAATACCAGAGTCATTATTATTGCTATTATTATTAGAAGCATCCTCGATCCCAGCATCTACCCCAGCACTTGGAACGGTGCTTGGCACACAGTAAGAGCTTAACAAATGCCATCATTATTATTATTATCTACCCCAGCACTTAGTACAGTGCCGGCACAAGTAGGAGGAGAAGGGATATTGAATCCCCATTTTACAGATGAGGGAATCGATGGATGGGGGCAGTGTCTAAGGTTTATTGGATGACCTGGGGAGGTGACAGGGTTAGAGCCCAGGAACTGGGGGGAGGAGGTCAAGAGATGATTGCGAGTTGGAGACCCAGGACAGAGTCCATCGGATGGCCTGGGAGGGGGCGGTGGAGAATCTGGGGGTAGCATCAGGTATCCGGTGCACCTGCCTTCCCTCTTCTAAAGCCTCCTCTTCCAATAGGCTTCCCTCATCCGTTCTCCCTGCTCCCATTAATCCCACATCAACTCATAATAATAACAACAATAATCATGGTGGTGTATGTTAAGTGTTTTACTATGTGCCAGACCCTGTTCTGATCCCTGAGCACAAGCTAATCGGGTTGGACATAGTCCCCGTCCCACATAGGGCTCGAAGTCTTCACTCTCATTTTACAGAGGATGGAACCGGAGCAAGAGAAGCGAAGTGACTTGTCCAAGGTCGCACGGCAGACCACAAGTGGAGGAGCTGGGATTCGAACGCAGGTCCTTCCCGACTCCCAAGTCCAGGCCCTATCCACTTGTGCTTTTATCTGGTTAAGTCCGGGTCATCCATTCATTCACTCGTATTGCACTATCCCATTTGGAAATTGTCAACTGTGTGACTTTGGGCAAGTCACTTTACTTCTCTGTGCTTCAGTAACCTCATCTGTAAAATGGGGATGAAGATTGTGAGCCCCCCGTGGGACCACCTGATCACCTTGTAACCTCCCCAGCGCTTGGAACAGGGCTTGGCACATAGTACGCGCTTAATAAAATCCATCATCATCATCATAACCAGTCAGTGCATATGCTCTGTGATTGAAGCGTTTCTTCCTCCTCTTCGTACGATATAGGGGGCCTTCCCTGGCCGCCTGTAAACTCCCTGAGGGCAGGGGTCATGACTTCATAATAAATAAGAATTGTAGCACTTGTTTGGCTCTTCCTGTGTGTGAAGCACTGTAGGGCCGGGGGTAGAGACAAGCTAATCAGGTTGAACGCAACCCATGTCCCATGTGGGGCTCGCAGTGTTAATCCCCATTTTACAGATGAGGGAACTGATCCCCAGAGAAGTTGTTTTATCGACCTATCTACGTACATCTCTCTCTCTGTGTTTCTATCCAAGGTGATAATAATTCTAACTATCGTATTTGTTAAGCGCTTACTATGTGCCAGGCACTGTTCTAAGAGCTGGGGGAGATACAAGTTCATCAGGTTGTCCCACGTGGGGCTCACAGTCATCATCCCCATTTTACAGATGAGATAAATGAACCCCAGAGAAGTATTAGCGTGGCTTAGTGGAAAGAGCACGGGCTTTGGAGTCAGTGGTCAGGGGTTCAAACCTCGGCCCCGCCAATTGTCAGCTGTGTGACTTTGGTCAAGTCATTTCAATTCTCTGGGCCTCAGTTACCTCATCTGTAAAATGGGGATTGAGACTGTTTGCCCCCCATGGGGCACCCTGATCACCTTGTAACCTCCCCAGCCCTTAGAACAGTGCTTTGTACATAGTAAGCGCTTAATGAATGCCATTATTATTATTATTATTATTATTTTATCGCTCTATCTACATACATCTCTCTCTATATGTTTCTATCCAAAGTAATAACAATTTTAACTACGGTATTTTTTAAGCGCTTACTATGTGCCAGGCACTGTTCTAAGCGCTGGGCTAGGTACAAAATAATTGTGCTGGGCACCCTCCCTTTCCCACATAGGGCTCACAGTCTTCATCCCCATTTTGCAGATGAGGGAACTGAGGCCCAGAGAAGTGAAGTGACTTGCCCAAGGTCTCACTGCAGACGAGTGGGAGAGCCGGGATTAGAACCCATGACCTGACTCCCAGGTCCGGGCTCTAGTCACCGAGCCCTGTTGATATAATTAGGCCCCCTAAGTGGCTCAGTCTAACAGGAGGGAGGACAGGTGGCGAATTTCCATTTTTCAGATGAGGGAACCGAGGCACAGAGAAACGGGGTGACTTGTCCGAGGTCACCACAGCAGAAAAGTGGTGGACCTCTTTAATCGTAGTCTCCCAACGAGTGCAGTGCGGGGCACACGGCGGATCGGCCTGGAGGATCCTGAAAGGAATCACCGTCTTCTGACGAACTTTCCCCTGAGGAACAGCCCCACTCCCCGCTGGATCTCATGGTTCCTCAGGCCGTAGATGGCGGGATTGAAAACCGGAGGGACCACTGTGTACAGTAAGGACGCCAAGTGGTCAGAGGTGGATGGGGACTGGGAGGTCGGTTTTAAATAGGTAAATATGGAACTAAAATAAAATAGGACGACGACGGTGAGGCGCGGCAGGCAGGTGGAGAAGGCTTTGGCCCGGTTCTCGGCGGCCGGCATCCTCAGCACGGCCCGGACGATGCACACGTATGAGAGGACGATGATCATGAAGCACATTAAACCCAGAGATACAGTGAAGGCGGTAATCCCCACCTCTGTCACGTTCAGACCAGAGCACGAGAGTTTTAGCAGCTGGGGGATGTCGCAGAAGAACTGGAGGATCACGTTGCACCCGCAGAAGGGGACGGAGATGGTGGCGACCGTGTGCATGAGGCTGGAGAGGCCTCCGCTGAGTAAGGAGGCGGCCGCCATCCTTCCCACAGGCCCCTCGGTCCATGATGGGGTCGTAGCGCAGGGGGAGGCAGATGGCCGCGTAGCGGTCCTAAGACATCGCCGTGAGCAAGGTCACCTCGGTGAAAGCGCCAAAAATAAAGAAGACCATCTGGAGGACAAAGCCCGCCAACGAGATGGATCTGCTGTCGGTCAGGGAGTTGCAGATAGATTTGGGGACGGTGTCGGAGATGAGGCAGAGGTCGAGGACGGACGTGTTCCTGAGGAAGAAGTGCATGGGGGTGTGGAGGCGCCAGTCAAGGACGGTGACAGCGACGATGAGGAGATTCCCCATCAGGGCCGCCAGGTAGACCAGGAAGAACAGCGTGTCCTGGGCCAGCTGAAGCTCCCGGATCTCCGAGAATCCCAGGAGCAGGAATTCCCTCATCGTGGTGAGGTTGTCCATGTCCTCCTTGGAGATCCTATGGAAAACATTTCTTCCGTGAGCTGAAACCCAATTTCCAATACCCCCGGAGGAACTATTTCACCCTGTGACTAGGAAAGAACTGGGGCCGGGGGGAGTGGATTACCTACATTAACTGGATGTTTTCATAACCACATCTGAACGTAGATGAACATCTAGATAAGAAAGGAGAAAAGCAATAATAATAGTAACGATGATATTTGTTAAGCACTTACTATGTGCCAAGCACTGCTCTAAGCGCTGGGGGAATATAAGGTGATCAGGTTGTCCCACGTGGAGCTCACAATCTTAATCCCCATTTTATAGATGAGTTAACTGAGGCCCAGAGAAGTTAAATGACTTGCCCAAGGTCACACAGCCGATAAGTGGATGAGGCTGGATTAGAACCCACGACCTCTGACTCCCGAGCCCGGGCTCTTTCCACTGAGCCACGCTGCTTAATACTCGACTGTAGGGATAAAATCGTAAATGTGAAGGAGGTCAATGCAATTCTACTTGCCATCAACCAATCACTCACGAAGATTTTAGTGCTTAGTCTCAGCACAGTACTGAGTATTTGGGAAAGTGCAATAGGGTTATTAATAATAATAATAATAATTATTATTATTATTATGGTATTTGTTAAGTGCTTACTATATGCCAAGCACTGTTCTAAGCGCTGGGGGAGATACATCGTTCCACATGGAGCTCACACGTTTAATTCCCATTTTACAGATGGGGTAACCGAAGCACAGAGAAGTGAAGTGACTTGTCCAAGGTCACAGAGCAGGCAATATTAATAATAATGATTGTATTTGTTAAGCGCTTACTATGTGCCCAGCACTGTTCTAAGCGCTGGGGGGATACAAGGTATTCAGGTTGTCCCATGTGGGGCTCACAGTCTTTATCCGCATTTTACAGATGAGGGAACTGAGGCCCAGAGAAGTGAAGTGACTTGCCCAAGGTCGCACAGCTGACACCTTGTACTTCCGAAGCGCTTAGTACAGTGCTCTGCACACAGTAAGCGCTCAATAAATACGATTGAATGAATGAATGAAGTGACGGGGCAGGGATTAGAACCCACAACCTGTGACTCCCAAGCCCGGGCTCTTGCCACTCAGCTACGCTGCCTTATCTGCCCTCGGGAACTTACATAGTAGTTGTGTCCATACACACAAAAATAAATTAGAGGTTGTTACATTGCGGTCCACCTCTAGACTGTAAGCCAGTTGTCGGCAGGGATTGTCTCTCTTTATTGCTGTCTTGTACTTTCCAAGCGCTTAATACACTGCTCTGCACAGTAAGCGCTCAATAAATAGGATTGATGAGGGAATGATAAGGCCAATTAGGGACGTGGGGATTCGTGACTCAACTTTACCGATGGAACAAGCCATGGTGTTCAGTATTATAGCAAGAAAACATTTTTTATTAGAATACTTATTAGAAGGCACGAATCGTTAATCTTAAAGTATTCATTCAATCTTGTTTATTGAGCGCTTATTGTGTGCAGAGCACTGTACTAAGCGCTTGGAAAGTACAATTTCTGTTTTCATTAAGCCCTCCAACCCAGGAGTGATGAGATACGACAAAAATACTAAACCTTCCAAGACAGAGGGCACAAGATTTCAAATGGGGCATCAGGATTACCTTGTATAATAATGATGGCATTTGTTAAGCGTTTACTATGTAACAAGCACTGTCCTAAGCGCTGGGCACTGTTCTAACCTCCAGCGCTTAGAAAAGTGCTTGGCACGTAGTAAGCGCTTAACAAATACCATCATTATAGAGAAGCAGCCAGGTTTAGTGGAAAGAGCCCGGGTTTGGGAGTCAGAGGTCACGGGTTCTAATCCCGGCTCCTCCACGTGTCAGCTGTGTGACCTTGGACGATTCACTTCACTTCTCTGGGCCTCAGTTCCTTCATCTGGAAAATGGGGATGAAAACTGTGAATCCCACGTGTGACAACCAGGTCACCGTGTATCTACCTTAGTGCTTAGAACAGTGCTTGGCACTTAGTAAGCACTTAACAAATACCTTTATTATTATTATTACTGTGTGCAGAACACTGGCCTAAGCGCCTGGGAAGTCCAATTGGGCACAAGATAAAGACAATCCCTACCCAACAATGGGCTCACAGTCCAGAAGAGGGGAGACAGACAACAAAACAAACCGAGTGGACAGGGGTCAGTATTCAGAGTGGTCTTCGGTCAGGCCGCTTGATAAGAGGAAATGAGGGACATCTTATTTAACCAGTTATGTAACAAGCTTCAAACTAGACCCCTTCACTTGGCATGCTGTTTAGTAAAGGTGTGAAATGCAGCCTTCGGAAATAGAGGGAAGCAGTGGGCAGCGTGGCTCAGTGGGTAGAGCAGAGGTTTGGGAGTCAAAAGGACCTGCGTTCTAATCCCGGCCTCACCACATGTCTGTTGTATATATATTTTATATATAGCACTTGCATATATTTCTACAGATTTATTACTCTATTTATTTTACTTGTACATATTTACTATTCTATTTATTTTGTTAATGATGAGCATATAGCTGTAATTCTATTTGTTATGACGATTTTGACCCCTGTCTCAATGTTTTGTTTTGTTGTCCGTCTCCCCCTTCTAGATTGTGAGCCCGTTGTGGGGTAAGGACCGTCTCTATTTGTTGCTGACTTGAACTTCCCAATCGCTTAGTACAGTGCTCTGCACACAGTAAGCATTCAATAAATGAGATTGAATGAATGTTGTGTGGCCTTGAGCTTGTCACTGCACACAGTAAGCACTCAGTAAGCATGATCCAAGCGCTTAATACAGTACTCTGCACATAGTAAGCGCTCAATAAGTATGATTGAATGAATGATGGATCGAACGAATGAATAATAGTAATAATAAGGATGGCATTTGTTAAGCGTTTACTAGGTGCCAAGCACTGTTCTAAGCACTGGGGGAGATACAAGGGGATCAGGTTGTCCCACGTGGGGCTCCCAGTCTTCATCCCCATTTGACATATGAGGTCACCGAGGTACAGAGAAGTGAAGCGATTTGCCCAAATTCACACAGTGGCGGAGCTGGGAGGAGGAGGAAGGAGAGGAGGAGCAGCAATGTGGGCTAGTGGTTAGAGCCCACGCTTGAAAGTCAGAAGGACATGGGTTCTAACCTCGGTTCTGCTGCTTGTCTGCTGTGTGACTTTGGGCAAGTCACTTCACTTCTTTGGGCCTCAGTCACCTCATCTGTCAAATGGGGATTGAAACTGTGAGCTCCACGTGGGACAACCTGATCACCTTGTATCCTCTCCAGTGCTTAGAACAATGTTTTGCACATAGTAAGCGCTTAACAAATGTCATGAGTGTCATAAATGTGAGCCCACGGGGGGCTCACAGTCTTAATCCCCATTTTACAGATGAGGTAACTGAGGCAGAGAAGAGTGAAGTCGCTTGCCCCCAATCACACAGCGGACAGTAATAATAATAATGTCTATTAAGCGCTTACTATGTGCAAAGCACAGTTCTAAGCGCTGGGGAGGTTACGAGGTGAACAAGTGGCGGAGCCGGGATTTGAACCCATGACTTCTGCATCCAAAGCCCGGGCTTTTTCCACTGAGTCACGGTGCTTTTCAAGAAGAAGAGGAGGAAGAAAAAAGAGGAGGAAGAGAGAACGAGGAGGAAGAGAGGAGAAGTAGGAAGAGAGGATAAGCAGGAAGAGGAGAAAGGAGAGGAGGAGAAGGAAGAAGAGGAGAAAGAAGAGAGGAGGAGGAAAAAGGGGAGAAAGAAGAGAGGAGGAGGAAAAAGAGGAGGAAGAGAGAAAGAGGAGGAAGAGAGGAAAAGCAGAAAGAGGAGAAAGGAGAGGAGGAGAAGGAAAAAGGGGAGAAAGAAGAGAGGAGGAGGAGGAGGAAAAAAGAGGAGAAAGAGAGAAAGAGGACGAAGAGAGGAGAAGCAGGAAGAGGAGAAAAGGAGAGGAGGAGAAGGAGAAAGAGGAGAAAGAAGGGAGAAGGAGGAGGAAAAAAGAGGAAGAGAGAAAGAGGAGGAAGAAAGAGGAGGAAGAGAGGAGAAGCAGGCAGAGGAGAAAGGAGAAGAAGAGAAGGAAGAAGAGGAGAAAGAAGAGCGGAAGAGGAGGAGGAAAAAGAGGAGGAAGAGAGAAGGAGGAGGAAGAGAGGAGAAGCAGGAAGAGGAGAAAGGAGAAGAGAAAGGAGAAGAGAAGGAAGAAGAGAAAGAAGAGAGGAGCAGGAGGAAGAGAAAGAGAGGAGGAGGAGAGGAGGAGGAGGAGGAGGGGGATGACTTGGTCACTGGTCACTTCCCCCCAGGAAGCCCACCAAGCGTGACGGTAAACTTACCAGTCACCGAGCCTCCCCTGGGATCTCTTCACCAGCCTCGGTTTCCCCACTGGCAGAAAAGAGACAGGACAAACTAAACCAGACCCGATGCTAAGGGTTCATAGGGTGGTGGAGGTGAGCTCCAGGGGCGACAGGTTCTGGGCCCTCGTATCTACCCCAGCGCTCACTACAGTGCCTGGCCCCTAGTAAGCGCTTCGCAGCTAGGACAGTTATTAGGGTTGGGAAAACGAGGCTCTTTTTCTTCTTGGAGCCTCTGAGTTGCAGATGATCAGCTCGGTGAGGTGAGAATGGGAGCCCCAATTCCTGCTCACGTGGTTTTGAGGTCTTTCGGTTCAGGCTTTCCATCTCTAGGGAGGGCATCCCGGATCGAGGGGGAGACTCTGATTGGCCCCGGGGGGTGAGGGGGGAGAACGGCCCCAGCATCTCTCCTTGGAGAGGGTCTCTGAGGAAGGATCAGAGAAGCAGCGTGGCTCAGTGGAAAGAGCCCGGGCTTGGGAGTCAGAGGTCATGGGTTCAAATCCTGCCTCTGCTCCTTTGGGCAAGTCGCTTCACTTCTCTGTGCCTCAGTTCCCTCATCTGTCAAGTGGGGATGAAGACTGTGAGCCCCACGTGGGACAACCTGATCACCTTGTATCCTCCCCAGCGCTTAGAACAGTGCTTTGCACAAAATAAGCGCTTAACAAGTGCCATCATTATTATTATTATTAATAGGTGATATAAGTTCAAACTGGCTACCAGGAGCAGAGTAGCCATCCATCCATCCATCCAGCCCCTATCTACATCTCTCGGTTTGGCATCACGTAGGAAAGACATTCAGTGGAAAAAAGATCACTTGCCTCTCTCTGGACTGGAACGTCCCCTCCACCCCCTGGGCTTTGGGGTCAGAGGTCATGGGTTCAAATCCGGCTCTGCCACTTGTCCGCTGGGTGACTTTGGGCAAGTCACTTCACTTCTCAGGGCCTCAGCTACCTCATCTATCAAAGGGGCATGAAGACTGTGAGCCCCCCTGGGACAATCTGATTACCTTGTAACCTCCCGAGCGCTTAGAACAGTGCTTTGCACATAGTAAGCGCTTAATAAATGCCATCATTATTATTATTTTTATTTTTATCACTATATTTTTTAAGTGTTTACCACACCCTCTACTAAGTGCTGGAGTAGATATTTTGTTAATTAATTAATTAATTCAATCGTATTTATTGAGCATTTACTGTGTGCAATGCACTGTACTAAGCGTTTGGGTACTACAAGTCGGCAACGTATAGAGACGGTACTTACCCAACAACGGGCTCACAGTCTAGAAGATGTTAATGATGTTCGTATAGCTATAATTCTATTTATTCTGACGGCTTTGACACCTGTCTACCTGTTTTGTTTTGTTGTCTGTCTCCCCCTTCTAGACTGTGAACCCGTTGTTGGGTGGGGACCGTCTCTATATGTTGCCGACTTGTACTTCTCAAGCGCTTAGTACACTGCTCTGCACACAGTAAGTGCTCAATAAATACGATTGAATGAATGAATGAATGAATGATTAATAATAATAATAATAATAGCATTTGTTAAGCACTTACTATGTGCAAAGCACTATTCCAACCCCTGGGGTGGATACAAGATTAACAGGTTGTCCTACGTGGGGCTTCACAGTCTTAATCCCCATTTTACAGATGAGATAACTGAGGCCCAGAGAAATGGTGTGACGTGCCCAAAGTCACACAGCTGACAAGTGGCGGAGCCTGGATTTGAACCCATGACCTCTGACTCCCAAGCCCGGGTTCTTTCCACTGAGCCACGCATGTCTGTTGTGTGACCTTGGGGAAGTCACTTCACTTCTCTGAGCCTCGGATCCCTCATCTGTAAAATGGGGATTAAGACTGAGCCCCACATGGGACAACCTGATCACCTTGTATCCCCCCGATCGTTTAGAATAGTGCTACGCACATAGTAAGCGGTTAACAAATGCTATCATCAATATTTAAGCACTTTACATTCGCCCCACCCTTATTTATATATATGTACAAATAAATAAATTACATAGATGTCCGTAATTTCTTTATTTATATCAATGCCTGTCTTCCCCTCTAGACTATAAGCTCGCGTGGGCAGGGCACGTGTCTACCACTCTTTGTTGCATCGCACTCTCCCAGGAGTCTAGTACAGTGCTCTTCACCCCGTAAGATCGCAATACATACGATTGACTGATGCTCTGGCCCTTGGATTACAGTCAAACATCCCCTCATTGACCCCAGAGGTGACCAAGTGGGACTCCTGATAACGATGATGACAATAATAATAATGATAATCATACTATTTGTTAAGCGCTTACTCTGTGCCAAGCATTGGGGTTAGGGACTAGCTTTGCCCCCGAGGCTCCTCCCTGGAGGGGAAGCAATGATGTCTGCGCTAAACTCTCCAGGCCCCATCCCACACAGCCCCAGGTTCAGTGCCCTCTCGGTGCTTAATAGATAATAATGATGGTATTTGTTAAGCGCTTACTATGTGCCAAGCACTATTCTAAGTGCTGGATGAAACTAATGGATCGAGGTCATTTTCAAGCTATCAGCATAATCGACACTTTCCCAGGACACCCAGTTAACGCTCATTCATTCATTCGATCGTATTTATTGAGAGCTTACTGTGTGCAGAGCACTGTACTAAGCGCTTGGGAAGTACAATTCGGCAACAATAGAGAGAATCGACACTTCCCCAGGATACCCAGTCAACACTTTTCCTCTAAGGCTTTAAAATGCTAAGAAGGAGCCCACAAGGAGCTTACACTCTAATTGATGACGATGATGATGATGGCATTTGTGAAGGGCTTACTATGTGAGAAGCATTGTTTTAGCCCGGGGGGAGATACAAGGTAATCAGGTTGTCCCACGTGGGGCTCACAGCATTAACCCCCATTTTACAGAGGAGGTCACTGAGGCACAGAGAAGTTGAGTGACTTGCCCAAAGTCACCCAGCTGAAAAGTGTTGGAGCCGGGATTGGAACCCACGACCTCTGACTCCCAAGCCCGGGCTCTTTCCACTAAGCCACGCTGCTTCAACTGGGGGGAAAGATACGGAAGTTGTGATTATGCACACAGATATATTATGTACACACATATGTATGACTATATATACATACAAATGGGTGTATATACTTGTATAAATATATGTATATGTTTATTTATGCATTCATACGTATGTTTACTCATACATTCAGTGGAAAAAGGTCATTTGCCTTCGTCAGGTCTGAAACTCCCTCCTCCACGTTTATTCAGTCGTATTTATTGAGCGTTTACTGTGCGCAGAACACTGTACTAAGCTCTTGGGAGAGTACAAGAGTAGAGAAGCAGGGTGGCTCAGTGGAAAGGGCCTCAGTAACCTCATCTGTAAAATGGGGATGAAGACTGTGAGACCCCCATGGGACAACCTGATCACCTTGTAACCTCCCCAGCGCTTAGAACAGTGCTTTGCACATAGTAAGCGCTTAATAAATGCCATTATTATTTATTTACAATATAACAATAAACATAAATATTCCCTCCCCCCAGTGCTATTCTCCCTCATCAATATAACAATAAATAGAAACATTCCCTCTCTCCAGTGCTATTCTCCCTCATCAAATGAATTAATGGGATTTATTGGGCGCTTACTGTGTGTGGAGCACTCTACTAAGAGCTTGGGAGAGAACAAAATTACAATACAACAGAGTTGGCAGATACATACCTGCTCACAACGAGGTGACTGTGAGTTCTGTGTGGGACAAGGGGGCTAAATCCAATCTGATGATCCTGTAACAACTCCAGTGCTTATCCCAGGGCTTGGACCCTTAGTAAACACTTAGTAATTAATCCACTGGAATCCTGCATACTGACTGAGGGGAGTTGGCACTTCCATCCCACCCACCCCCCGGTGGTTCTCGAGGTAACGCTGCGTTCAGTTGCCATGACGACAGAATCCTCCCGCTCCCTCGCTTCCCCATCAGTTTCCCCCTGTGCCCTGATCCCTCGAAAAAGCGCCCTAAAATGTCCCAGGTCTTTCACGGCTGACACACTGCGGAGATTGTGAGGTGAAATCCGCCTGTCGGGCCGGGGAGCTTTCCGGCCTCCCCCGAGAGAGGGAGAAGGAGCCCATCGTCCTCAGTACCCCCCCGCTCATTCTACACCAGAGAGCCCCGCGAAAGGGAGGGAAGGGGCGAGGTCGGATCACATCAGCACAGCCATCCTGTATTAGCCTGCTCGACCGTGGTGAGATACCCTTGGAGGCAGGGTCCTGGCCAGAGGAGGAGGACAGAGATGGGTCCCCACCAGAAAGGGAGGCTAGAGACGGGGTTCTATCTGGAGCAGAAGGACAGGACAGAGTCTTGATAAGAGGATGGGGACAGAGATGGGTCCTGACCTGCCGAGAAAGATAGAGACAGGGCCCTGGCTAGAGGGGGATGGATACTTATAAGCAATTCTCAGGATCTCGCACAAAATGGCCAACTTCACGCCCGCGACTGAATTTCTACTCCTGGGATTCTCGGAGGTCCGGGAGCTGCAGCTGCTCCAGGCGGCGCTGTTCCTCCTGGTCTACCTGGCGGCCCTGACGGGGAACATCCTCATCGTCGCCGTCACCGTCCTCGACTGGCACCTCCACACCCCCATGTACTTCTTCCTCAGGAACCTGTCCGTCATCGACCTCGGCCTCATCACTGTCACCGTCCCCAACTCCTTCGTCAACTCCCTGATTGACCGCAGATCCATCTCCCTCCTGGGCTGCATCACACAGGTTTTCGTATTGATTTTCTTTGGCTCTGCGGAGATGGCCTTCCTCACGACCATGTCCTACGACCGCTACGTGGCCATCTGCCTCCCCCTGCGCTATGAGGTCGTCATGACCGGAGGGGCCCTCTGGACGATGGCGGCCGCCTCCTGGCTCAGCGGAGGCCTCTCCTGCCTCATGCACACGGCCGCCACCTTCTCCAGGCCCTTCTGCGGGTCCAACGCGATCCGCCAGTTCTTCTGCGACATCCCCCAGCTTCTGAAGCTCTCGGGCTCCACTGCGGTCCTTACAGAGGTCGGGGTCACGACCTTCACAGTCAGCCTCTCCGTGGTGTGTTTCGCTGCCATGGCGGCTTCGTACATCCACATCTTCCGGGCCGTGCTGAGGATGCGATCCACCGAGGGCCGGGCCAAAGCCTTCTCCACCTGTCTGCCCCACCTCGCCGTCGTGATTTTTTTTATATCGACTTCAGGATTCGCCTATCGAAGCCTCCCTCAGACTCCCCCTCAACGCTGGACCTTCTGGTGTCCATGTTCTACTCCGTGGTGCCTCCGACTCTGAACCCCCTCATCTACAGCCTGAGGAACAGGGACGTGAAGGCCGCCATCTGGAAGACTCTGAGCGGGAGATCACCTGACCAGAATCATTTTTCTTTTTAGTGGAATTTGAAAAGCACCGAATTAAGCTCTGGACTTGATGATGATGGTATTTGTTAAGCGCTTACTATGTGCAAAGCACTGTTCTAAACGCTGGGGGATGCAGGGTGATCAGGTTGTCCCAAGTGGGGCTCACAGTCTTCATCCCCACTTTACAGATAAGGGAACTGGGGTACAGAGAAGTGAAGTGACTTGCCCAAGGTCACACAGCAGACAACTCAGGTCCCCTTACTCTCAGGCCCGGGGTCTTTCCACTAGGCCACACTGCTTCCCCATCCTGATGAGATAGTAATGGTAGTAATAGCTGTAGGAGAATAGTGATAATAATAATGATAACGGCATTTATTAAGGGCTTACTATGTGCAAAACACTGTTCTAAGTGCTCGGGAGGTTACAAGGTGAGCAGGGTGCCCCACCGGGGGCTCACAGTCTTAATCCCCATTTTCCAGATGACGGAACTGAGACAAAGAGAAATTAAGTGACTTGCCCAAATCACAGAGCTGACAATTGGCCGAGCCTGGATTTGAACCCCTGACCTCTGACTCCATAGCCCGGTCTCTTTCCGCTGAGCCATGCTGCTTCTCGAGTAGTGATAGTAGTGATGGTAGTAATGAAAATAGTAACAATGATTGTATTTAGTAGGTGCTTGCTATGGGCTGAACATTGTACAAAGTGCTGGAATAGATACAAGATCATCACTATTTTACAGATGAGGAAACCAAGGCCAGAGAGATTAAATGACTGGCCCAAAGGTAAACAGCAGGCAAATGGTGAAGCTGGGACTTGAACCCAGATCTCTTGACCCATGGTGATATTGTTGGAATAGTAGGGGGAGTAGGAGTATTACTCTTCCTCCTCCTCCTCCTCTTAGTACAACTACCACAGTGCAAAGTAGCCACCACTTGGTGAAATGATTTATAGTAAATTCTTGGAAAATTTCAACCGACAGAAGTGACACCTTCCCTATCTATAAGAGAATTCCTGGGATGTCGGGAAGAAATTCATTCATTCATTCATTCATTCAATCGTATTTATTGAGCACTTACTGTGTGCAGAACACTGTACTAAGCGCTTGGGAAGTACAAGTCGGTAATATACAGAGACGGTCCCTACCCAATAATGGGCTCACAGTCTAGAAGAGGGAGACAGATAACTAAACAAAACATGTAGACAGGGGTCAAAATCGTGAGAATAAATAGAATTAAAGCTATATGATAGAATTAAAGATATATGATAGAATTAAAGCTATAGAAATAGGGTACTCTGGTCTTTGCCTAACCCCCAAGGCTCTGTACCCCTTGCACATATATATAAATTATATATCACAAATTATTTATTTATAGCAATGTCTATTTCCTTCTCTAGACAGCGAGCTTGTTGTGGGCAGGGAATGTGTCTTCCAACTCTGTTGTACTGTACGGTGTTTGACACATAGTAAGTGCTTAACAGGTTCCGTAAGAGGAACAAACAATATGCTGGAAAGCGCCTCAGACTCTGGGGGTGACAATTCCCCTATCCGGTGAGACCCCATATAGGGGAATACCTTGGAAGAATAATGAGTGGCAGTTGACCAATCTAGCCCACAAGACCTCATCAAGCACAGCACATATTTCGCAACAACAATCCGAGAACTTTGGGCCCCTTGATTCATATTCTGAGGGAAAGGAAGGCCCCGGGCATCCAGTACAGTGCTGTGCACCTAGTAAGTGCTCAATAAATACCACCTATTGATTAACTGATATAGTATATCTAGACTATGATAATAATAACAACAATAATAACGGTATGTGTTAAGCGCTTACTATGTACAAAGCACTGTTCTAAGCACTCGGGGGATACAAGGTGATCAGGTTGTCCCACGTGGGGCTCACAGTTTTCATCCCCATTTTACAGATGAAGTAACTGAGGCCCAGAGAAGTGAAGTGACTTGCCCAAAGTCACACAGCTGACAATTGGTGGAGCCGGGATTTGAACCCATGACCTGTGACTCCAAAGCCCAAGCTCTTTCCACTTAGCCACGCTGCTTCTCGATCACCGCGGGCACAGAACGTGTATTATGCTTTGCTCTGTGCAGTGCTCTGCACACTTAAGAAATACCACCGGTGAAGGTGAAGATGGCAGCGGTGTTGAGGAAAGAATGCCCTCTCCAGATGTCATTCAATCCCTCCCCCTGCGACTGCACACCCCGGAGGGTGTGGAGAGATCTCTCCTTCCCGGGTCTCAGTCTCCCACCCTTTGATGGCAGCAAACGTCCATTCGGGAGATCTGGATCTGGGGGTGACCAGAGTGAAGAAAAATGTGCGTCTCCGACGTTGTCATGTTGTTGTGCGGCCGAGACCCAGCGCGACTCACTTCTCTGGAAAGTCCCCATCTCAGGTCCCACTCTGTATTGGCACCCATGCCCATCGCCCTCGCCGGTCGGTCCCTCCTCAAACACCCAGCGCCACCCGACTCCCTCATCCCTTGCCCCTAATGGCCTGGCCACCGCTTTTATCGAGAAAATTGTCACTACAAACCCAACAGCACTTAGGTACTTATCTGTAATTTATTTATTTCTATTAACGTCTGTCTCCCCTTCTGGACTTTAAGCTCATCGTGGGCAGGGGATGTGTCTGTTAATTGAGAAATTATACTCTTCCAGGTTCCTGGGAGTCAGAGGTCCTGGGTTCTAATCCCAGCTCTGCCAACTGCTTGCTGTGTGATCTTGGCAAGTTACTTAAGTTCTCTGTGCCTCAGTTTCCTCAACCGTAAAATGGGGATGCAATACCGATCTTCCTTCTTACATAAGACCGTGATCCCCATGCAGGACAGGGACTGTGTCCGACCCGATTGGCTTGGTCCCAACGTGTCAGAACAGTGTTTGACACGTAGTAAGTGCTCAACGATTTCCATAATACAAACAATAGGCTGGGAAGCTCCTCAGACTCCGGGGGAGACAGTTCCCCCACCCAGCGAGACCCCGTAAAGGGGAACACCGTGGAAGACCCGTGAGTGGCACTTAACCAATCTAGCACGCAAGGCCTCAGCAAACGCACGACATATCTCCCGGCACCAATCCGAGAACTCTGGGCCCCTTGATTTATATTCCTGGGCGGAGGAAGGCGACCGATAAAGAATAATCGCATCCCTCAACCAGGCGCAGACCGGCCCAACTGGAGGAATGTAATCCCTGCTTTATCTCACAGAGCGAGGACAAACACAACAGTTAGGACTGTGGGGAAATTCCGGACCTGTCTGGGAGGCGATACCATGCCCGTAACACTCCCTCCCTATTCTTGTGTATCACGTTGTGTGTTCGGGCCCGTTGAGACGCCACTCTGACTGATTCTGACATGGATATCTGTTGTGCTCCCTGCCCGGATCAGGGAGTGAGTATCTCTTCGCTTCCCTATCAAATCTACTTAGACTGATTCTGACATGGATATCTGTTGTGGTCCCTGCCAGGATCAGGGAGTGAGTATCTCTTCGCTTTCCTATCAAGTCTACTTATTGAACATAGTCTTTGCGGCCCTCGCGTCATCGGTACCTTTGAGAATCGTGTTTTGTGCACTTCCGGACCGCCTGAGTCACCCCCTCAGACGGTGTCTGAAGGGGGCACGGCCTCATCCGGTGGCCGTCCGGAACGGGGTTTATTCAGCCATTCGTCCAGTCAATCGTATTTATTGAGCGCTTACTGTGTGCTGAGCACTGGGCTGAGCGTGTGGAAAGTCCAATTCAGCCACAGACAGAGACAATCCCTACCCAACGACGAGCTCACAGTCTGGAAGAGGGGAGACAGACAATGAAACAAAAGAAAACAAGTAGACAGGCATCAATAGAAATAAATAGAATGATAGATAATAATAATAATAATGGCATTTATTAAGCCTTTACTATGTGTAAAGCACTGTTCTGAGCGCTGGGGAGGTTACAAGTTGATCAGGTTGTCCCTCGGGGGGCTTACAGTCTTAATCCCATTTTACAGATGAGGGAACTGAGGCAAAGAGTAGTTAAGTGACTTGCCCAAAATCACACAGCTGACATTTGGTGGAGCCGGGGTTTGAACCCATGACCTCTGACTCCAAAGTCTGGGCTCTTTCCACTGAGCCACACTGATCTATACACATCATTAATAAAATAATTAGAATAATAAATATGTACTTAGAGACGCAAGTGCTTTGGAGTGGGGAAGGGGGTAGAGTGGAAGGTGGGAGTCGGGGAGATGGGGAGGAGAAGAGGAGCAGAGGAGAAGGGGGGCTCAATCTGGAAAGGCCTCCTGGAGGAGGTGAGTTTCAGGAGGGCTTTGAGGGGGTGTTAATGACCTCCCAGCTACTGACTGTCTCTGGGTTACCGAAGACATTGTCTAAAATCCTCGGGCCTACAGGATGTGGCCCTGATTCTACCATCTCGCTCCTCACGGGGGGTCATGCATGACCCATGGGTCAATTAGCAAGAAATGATTCCGATGGGGAAGCTCCCATGCCAGGGTCTGGGGAGACTGGGCATGGCTGGAGATGTTCCCGTCAAGTGTCCGAGCAGAGAAGCAGCGTGGCTAGGTGGAAAGAGCCCGGGCTTGGGAGTCGGAGGTCGTGGGTTCTAATCCTACCACTTGTCAGATCTGTGACTTGGGCGAGTCACTTCACTTCTCTGGGCCTCAGTGACCTCATCTGTCAAATGGGGATGAAGACTGTGAGCCCCCCGTGGGACAACCCGATCACCTTGTATCCCCCCCAGCGCTTAGAACAGTGCTCGGCACATAGTAAGCGCTTAACAAATACCATCATTATTATTATCACTGATTACCCTCTCTGGCCCACTCGCACACAATTAATGGCCGCCCCAGGGACGGAACTGGGGCCGATAAAGCCGGCTCGAGCCGCCAAAGAGTGACTCCAAGGAAGCTTCAGTCTTTGCGAGGATGAACGGAGGAGATGGGGGTCTGTGAAAAAGTCATCCCCTCGCTAAGGAATCTGGGACAATTGAAGGTGGTTCTGGGACAACTACTGGAAACACGTAGACCAGTGGAATATTTATTCGTTCCGCGGTTGTTGATCATCTTGTGCAGTGCAGCTATGCATGGAATATTATGTTTCAATGAGCATACCCTTCTTATTTCCTATAATAATAATAGCATTAATTATTTACCCTTTCCTAGATACCAAGCACCGGAGGAGATACAACTCAGTCAGTCACTTGTATTTATTGAGGACTTACTGTGTGCAGAGCACTGTACTAAGCTCAGCCAGGACGGAGGAAGAGGAGAAGGAGAAAGAGGTTGAGGAGCAGAATAACGGAAAGGAAGAAGAGGAAGAGAAGATAGTAGTAATAATGATGGTATTTGTTAAGCACTTACTATGTGCCAAGCGCTGTTCTACGTGCTGAGTAGAGAGACCAGTACATATCTGTATGGCTATTTGATCATGTAATTATACTTATTGTATTTTTATTACTGTCCTTTAATAGTAATAATAGTGATCCAATTTTCAGAGCAATTTTTTCCTTCCTTCCCTCCTTTTCTTCTTCTTCTTCTTCTTCTCCTTCTCCTTCTTCTTCTTCTTCTTCTTCTTCTTCTTCTTCTTCTTCTTCTTCTTCTTCTTCTTCTTCTTCTTCTTCTTCTTCTTCTTCTTCTTTTTCTCTTCCTCCTCCTCCTCCTTCCCCTGTATCTCTCAGAGGGACAAAAGGCAGTAATGGGGTGACTCTGAGCAATGTTGGCTGAGAACCCTGACGGAATGAATCCCTGTTTTTCCCTCGGGGATCAATTACCCGTCTTCGCTACACCAGGGATCTTGGGCTGTGCTCAGCTCCGGGACACCACCCAGCCCTGCAGCCGCTGGCTACTTCCTGATAAAGGTAACAGAAGGGATGAAGTCACAGATTTTTGTCCCTTTCTACCCATCCGGATTTACTGAAAGGATGGGGAAACAGAGTCTAGAAGGGGGGACCTCTGCAGAGGGACTCACCTAGCGTTATACAAGCAGCTACCCGTCGGAGAAAGTGGGCGGTAGAAATCAGGAGGAATCATAGAGATGCAACATGGCTTAGCGAACACATCGTCAGCCTGAAAATCCGAAGGACCTAGGTTCTAAACCCGGCTCCACCATTTGTTTGCCGTGTGACCGTGAGCCCGTCACTTCACTTCTCTGTACCTCGATTCCCTCCTCTGTAAAATAGGGATGAAGACCGTGAGCCCCACGTAGGACGTGAACTGGGTCCAACCCAATTAACTTCTATCTACCCCAGCGCTTAGTACAGTGTCTGGCACAGAGTAGGCGCTGAACCAAAATCATCTAAAAAAACTTGTCTGGGATCGTACCAGAGCATCAGAGATCAAGGAGACAAGGGAGTTCTTCAACTTCTATCAGCCACTGTGACTTCTTCCCTTTCATGCCTTGCAAACCTCGCACAGGTAAGACAAGGCATATAAATCTGAGGAGATTGGTTGTTATCAGTGCCTCGATACAGCCCGGGCCTGGGAGTCAGAGTTCATGGGTTCTAATCCAGGATACGCCACTTCTCAGCTGTGTGACATTGGGAAATAATAATAATAATGGCATTTATTAAGCACTTACTATGTGCAAAGCACTGTTCGAAGCGCTGGGGAGGTTACAAAGTGATCAGGTTGTTCCACGGGGGGCTCACAGTCTTAATCCCCATTTTACAGATGAGGGAATTGAGGCACAGAGAAGTTAAGTGACTTGCCCAAAGTCACACAGCTGACAATTGGCGGAGCCGATATTTGAACCCATGACCTCTGACTCCAAAGCCCGTGCTCTTTCCATTGAGCTACGCTGCTTCTCTAAGTCTCTTAGCTTCTCTGTGCCTCAGTTCCCTCATCTGTAAAATGGGGATTAAGACTGTGAGCCCCACGTGGGACAACCTTGATTACCTTGTATCCCCCCAGCGCTTAGAACAGTGCTTGGCACATAGCAAGTGCTTAACATTCATTCATTCATTCAATCGTATTTATTGAGCACTTACTGTGTGCAGAGCACTGTACTAAGCGCTTGGGAAGTACAAGTTGGTAACATATAGAGACGGTCCCTACCCAACAACGGGCTCACAGTCTAGAAGGAGTAACAAATACATTATTATTATTATTATTATTATCCACGCCGGCGCTTAGTACAGTGCCTGACACGTAGTCAGTGCTTAACAAAGACAAGAATTATTGTTATCATTATTATTGGCATTATTACATAGTGCCTGGCACATAGTAAGTGATTAACAAACACCACAGGTATTAGTATTACAACAGGCAGCTTCGTCGAGGCGGGTTTTCCCAGAAGCTTCGTCTCTCTGGAGGTGATTTTAGATATAGGACAACTTGTCACTCTTTATTGCTGGATTGGACTTTCCAAGCACTTATTCCAGTGCTCTGCATATTCATTCATTCATTCAATCGTATTTATGGAGCGCTTACTGTGTGCAGAGCACTGTACTATGCACTTGGGAAGTACAAGTTGGCAACAGATAGAGATGGTCCCTACCCAACAACGGGCTCACAGTCTAGAAGGGGGAGACAGACAACAAAATAAAACATATGGACAGGTGTCAAGTCGTCAGAACAAATGGAAATAAAACTAGATGGACATCATTAACAAAATAAATAGAATAGTAAATATGTACAATATATAAATATGCACACTGTAAGCGCTCAATAAATACAATTGAATGAAATAGATAAGACCCAGTCTCCATCCCCCACAGAGCTCTTAGTTTCAGAGGAAGGGAGAAAAGGGATCACATTCCCATTTTACCGACAAGGGAATTGAGACACAGAGAGATGGGGATTTGGCCCTGGCTACACAGCAGGCACTCTTCCTTTAGGCAGTATTTTCTCCTCCCCGGGCGTATCTGTGCTTCCCTTCCTTCTCCACTTCTCCTTCCCCACACAGCACCCCTGAGCTGAAAATGGCCAACGACACGGCGCTGAGGGAATTCCTCCTGCTAGGATTCTCGGAGTTCCGGGAGCTGCAGCTGCTCCAGGCGGCGCTGTTCCTCCTGGTCTACCTGGCGGCCCTGACGGGGAATCTCCTCATCGTCGCTGTCACCATCCTCGACAGGCGCCTCCACACCCCTATGTATTTCTTCCTCAGGAACCTGTCCGTCCTCGACCTCGGCCTCATCTCCGTCACTGTCCCCAAATCCATATACAACTCCCTGACCGAAAAAAGGTCCATCTCCTTCCTGGGCTGTGTCACACAAGTCTTCTTGGTGGTTTTCTTGGCCGACACCGAAGTGGCCCTGCTCACTGTGATGTCCTACGACCGCTACGCGGCCATCTGCTTCCTCCTGCGCTACAAGGTCATCGTGAGCAGATGGGTCTGTGGGAAGATGGCGGCCGCCTCCTGGCTCCGCGGGGGCCTCTCCAGCCTCGTGCTCATGGCCACCACCTCCTCCTTGTCCTTCTGCGGGTCCAACGTGATCCGCCAGTTCTTCTGCAACATCCCCCAGGTGCTCCGACTTTCCTGCTCAGACGGTAAGGAAATGGTGTTCGGCCTCATCACCCTCACGGTGATCATGGCTTCCGGTTGTTTCGTCTCTGTCGTTGTCTCGTACGTGCGCATCTTCCGGGCCGTGCTGAAGATGCCGGCCTCCGAGGGCCGGGCCAAAACCTTCTCCACCTGCCTGCCCCATCTCGTGGTGGTGGCTCTGTTCTTCTTCACCGGCACCGTGGCCCACCTGAAGCCCACCCCGGACACTCCATCTGTGGGAGATTTGGCGATGCCAGTGTGGTACGCTGTGGTGCCCCCAGCCCTGAACCCGGCCATCTACAGCCTGAGGAACCGGGACGTGACGGCGGCGATGGGCAGGCTGGTCCCCCGGAAGCTCTGTGCCCCGAAGCCGATGAACTGTTGGATGCCCGGTTGATTCTTTCCCCACCAACTTCCGTTCTGTTGTTGTCCTGGAGTGGTGAATCGGTCAGTCAGTCAATCGTATTTACTGAGCGTTTACAGCATGCAGAGCACTGTAATAAGCACTTGGGAGAGTACAGTATGACAATATAACAGGCACATTCCCCTGCCTTCCCACAGCACTTGTGTTTAGATGTACATGTCTATAATTCTATTTACTCATATTAATACCTGTTTTATTTGTTCTGATAACAATAATAATAAAGATGGTGTTTGTTAAGCGTTTACTATGTGCAAAGCACTGTTCTAAGCGCTGGGGAGGTTACAAGGTGATCAGGTTGTTGTTGAGGAAGAGAGTTGTTGTTGAGATGAGATAACTGAGGCACAAAGAAGGTAAGTGACTTGCCCAAAGTCACACAGCTGACAGTTGACGGAGCCAACTGATGTGTGTGTGTGTTTGTGTGTGTGTGTGTATGTATGTATACATATGTGATATAATATATCAAATGATATATTATATATTAGATATATATATCTAATTCTATGTATTTCTATTGAAGCTATCGATGTCTGTTTACTTATTTTAATGCCTGTCTCTCCCCTTCTAGACTGTGAGCCCGTCGTGGGCAGGGATTGTCTCTCTTTGTTGCTGAATTGTACTTTCCAAGGGTTTAGTACAGCACTCTGCAAGCAGTAAGCGCTCAATAAATATGATTGAATGAACATTCCCGGTTCACAGCGACTTTAGAGTCCCAGTTGGGAGGCTTCAGGGGTGACCAAGTCCGTCGTTCACTCAACTGCATTTATGGAGAGCTTACAGCATCCACAGCACTGTACTAAGCGCTTGGGAGAATACAATGTAACAATAAACAGACACATTCCCTGCCCACAACAAGCTTACAGTCAAGAAAGGGGACCAAGGATAAATCACTTCTCCTTCACGCTCCCTCTTTTCCTCCCCACAACTCCTTGACATTCTTACCTTCTCTTCCTCTCTGTTTCCTTTCCTCCAGGGCTTAGCACAGTGCCTGGCACATAGGACTACCCTCTTCATGGTGCCTCGTTTTCGCCCGTCCCGCCGTCGACCCCCGGCCCACGTCCTACCTCTCGCCTGGAATGCCCTCCCTCTTCACATCCGCCAAACTAGCTCTCTTCCCCCCTCAAAGCCCTACCGAAAACTCACCTCTTCCAGGAGGCCTTCCCAGACAGAGCCCTCCTTTTCCTCTACTCCTCCTCCCCTCTCCATCGCCTTGACTCCCTCCCTCCTCTCTACCCCCATCCCCGCCTGACAGCACTTGGGTATCTATGTACAGATTTATAATTTTGTTTATTTTTATTAATGATGTGCATGTATCTACAATTCTCTTTATTTATAACGATGCTACTGATGACCCTGTTGCCAGTTTACTTGTTCTGACGTCTGTCACCCCCTTCTAGACCGTGAGCCCGTTGTGGATAGAGATTGTCTCTAGCTGAATTGTCCTCTCCCAAGCGCTTAGTCCAGTGATCTGCCCAGAGTAAGCGCTCAGTAAAGACGACTGAATGAATAATACAAGCACTTATCCTGCCCCGTTTTCACCACTGCATTTGTCTCCTCGCTGACCTCCCAGCGTTCCGACTCACCCCACTCCGATCCAACAGTGCTCAAGCTCTTAGTCCAGTGCTCTGCACACAGTAAGTGCTCAACAAATACGATTGAATGAAAGAATATTCACTCTTCTGCGCAAATTGTTTAACAGAATCGTTCAGTTCATGTCTCTCCACTCCTCGAGAGCCTACAGAGACTGCAGGGGTTGCCCCTCCGCTGCCTCGTCGAACAGGAACTCCTCTCCATTGGTTTTAAGGCTCTCAATAAGCTCACCCCCTCCTACCTCACCTCGCTAAGTACCTACTAGTCCAGCCGGGCACGTTTCACTTCTTCTAGCGCCATCTTACTTACTGCACCCTGATAATAATAATAATGATAGTATTTGTTAAGCGCTTACTATGTGCAAAGCACTGTTCTAAGCGCTGGGGTAGATACAAGGTGATCAGGTTGTCCCACGGGGGGCTCACAGTCTTAATCCCCATTTTACAGGTGTGGGAACTGAGGCCCAGAGAAGTGAAGTGACTTGCCCAAAGTCACACAGCTGACAAGTGGCGGAGCCGTGATTTGAACCCATGACCTCTGACTCCAAAGCCTCTGACTCCAAAGCATTCCACTGAGCCACGCTGCTTCTCTGATCTCATCTATCTCACCGCCGGCCCCTTTCCCGCATCCTCTTCCTACTATGCACTTCAGTCTGTGATCTTTGGTCCCGTGACACCGCAACACTTTTGTGTGTACCTTTAAATAACATATTATAACTCATTAATTCGTATTAATGCGTGTCCCCTCCTCTGGACTGTAAGGTCGTTATGGGCAGGGAATGCACCTGCTAATTCTGTTGCACTTTCCCAAGTGCTTAGTACAGTGCTCTGCTCAATAAATACGATTGAGTGATTCACGGGAGTGAATGAGTTCTCCAAGGGAGTGGGCATGGATGGAGAATAGAAGGGGACCCAGAACTAAACCTTGAGGGACCCCCACTGTTAGGGGTTGGGTGGCAGAGGAGGAGACCTCCAAGGAGACTGAGAATGAGTGGACAGAGAGATAAGAGGAGAACCAGGAGAGGACAGCGCTTAGAACAGTGCTTGGCACGTAATAAGCGCTTAACAACTACCATCAGTATTAGTATCATTATTATAGCGTCAGAGAAGCCGAGGTTAGATAACGTTTGCAGGAGAAGCGGGTGGCCCACAGTGTCGAAGGCAGCTGATAGGTCGAGGAGGATGAGGATGGAGCAGAGGCCTTTGGATTTGGCAAGAAGGAGGTCACCGGTGACCTTCGAGAGGGGAGTTTCTGTGGAGCGAAGGGGACGAAAGACAGATTTGGTGGGGAGTCTAGAAGAGAATTGGAGGACAGGAACTTGAGACGGCGGATGTAGACCACTCGCTCAAGGAGTTTGGAAAGGAAGGGTAGGGGGTGATGGGGTGATACCAGGAGGGAGCCATGTGGTCAAGGGAGGGTTTTTACTGTTTCTACAGTTCTTGACTACTACTACTAATAATAATAATGAGCTCCAAGCCCGGGCTCTTTCGACTGAGCCACGCTGCTTCGCTACATCATGAACAGTCAAATTTCATCCAGCTAACCCACAAAGCAACAGAACTATGTCATGAATGGAACATTTTCATCCAATTAATCAACTAAACAAAAGGACTGGAACAGTAAACCTTCGCGCAGTTAATCAACTATATAGTATTCATTCATATATTATAAATTATTTACTCATATTATTGTCTGTTTCCCACTCTAGACTGTAAGCTCATTTTGATTGATATGGAGGTGGATAGGTGACCACTGGAGATTGTTGAGGAGGCGGGTAACATAATAATAATGATGATGGTATTTGTTAAGCGCTTACTATGTGCCAAGCACCGTTCTAAGCCCTGGGGGGGGGGGGATACAAGGTCATCAGATTGTCCCACGTGGAGCTCACAGTCTTCATCCCCATTTTCCAGATGAGGGAACTGAGGCCCAGAGAAGCGAAGTGACTTGCCCAAAGTCACACAGCCAACAGGTGGTGAAGCCGGGATTAGAACCCACGACCTCTGACTCCCATGCTCGGGCTCTTTCCACTAATTCACGCTGATGCGGGCAGGAGGCGCATTGTGGGAAGGGAATGTGTCTGTTTATTCATCCTCTCCGAAGCGCTTAGCATAGTGCTTTGGACACAGTAAACGCTCAATCATAATGGTGGTATTTGTTAAGTGTTTACTATGTGCCAAGCACTGTTCTAAGCGCTGAGCACTGAATACGATGGAATGAATCTCCTCGCCACCACTGTGGGCAGGGACCGTGTCTGTTTATTGTTCTGTCGTCTTCTCCGAAGTGCTTAGCCCAGTGTTTTGGACACAGATAAGCGCTCAGCTGTGAGGATAAAATGTGTTTGATGTTATAGTATACTCTCACAAGCTCTTAGGACAGGGTTTCGCACACAGTAAGCGCTCAATAAATACGATTGAATGAATGAAAGAAATACGATTGAATGAATGAAATACAGTGGAATGAATGAATGAAATACGATTGAATGAATGAAGGAAGGAAATACGATTGAATGAATTAAGGAAATACGATTGAGTGAATGAATGAAGGAAATACCATTTAATGAATGAAATACGATGGAATGAATGAATGAACTACGTTTGAATGAAGAAATACGGTGGAATGAATGAAATACGATCGAATGAATGAATGAAATACGATTAAATGAATGAAATATGATTGAAAAAATGAAATACGATCGAATGAATGAATACAATACGATTGAATGAATGAACGAAATATGATGGATCATCATCGTCATCATCATCATCATCAATCGTATTTATTGAGCGCTTACTGTGCGCAGAGCACTGTACTAAGCGCTTGGGAAGTACAAAATTGGCAACATATAGAGACAGTCCCTACCCAACAGTGGGCTCACAGTCTAAAAGGGGGAGACATAGGAGAAAACCAAACATAATAACAAAATAAAATAAATAGAATAGATATGTACAAGTGAAATAGATAAATAAATAAATAGAGTAATAAATATGTACAAACATATATACATATATACAGGTGCTGTGGGGAAAGGAAGGAGGTAAGATGGGGGGATGGAGAGGGGGACGAGGGGGAGAGGAAGGAAGGGGCTCAGTCTGGGAAAGCCTCCTGGAGGAGGTGAGCTCTCAGTAGGGCCTTGAAGGGAGGAAGAGAGCTAGCTTGGCGGATGGGCAGAGGGAGGGCATTCGAGGCTAGGGGGATGACGTGGGCTGGGGGTCGATGGCGGGAAAGGCGAGAACGAGGTACGGTGAAGAGATTAGCGGCGGAGGAGCGGAGGGTGCGGACTGGGCTGTAGAAGGAGAGAAGGGAGGTGAGGTAGGAGGGGGCGAGGTGATGGAGAGCCTTGAAGCCCAGGGTGAGGAGTTTCTGCCTGATGCGCAGATTGATTGGTAGCCACTGGAGATTTTTGAGGAGGGGAGTAATATGCCCAGAGCGTTTCTGGACAAAGATAATCCTGGCAGCAGCATGAAGTATGGACTGAAGTGGAGAGAGACAAGAGGATGGGAGATCAGAAAGAAGGCTGATGCAGTAGTCCAGAGGGGATAGGATGAGAGCCTGAATGAGCAGGGTAGCGGTATGGATGGAGAGGAAAGGGCGGATCTTGGCAATGTTGCGGAGCTGAGACCGGCAGGTTTTGATGATGGCTTGGATGTGAGGGGTGAATGAGAGAGAGGAGTCGAGGATGACACCAAGGTTGCGGGCTTGTGAGACGGGAAGGATGATAGTGCCGTCAACAGAGATGGGAAAGTCAGGGAGAGGGCAAGGTTTGGGAGGGAAGACAAGGAGTTCAGTCTTCGACATGTTGAACTTTAGGTGGCGGGCAGACATCCAGATGGAAATGTCCTGAAGGCAGGAGGAGATACGAGCCTGGAGAGAGGGGGAGAGAGCAGGGGCAGAGATGTAGATCTGGGTGTCATCAGTGTAGAGATGATCGTTGAAGCCGTGGGAGCGAATGAGGTCACCAAGGGAGTGCGTGTAGATCGAGAACAGAAGGGGACCAAGCACTGAACCTTGGGGAACCCCCAGAGTAAGGGGATCGGAGGGGGAGGAGGAGCCTGCAAAAGAGACTGAGAATGAACGACCGGAGAGGTAAGAGGAGAACCAGGAGAGGACGGAGTCCGTGAAGCCAAGGTCAGATAGCGTGTTGAGGAGAAGGGGGTGGTCCACAGTGTCGAAGGCAGCTGAGAGGTCGAGGAGGATTAGGACAGAGTATGAGCCGTTGGATTTGGCAAGCAGGAGGTCGTTGGTGACCTTTGAGGTGGCAGTTTCCGTGGAATGTAGGGGACGGAAGCCAGACTGGAGGGGGTCGAGGAGAGAGTTGTTGTTGAGGAATTCGAGGCAGCGCGTGTAGACAACTCGTTCAAGGAGTTTGGAAAGGAATGGTAGGAGGGATATGGGGAGATAACTAGAAGGTGAGGTAGGGTCAAGAGAGGGTTTTTTTAGGATGGGAGACACATGGGCATGTTTGAAGGCAGAGGGGAAGGAACCAGTGGAGAGTGAGCGGTTGAAGATGGAAGTTAAGGAGGGGAGAAGGGATGGAGCGAGAGATTTCATGAGATGAGAGGGAATGGGGTCAGAAGCACAGGTGACCGGAGTAGCACTTGAGAGGAGGGAGGAGAGCTCCTCTGAGAATATTTCTGGGAAGGATGGGAGAGTAGCAGAGAGTGTTGAGAGCCGGGGGGTTGGATAAGGGGGGGAAGTGACTTTGGGGAGGTCGGACCTGATGGATTTAATTTTGTTAATGAAGTAGGAGGCCATATCGTTAGGGGTGAGGGAAGGAGGAGGGGACGGAACCGGGGGCCTGAGAAGGGAGTTGAATGTACGGAAGAGCTGGCGGGGGTGATGGGCACGGGTGTCAATAAGGGAAGATAAATGGTTTTGTCTGGCAGAAGAGAGGGCTGAGTTAAGGCAGGAAAGGATAAACTTGAAGTGAACGAGGTTGGCATGGTGTTTAGACTTTCGCCAGCAGCGTTCGGCAGTTCGAGCATAAGAGCAAAGGAGGCGGACAGTGGCAGTGATCCAGTGCTGTGGGTTAGTGTTACGAGAGCGGCGAAGGGAAAGGGGAGCGAGTGAGTCTAGCTGAGTAGAAAGGGTAGAGTTGAGAGCAGTAATCTGATCATCAAGACTGGGTAGAGAGGAGAGGGCGGCGAGGTGGGGTGTGAGGTGCTCCGAAAGATGGGTGGGGTCCAGAGAGCGGAGATCTCTGTGAGGGAGTAATACGGATTTTCAGGGGGAAGGAGTGTGAGTGAGGAGGCAGGTGAGGAGATTATGATCAGAGAGAGGGATTTCAGAGTTGGTGAGGGTGGACACAGTGCAGCGGTAGGAGATGATGAGGTCGAGGGTATGACCAAGTTGGTGAGTGGGTGAGGTGGGGTGGAGGAAAAGGTTGGCAGCGTCAAGGAGAGATAGAAGGCGGGCGGCAGAGGAGTCGTTAGGGATATCCATGTGGATATTGAAGTCTCCGAGGATCAGAGTGGGCATGGAGAAGGAGAGAAGGAAGGTGAGGAAGGGGTCAAAGTCGTTAAAGAAGTTGGAAGTGCGGCCGGGAGGGCGGTAGATGATGGCTACAAAAATCTGGAGGGGGTGGTAGAGGCGAATAATGTGGGCATCAAAGGAAGGGAAGGAAAGGGAAGGGGGAGGAGGGATAGTGCGAAAGCGACATTGGGGGGCAAGAAGAAACCCGACACCTCCTCCTTTTCCGGTGAGTCTGGGGGAGTGGGAGAAGAAGAGGCCTGCACTGGAGAGAGCAGCAGAAGAGACCGTGTCGTCTGGAGACAGCCATGTTTCAGCTAGGGAGAGGAGGAGTAGAGAGCTGGAAAGGAATAGGTCCAGGATGAAAGGGATCTTACTTAAAACGGAGCGGGGGTTCCAGAGACCACACTTGGCAGCAGCTGTCGAGGGAGGGGAGGGAGGGGGAAGGGTGCGAGGGGTGGGGAGGATTTGGATTGGTATGAGTTGGCGGGGGCCTGGGCGGGAAGAGTGGGAAGGCGGGGTGGCGATGGGAAAGGAGAACTGGGATGGGGTGGGGGCGGGGAGAAGGGGAGGGAGGGGGCCGGTTGGGAGGAATGGAGGACTGGCGCTGGTACAGAGGAATCCTTGGTAGGGGGTGAGGGGGAGTGTTCTTGGTGGGGGAGAGGGAGGGAAAAACCTGGGTGGGAGAGGGGAAGGGGAAGGTGAGGAATGGGAATGACAGTTGGGAGCAGGGGAAATGAAAGTTCATGGTGAGGTCAGTAGGGCGAGTGACAGTACAGCGGGAGGTTAACAATTGAGATGCAGAAGCAATAAAACAGTAGCAATGATATAAGTAGGCGATGGCATCACAGGGTGTAGTTAAACAATCAATATGCTATGGCAATAATAAAATTGGCAGATAATGATGTCACAGAGAGCAGATACAAACTATTAAGTGCTGGAGTAGGGTGGGCCTGTTAAGGGGGGTCAGGGAGCAGAGATACCTGGGGAGAGGAGCGAACAGTCAACTAGCATGGGAGGGCTGAGGAGGTGCGAATGAGGTTGTCGTTAATGTAACATGGTGCTAACGAGGGCTTTTTACCTGGGGGCGGGGGGAGAGTCAGTCAGGACCGGACCGGGAAGGGGGGGGGATGAGGGGCACTTTAAGGAAAGTCGCCTAAGTGGCGGAGGGGTGGAAACAGGGGGGCGTCTGTGGGGGCACTGTGATGGCGGGCGGGCCTCTCGGGAACGGAGACCCGGGCGTCTACGGCAGCGCTCTGAGGACAGGATCCTTCCTGGAGCAGCAAGGCCGCGTGGTGTGATGGCGGGCGGGCGGGCGGGCCTCTCGGGAACGGATGAATGAAGGAAATCCGATTGAATGAATGAATGATGGAATGAATGAGTGAAATACTATCGAATGAATGAGTGAACTGGGACTGAATGACTGAATGAATCTCCTCACAACCAGCTTCCAGCTCGCGCCTCCCCCCACTTCCGGCCCCTCCCCCTTCTCGCTCCCCTTCCCTCCCTCCACCTGTCGTCACATATGATCATTCCCTCTGACCCCGCCTGCCTCCCTCTCCTCCGCGTCCCTTCCCCTCACTGCCTGTGGGCCTGCCCCTTTCCACCTCCCATCAACCCTCCAGCCCCGCGCCCCCGCCCTCCTACGCTCGCTGTTTCCAGCCTCCTCTCCTCTCTCCTTCCGGCCCGGCGACACCCTCCACTGTTTCAGGCCCCCCTCACTCCTTCCGGCCCCTCCCGCAGCCTCCTCCCCACTCTTCATGCCTTCTGGCCCCGCGCCTCCCTCCCCTCAGCGATTTCCAGCCCCCCGTCTCCACTTCTTCCGGCCCCTCCTCGTTTTCAGGCCCCCCTCTCTCCTTCCGGCCCCGCCCGCGCCCCCTCCCTTCGCTGCTTCGAGCCCCCCTCCTCTCTTCGCGCCTTCCGAACCCGCGCCCCCCTCCCCTCCTTCCGCCCCCTCCCGCGCGTCCCCTCCCCTTTGGAGGCTCCTTCCGGCCCCGTCCGCCTTCCCTTAGGGCCCCCTTCCGATCAACTGTTTCCAACCCCCCAATCCGGCTCCGGATCCCGGCTTCTCCCGGCCTAAACCCTGCGCTAAACGTTGGGGTCGGTAGGAGACCATCATTTCCCACAGTGGGGAGGAAGGGGGGATCGACTCCCCATTTTGTGGTTGGGGGAAGTGACTCCGCCAAGGTCACACAACAGCCTGGGACCGGGGCCAGATTAGAACCCAGGCCCTTGGGGCTCCCGCACCCGGCCTCCAGCCACGAGGCCATGTGACTTATCCAATGTCACACCGCAGATTAGGACCAGAGGCGGGATTAGAACTCCAGGCCTCCATGCCCGGCCTCTACCCATCAGGGTACGTGACTCATCCAAGGTCACACAGGAGACTTGCAGCAAGGACGGGATTACAATTCAGGTCCTCTGGCCCCCGAGCCCGGCCTCTAACCGTCAGAGTACGTAACTGGTCCCAGATCACACAGCAGACCAGTAGCAGAGGCGGGATTAGAACCCAGGTCCTCTGACTCTAGCCACGAGGGCATGTGACTCATCCGAGGTCACACAGCAGACAGGTAAAGGAGCCAGGATTATAACTTGGGTCCTCTGGTTCCCAAGGCCGGCCTTTATTCATTTAGTAATATTTATTGAGAGCTTACTGTGTGCAGAGCGCTGGACTAAACGCTTGGGAAGTACAGTTTATCAGGGTACGTGACTCGCCCAAGGTCACACAGCAGACAGGTAACAGAGCTGGAATTAGAACCCAGGTCCTGTGGTCCCCGGGCTCTCGCCATCAGGGTATGTGAGTTTTCCAAGGTCACACAGGAAACTAATAGCAGAGCCGGAACTAGAACCCAGGTCCTCTGCCCCCCCCCCCGGCCTCTAGCCACGAGGCCACGTCATGTGACTTGGGTGCTCAAGAGACTGATTGATGTAGTGGGCAGTTCCTTAGGGCAGATATCGAGCACCCCGAGGGACAGGGGCTGTATTTAATCCCAACCTCTGCATTCTTTTGTAGCACTCAGTATAGTGCCCCCCACCCAGAGCTTCCTGAACCCCATGACTACTAAGCACCAAGAAGACAATGGTGCAGCTGGAAGTATTGAGCAGATGGATTATGTGAGTTACTTTTGGGATCGCTGATTTATTTTTCCTTACAATGCCTTTCAAGCGCTTAGTATGTGCCAGGAGCTGTACTAAGCGCTGAGGTGGATACAAGCAAACAGGGTCGGACGTCCTTGCCTGACCATGGGGCTCAAGGTCTCCACCCCCGTATTACAGATGAGGTAACTGAGGCCCACAGGAGTGAAGTGACTCGACCAAGGTCACACAGTGGAAGACAGATGGAGGCGGGATTAGAACACAGGTCCTTCTGGCTCCCAGGCCCGGGCTTTACCCACTAGGCAACACGCCTACAGTCTGCATGGGCCTCACGGCCTTAAAAGTAGGAGAGAAAACAGGGAGCGAGGAAACTCGCACGGAGGAGTAAAGTGACCGGCCTAAGGTCACCGAGAGGGCTGAGCTGGGATTCATTCATTTATTCATTCATTTATTCGATCATATTTATTGAGTGCTTACTGTGTGCAAAGCACTGGACTAAGCGCGTGAGAAGTCCAAGTGGGCAACATAGAGAGACGGTCCCTACCGAACAACGGGCTCCCAGTCTAGAAGAAGCAGCGTGAATCAGTGGACAGAGCATGGGCTTTAGAGTCAGAGGTCATGGGTTCAAATCCCGGCTCTGCCACATGTCAGATGGGTGACTTTGGGCAAGTCACTTCACTTCTCTGGGCCTCAGTTCCCTCATCTGTCAAATGGGGATAAAGACAGTGAGCCCCCTGGGGACAACCGGATCACCTTGTAACCTCTCCAGCACTTAGAACATAGTAACGCTTTATAAATGCCATCATCATTATTATTAGAAGGGGGATTCGAACCCAGGTCGTCTGATCCCCAGGCCCCATAGGGACTCGGGGGGCGGGCTCGGAGGAAACGGGATGTGGTGGTTACAGGTGGTGTTGAGGACGTCGGAGGAGGACGGGACCGTGCCCCTCACCCGGGAGGAGTTGGGACGACTGAATCCCAACCAGCACAACCTCTACAATGACGTGATGCTCCAGAGCTACGGGAACCTCTTCGCCCTGGGTAACGGAGGGCACGGGGGTGTCATCCGAGGGGTCTCCCCGCTCTCCGCCTGGCCTCGACCCGAGGTCAGGGCTTCCCCGCGCTATCCCGAGTTCCGATGCCGGGTATACGGGGTCGGTTTCCCGTCACCCCTTGCGGGAGGGAGAGGGCAGAGGTGGGTTCGGGGGCGGGCCCCGTTGCCCTCCCCTCCAGCGGGATGCCCGCTTCCCCAAACAGATGTGATCTCCGTGCTGGAGTGAGGGGGAGAGCCGTGGTTCCTCAACTGGCAGTGGGCAGAGGACGGAGACCCGGCCAGAGACGCCCCCGAAGACCCCGCCACCGGAGACCCCTCTGCCGGAGACCCCTGTCCAGATGAGGGGCCGCCCGCCGAACCGGTCCAAGTGGGGAACACAGGCACCGGTTCCGTCGCGAGGCCCCCGGCGTTCAGTACAGCGCCCAGCGTGCCATAAGCGCTCGGTAAATCCCCCCGACGGAGTCGTCGGAGCGGATTCCGGGGGGAGCCAGGGGAGTTGGTCGTACCGTTCTCTGGACTGAGCTCTTTGGCCAGCCCAAATGGAGGACGGGATTTCTGCCCACGGAGAGTTTCACGCGGGTGGGGGCAGACGTTGCTTCGGGAATCTGTCCAAACAACTCATTCAGTCGTATTTATTGAGCACTTTCTGTGCACAGAGCACTGGACTAAGCGCTTGGGAAGTCCAAGTCGGCACTGTCTAGAGACGGTCCCTACCCAACGACGGGCTCACATTCTAGAAGAGGGAGACAGATGACAAAACAAAACATGAGGACGGGTGTCAAAACCGTCAGAATAAATAGAATTATAGCTATATGTACATCATTGACAAAATAAATAGAATAGTAAATATGTACAAATAAAATAAAGTAATAAATCTGTACAAACATATACAGGTGCTGTGGGGAGAGGAAGGACGTAGGGCGGGGGGATGGGGAGGAGGAAAGGGAAAAGGGGGCTCAGTCTGGGAAGGCCTCCCAGAGGAGGTGAGCTCTTGTACCTACTCAGGCGCTCAGTGCAGAGTAAGCACTTAAATCCGCAAATGGTGATAGCAATTTAACGCTCTATAAGGACGGGGAGAAGAAAGTGGTCGAATAGCAAGAAAGTGAGTGCAAGCAGAAAAACGAGAGAGACGATCTAACCTGGTGAACTTTTTTATGGTATTTAAGTGCTTACCACGTGACGAGTACCCCCACCCCCTGCTTCTAGACTGTGAGCCCGTTGTTGGGTAGGGACCGTCTCTATATGTTGCCAACTTGTACTTCCCAAGCGCTTAGTACAGTGCTCGGCACACAGTAAGCGCTCAATAAATTCGATTGAATGAATGAATGAATGGGATAGATACTAGGTAATCACTCAAACCCAATCCCTGCCCCCCCTTGGGGCTCAGAGTAGGAGGGAGAACAGGAATCGAATCCCCATTTTATAGATGAGTAAAACTGAGGCCCCGAGAATAATGATAATGCTGGTATTTGTTAAGCACTTGTTATGTGCCAAGCACTATTCTAAGCGCTGGGGTAGATACAAGGTAAACAGTTTGTCTCACGTGGGGCTCACAGTCTTCATCTCCATTTTACAGATGAGGGAACTGAGGCCCAGAGAAGTGACTTGCCCAAGGTCACACAGCTGATAAGCGGCAGAGCCGGGATTAGAACCCACAACCTCTGGCTCCTGAGCCCTTGCTCTTTCCACTGAGCCACGCTGCTTTGTTAATTGCCCAGGGCCACCCAGCGATCAGGTGGCAGAGCCGGGATTAGAACCCAGCTCTTCGGACTCTCAGTCCC
Organism: Tachyglossus aculeatus; assembly: GCF_015852505.1. Lineage (NCBI taxonomy): Eukaryota > Metazoa > Chordata > Mammalia > Monotremata > Tachyglossidae > Tachyglossus > Tachyglossus aculeatus. The sequence goes on from NW_024044844.1 coordinate 2,031,296, forward strand.
AGGCTCTTTCGGCTGCTTCTCTGATTTTCATGATTTTTAAAATTTTTTGATTGTGTTTTAATGGTATTTAAGTGCTCTGTGCCAGGCACTGTACTAAGGACTGGGGTAGATTCGGGGTAATCAGGTTGGCTGCCGCTGTCCCTGTCCCACGCGGGGCTCACACTCTTAAATCCACATTTTACCGCTGCTTAGAGAAGCAGCGTGGCTCAGCGGGAAGAGTCAGAACGATCTGGGTTCTAATCCTGCCTCTGCCCCTTGTCAGCTGTGTGACTTTGGGCAAGTCACTTCACTTCTCTGCGCCTCAGTTCCCTCATCTGTAAAATGGGGATGAAGACTGTGAACCCCACTTGGGACAAACTGATCACCTTGTAACTCCCCAGCGCTTAGATCAGTGCTTTGCATGGAGTAAGCGCTTAATAAACGCCATCATAATTATTATTACCGATGAAGGAACGGAGGCCCAACGTCACACAGTGGACAAGTGATGGAGGCAGGATTAGAACCCAGATCCTTCTGATTCTCCGGGCCGGGATCCCACCATTAGGGTGGCACTGCTTCCACTGCCCATCCCGGTGCTACCCAACATGGCTTAGTGACTAGAGCCCGGACCTGGGAATCAGAGGTCGTGGGTTCTAATCCTAGCTCCGCCACCTTTCATTCATTCACTCATTCAATCGTATTTATTGAGCGCTTACTGTGTGCAGAGCACTGTACTAAGCGCTTGGGTACTACAAGTTGTCAACATATAGAGACGGTCCCTACTCAACAGCGGGCTCACAGTCTAGAAGGGGAAGACAGAGAACAAAACATATTAACAAAATAAAATAAATAGAATAAATATGTACAAATAAAATAAATGAATAAATAGAGTAATAAATACGGACAAACATATATACATATATACAGATGCTGTGGGGAGGGGAAGGAGGTAAGGCCGGGGGGATGGGGAGGGGGAGGAGGGGGAGAGGAAGGAGGGGGCTCAGTTTGGGAAGGCCTCCTTGAGTAGGTGAGCTCTCAGTAGGGCTTTGAAGGGAGGAAGAGAGCTAGCTTGGCGGATGTGCGGAAGGAAGGCATTCCAGGCCAGGGGAAGGACGTGGGCTGGGGGTCGACGGTGGAACAGGCGAGAACGACTCACAGTGAGAAGATTAGCAGCAGAGGAGCAGAGGGTGCGGGCTGGGTTGTAGAAGGAAAGAAGGGAGGAGAGGTAGGAGGGGGCGAGGTGATGGAGAGCCTTGAAGCCGAGAGTGAGGAGTTTCTGCCTGATGCGTAGGTTGATTGGTAGCCACTGGAGATTTTTGAGGAGGGGAGTAACATGCCCAGAACATTTCTGCACCAAGACGATCCGGGCAACAGCGTGAAGTATGGATTGAAGTGGGAAGAGACAGGAGGATAGGAGATCGGAGAGGAGGCTGATGAAGTAATCCAGTAGGGATAGGTTGTCTGCTGTGTGACCTTGGGCGAGTCACTTCGCTTACTCTCTGCCTCAGAGACCTCATCTGTAAAATGGGGCTTAAGAGGGTGAGCCCCATGGGGCAGAGGGACCGTGTCCAACCTACCTCGTATCTACCCCAGTGCTTAGAAGAGAGCTTTGGCATATAGTAAGTGCTTAACAGATACCTACATTATTATTGTTATTATAATAATTAATATAATAATAATAATGGCATTTATTAAGCGCTTACTATGTGCCAGGCACTGTTCTAAGCCCTGGGGAGGTTACAAGATGATCAGGTTGTCCTAATAGGGCACGGGGCTCACACTCTTAAATCCACAGTTTACTGCACTTAAAGAAGCAGCGTGGCTCAGTGGAAAGTGCCCAGGCTTTGGAGTCAGAGGTCGTGGGTTCTAATCCAGGTTCCGCCCCTTGTCACCTGTGTGACTATGGGCCAGTCACTTCACTTCTCTGGGCCTCAGTTCCCTCATATGTAAAATGGGGATGAAGACTGTGGGAAAACCTGATCACCTTGTAACCTCCCCAGCGCTTAGAACAGTGCTTTGCACATAGTAAGCGCTTAATAAATGTCATCCTTATTATTATTATTATTATCATTATTAGTCTTAATCACCATTTTCCAGATGAGGTAACTGAGGCCCAGAGAAGTGAAGTGACTCGCCCAAAGTCACGCAGCTGACTAGTGGCAGAGCCAGGATTACCCTCTTGGCAGCATACCCAAGCCTAAAACTACCCATTAGGCTACACCCCCAGGCCTGGCGCTACCCCCTGGGCCGGACGCTCAGGCCAGGCGCCACCCATTAGGCAGCACCCCTAGGTCCGAAGCTCCCCGCTAGACGTCCCTGGTGTACCCCCCGTCCGGCGGCTCCATCCCCCAAGCCGGCCTCTCCCGTCTGTCTCCTCAGATGAGATCTCGAAGCCTGAGGGCAGATCGCTGTGGTCGCCACCCCCGTTGCCCCCGCCGCCCCCGGAGCAGGAGCGGAGCGCGTCGCCCGCGGCGGGAGGCCCGGCCGAGCCCCGCGCAGGAGAGCCCCCAGGAGGCCTCCCCGGCCCAGGCAGAGGACGGCCCTACATCGCCCGCAGGCGGCGCGCCCTGCCCCGAGTGCGGTCGTCCGTCTGGGGCCCCCGCGGAGGCAGGGGGCTGGGCCCCGTGCCCGGCCTGTGGGCCCCGTCGCCCCCACCCGTGCCCCGACTGCGGCAAGGCCTTCACGCGGCCCGCTTACCTGTCCCAGCTCAGGTCCACCCAGCGGGGCGAGCACCCCTTCTGCTGTGCCCAGTGCGAGAAGACCTTCCGCCGCGTCCCCCACCTGGCCCAACACCGCGCCACACACACGGAGGCCCGCCCCTTCTCCTGCCCGGACTGCGGCCAGGCCTTCCGCCAGCACGACGAACTGGCAGCCCACCAGTGGACGCACACGGGCGAGCGGCCCTACCCATGCCCGGACTGTGGCAAGGTTTTCGCCTCCTCGTCCAGCCTGTTCAAGCACCAGCGGACACACACGAGCGAGTAACCCTTCCCCTGCCCGGATTGCAGCCGGGCCTTCAGTGTCAAGTCCAACCTGGTACAGCATCAGCGCACCCACAAGGGCGAACGGCCCTACAAGTGCCCGGCCTGCAAGCGGACCTTCACCGACCGCTCCAGGCTGACCCGCCACCGCCGCATCCACAGCGGCGAGTGGCCCTATGCCTGCCCCGACTGCGCCAAGACCTTCAGATGCAGCTCCAGCCTCATCCAGCACTGCCGCAGCCACAGCGGCGAGAAGCCGTACGCCTGCCCCGACTGCACCAAGGCCTTCCGCTGCAGCTTGCACCTGGTGAAGCACCAATGCATCCACACTGGCGAGCGGCCCTACGCCTGCCCTGACTGTAGCCGCGCTTTCCACTGTAGCACCATGCTCATCCAGCACCAGAAGACGCACACGGGCGAGAAGCCGTACTGCTGCGCCCAGTGACCCAAGGCCTTCACCTGCAGCTCCGGCCTCATCAAGCACCGCCGTGTCCACAGCAGGGAGAAGCCCTTCCGCTGCCGTCTCTGGGTCAAGGCCTTCGCCACCTGCCCAGCCCTCGTCAAGCATCTGAAGACTCACGCCCCCGACCCCGCCAACTAGGCCGATCCCCGGGGGGAACCGATGGCGTGCTCTCCCCGCCTCGGCGGCGCAGAGGATGGTGATCGGCATCCCGCGGGCCGGGCAAGACGTCGGACGTGATGGCAGGCTCTCCCCCGTCCTCGGCCTCGTCCAGCGCAGGAAAGCCACGGAGACTCACGTAGGGCGGTCCAGAAGCGGTCGGACGCGATCCCCGCCCTGCGCCTGGCTCTCGCTCTCGTCCCCATCTTACGGAAGCACGGGGAAAAGGGGCGACTCCCCCGGGGTCACCTGGGCGGCGGAGCCGGGATCAGAACCCGGCCCAATCTGACGCCCAGGCGCGAGACGACTGGGTCAGATGTCGACCCCGAGCTAAGGCCGGGGAGCAGATGGGTGTCTAATCTCCCCTTTTCGCCGACGGGGAAACCGATGTACGGAGCAAGCCGAGCCTCACGTGGGAGAGACGGACGGAAGACTGGTCTCCCGAAGCGGAAAAAGAGCGAAGGGCCCGGGCCAACCGGGAGGAGAGAGAATTCAGGGAATTGCCCGAAAGTTTCCGCTCGGCGGACGGTTCCCCTTCAGGAACGATTTCTACTAAGCGCTTCGCGACGCCCACAGGTACACAGCGATTTCGGCGCCGTCCTGCCCCCGTACCGATAACGCGTTTATTCAGCGCTCACTGTGTGTACGGCACTGTCCTAAGCGCTGCGGTCGTTGCAAACGGATCAGGTCGGACGCAGCCTCCGTCCCACGCCGGGCTCCCGGTCTCGGTTCCCGTTTTCCAGCCGCGGTCGCGGAGAGGCGGAGTGACTCGCCTAAGGTCACCCCGCAGACGAGGGGTGGAATCGGGATTAGAACCCGGCTCCCTCCCACTCCCCGAGCCAGACGCTCTCCATTAGGTCGTGCTGCTTCCCATAAAAAACCGGTTATGACGTGTATTGGATGAAGTTTTTTGCGCCCCCCTCCCCGCTTGGCGACCCCGCCCTCGGACGCATGGGGGTTAGTTCGGCCAGGGGCCACGTGACAACTTGGATGCTTAAAAAGCCTGTGGGACGGGTAGGAGCTCAAGACTGTCAGCTTGTTGTGGGCGGGGGATGCGTCTACGAGCCCTGTTGTCTCGTTTTAGCCCAGGCAATTAGTACAGTACGCTAGTCAGTTGTATTTATTTATAACAGACATATTCCCTGCCCACAGAGAGCTCACGGTCTAGAGTAGTAGACATTAAATAAATGACAGAGATGGATCATATTTATTGAGCGCTCACTGTGTGCGGAGCACTGGCCTAAGCACTCGGGAGAGGACGTGATAACATAAATATTCCCTGCCCACAGCCAGCTTACGGTCTAGAGGGGAAGATGACAGAGATGGATCATATTTATTGAGCGCTCACTGTGTGCGGAGCACCAGCCTAAGCGCTCGGGAGAGGACACAGACACGTTCCCTGCTCACAGCCAGCTTACGGTCTAGAGGGGAATACATTAAATAAATTAATTCATTCAATCGTATTTATTGAGTGCTTTCTGTGTGCAGACCACTGTACTAAGCGTTTGGGAAGTACAAGTCGGGAACATATAGTGACGGTCCCTACCCAATAACGGGCTCATCGATCGTATTTATTGAGTGCTCACTGTGTGCAGAGTGCTGGCCTAAGCGCCCGGGAGAGGACGGGATAGCAGACACATTCCCTGGCCACAGCGAGCTCACGGTCTAGAGGGAAAGGCATTAAATAAATGACAGAGATCGATCGTATTTATTGAGCGCTCACTGTGTGGATTTCAGGAGGCTCTCAAAGGTGGACGTGGAGGGGCAGGGCGTTTTAAGACAGAGGGGAGGGGTTGGAGGCGAGAAGCAATCACTTAATCCATAGGTGGGATTTCCTGTTTGTAGAGCACTGAACTGAACACTCCGGAGAGCCCGATAAAATGAGAGTTGGCCATGGTGAGGGGCATCTGAGACCAAGAGGGAGGAGTTAGGGACGAGCCGTGAGATGCGATCGATCCGGTGATGGTATCTATCGCGGGCCAAGCACCGTAATAATAATAATAATAATGGCATTTAGTAAGTGCTTACTATGTGTCAAGCACTGTTCTAAGCGCTGGGGAGGTTACTAGGTGATCAGGTTGTCCCACGGAGGGCTCACAGTCTTCATCCCCATTTTACAGATGAGGTAACTGAGGCCCAGAGAAGTTAAGTGACTTGCCCAAAGCCACATAGCTGACAACTTGCAGAGCCGGCATTTGAACCCATGACCTCTGACTCCCAAGCCCAGGCTCTTTCCACTGAGCCACGCTGCTTCTCTACTAAGTGCTCGGGAGAGTCGGACAAAACGAGTTGGCAGACACGTTCCCTGCCCACGGTGAATTTACAGTCTAGAGGAATCAGTCAGTGCTATGTATTGGGCTTTCAGTGTGAGCAGAGCACTGTACTAAGCGCTTGGGAGAGTCTGCTTCGACAGAGCTCCGTCTTCCGTGCTCGGGAGAGTCCGATACGCCAGTCAGGAGACCGGCTCCCCTGCCTACAACCGGCTTCTGGGCTAGAGGTGGAGCGCATGGCCCCGAGGGAGGCGTCCGTTCGGCCTCCGCCGCGGCCGATGCCCACACGCTGTCCGCGGCGGAAGGTTTTCCTGCTCTCGGCTGTGGGATTTCGGGCGCCCGCCGAGGGCCAAGCTGGTCTGGAGGCTCTCCCGGGCCCACCGGGTCGGAGGGGTTTCTCTCTGCTGGGAGGAGCCCGTCCTCAAGGCTTTCCCGCCCTGGGGGCTCCCACCGGCACCCTGCCTCTCCTGCAGGCGCTGGCATCGACCCGTCGGAGCCACATGTCCGCTGTGTGACTCTGGGCAAGTCACTTCTCTTCTCTGGGCCTCGGTTCCCTCATCTGGCAAATGGGGATGAAGACTGTGAGCCCCATGTGGGACAACCTGAAGGAGAAGGAAAGAGAGGGAGGAGGAGATGGAAAAGGGGGGAAATAGAGAGAGAGAGAAAGGAGAGACAGAAAGATAAAAAGGAGAGACAGAGAAAGAAAAAGACAGAAAAAGGAGAGACAGAAAACAAAAAGGACAGAAAAAGAAAAAGGAGACAGAAAGAGAAAAAGACAGAAAAAGGGGAGACAGAGAAAAGAGAAGGACAGACAGAAAAAGAAAAAGAGACAGACAGAAAAAAGGAGACAGAAAAAGGATGCAGAAAAAGAAAAAGGAGAGACAGAAAAAGAGACACATAGAGAAAAAGAATGAAAGAAAAAGAGACAGAAAGAGACAGATTAAAAGGAGATACAGAGAGAAAGGAGAGAAAGAAAAAGGAGAGAGAAAAGATAGAGAAAAAGGAGAGACAGAGAAAAGAGAAAAGGGACAGACAGAAAAAGAAAAAGGAGACAGAAAGAAAGAGAAAAAGGAGAGAAAGAAAAAGAAAAAGACGCAGAGGAAGACAGAGATAAAGAGACAGAGTGAAAGATAAAAATGAGACAGAGAAAAAGACATACACAGTAGAGACAAAAAGGGAGAAAAAGGACAGAAAAAGGGGAGAGAGAGAAAAAGGAGACAGAGAAAGAAAGAGGGAGAAACAAGAGAGAGGGAAAACGTTTGAGTCAGCTGGTCCCAGCAAGATTAAGACTAGTTTGAGGGGAGGGCTCTTGTCACCATGCCTATTCTGGTGGTTTTTGCTAAGCGCTTACTCTGTGCCAAAGCACTGTGCTAAGCACTTGGGAGAGAGCGAAAGCTAGTCCTTGAGACTGTAAACTCGTGCTGGGCAGGGACTGTGTCTGTTTATGGTTTGTATTGTCCCGTCCCAAGCGCTTAGTCCAGCTGTCTGCACGCAGTAAGCGCTCAAGAAATACGACGGAAGAACAACTCTGAGGTACTGGGCTGAAGAGGGGCATCTTGGGGAACCGAGGCAGCCCGACAAGGAGCTCCAGCTCCGCCTGAGGGCCGCCCCTCAGGGGTGTCCGGGCGCGCGCCCCTCGCCAGCCTCTCCCTCCAAGCCGCCCCTCAAGTCGCCGCCCTCGGCAGGGCCTGAATTTTGGGGCTCAGGAGTCCCGGCGACCTACCGCCTCGTGAGGAAAGATGGACGCCCCTCACCCGGTTGTCCCTGCTCTTCCCGCCTCAGCTCCTCGTACACGTCCGACGACGACGATGACGACTACACCGGCCCCCTGCGGAGACCGGTACGGGGTAGGGTGGCCCCGGGCGTGGGGAGGGGGCGATACCGGAGAGCCGAGGGCATTGGGAGGTGGGTAGGCCAAAGTTACCGGTTCCCCCTACGGCAGGGAGATTCATGAGCACAGGGTGAGAAAACTGAGACTCGGCTCCCCAATGGAGGTGGAGGGAAGGCGCGCGGACCTACGGTGGGCACCGCCGCTGGTGGCACGGGAAGGGCACGTTGGCATGGTTCTATTCTAGCATTTAGTAACAATAATAACAATAATGATGGCGTTTCTTAAGCGCTTACTATGTGCCAAGCACTGTTCTAAGCGCTGGCACTGTTCTAAGCGCTGGCACTGTTCTAAGCGCTGACAATAGTAACAATAACAATAGAGAAGCAGCGTGGCTCAGTGGAAAGAACCCGGGCTTTGGAGTCCGAGATCGTGGATTCAAATCCCGGCTCGGCCAATTGTCAGCTGGATGACACTGGGTAAGTCACTTGACTTCTCTGGGACTTAGTTACCTCATCTGTAAAATGGGTATGAAGACTGTGAGCCCTCCGTGGGACAACCTGATCACCTTGTATCTCCTCCAGCGCTTAGAACAGTGCTTCACACATAGTAAGCACTTAACAAATGCCATCATTATTATTATTCATTCATTCAATTGCATGTATTAAGTGCTTACCGTATGCAGAGCACTGTACTAAGCGCTTGGGAGAGGGCAATGCGGAAATAAACAGCCACTTTCCCCGCCCACAACAGGCTTACAGTCCAGGGTTTAGATGTGAGCCACCGTTACGCATTTGTCCCCCAGCCACAAAGCGCTGAGGTCCAAAATAATAATAATAATGATGGCATTTATTAAGCGCATACTATGTGCAATGCACTGTTCTAAGTGCTGGGGAGACTACAAGGTGATCATGTTGTCACACATGGGGCTCACAGTCTTCATCCCCATTTTCCAGATGAGGTCACTGAGGCCCTGATAAGTCAAGTGACTTGCCCAAAGTCACACAGCTGACAATTTGAGGAGCCGGGATTTGAACCCACGACCTCGGACTCCAAAGCCCGGGCTCTTCCCATTGAGCCACACTGCTTCTCAAAATGGAAGCCAGGCAGGAGTCCTCCAGATCTGTCATGTGTCAATCAATCGTATTTGTTGAGCAGTTACTGTGGGTGGGGTACTGTGCTAAGCGCTTGGGAGAGGACAACAGAGTGGTTTGTGGGCAGTGGGTGGCTTTTTATTGTTGTGCTGCCCTCTCCCAAGGGCTTAGCCCAGTGCTGTGCACACAGTCAGCACTCCCAAAATATGAATGAATGAATGACTACTACCCCCACAAACACAGCGTCCCCCTCCCGGCAGCCCCCGCGACAGCCTCTCTTCCTCCCTTCAAAGCCCTACTGAGAGCTCATCTCCTCCAGGAGGCCTTCCCAGACTGAGCCCCCTTTTCCCTCTCAATCATATTTATTGAGCGCTTACTGTGTGCAGAGCACACTCCTCCTCTCCTCCTCCCCATCCCCCCGCCCTACCTCCTTCCCCTCCCCACAGCACCTGCATATATGTTTGTACAGATTTATTACTATATTTATTTTACTTCTACATATTTACTATTCTATGTATTTTATTTTGTTAATACGCTTTGTTTTGAGGTCTGTCTCCCCCTTCTAGACTGTGAGCCCGCCGTTGGGTAGGGACCGTCTCTATATGTTGCCAACTTGTACTTCCCAAGAGCTTAGTACAGCGCTCTGTGCACAGTAAGCGCTCAATAAATACGATTGAATGAATGAATGAATGAATGACAGGCGCCTCAGCACAGCGCCCCCTCCTGGCAGCCCCCGCGGCAGGCGCCAAAGCACAGAGCCCCCTCACAGTGCCTCCTCCCGGCAGCCACCGGCCCCCTTATAGCGCCCCCTCCCGGCAGCCCCCGGCCGCTGCACAGCGCCCCCTCCTGGCTAAACCCAGGCCCCCGCAGCACAGCGCCCCCTGCCGACCAGGAAGCGGAGGCGCAGGGCCCCCCCCCGGCCCCCTTGACCCTGGAGGTGATCCCGGCCGCCCACGCGAAGGCGCTCTAGGCGGCAGGAGGACCCGCCTCTCGTTGTTCGTTGGCGGTTGGTCCCGCCCCGCCCACCCCGCCCCCACCCTGCGCTCTGCCATTTGCCTGCCCAGTGATTTGGCCAAGTCACTTCACCTCTCAGTCACCTCCCCTGGGATAATAATAATGGAGGCTGGGAGCCCAAGGAGGGAAAAAGCCCTGGGTCTAACCTGATTAACAAGCGCTTAGAACAGTGCTTGGGACATACTAAGTGCTAAATAATAACTAATTAATTATTCACAATTATTAAGCACATACCAAGGGCTTAATAATAACCATAATAATGATGGCATTTGGTAAGCGTTTACTACGTGCCAGGCACTGTACTAAGCGCTGGGGTGGACAAAAGCAAATCGGGTTGGACATAGTCCCTGTTCCTAATTATGATAATAATGACATTATTTATTAAGCACGTACTATGTGGAAAGCACTGTTCTAAGCACTGGGGGGGAGTTACAAGGTGATCAGGTTGTCCCACGTGGGGCTCACAGTTCTCATCCCCATTTTACAGAGGAGATCACTGAGGCCCAGAGAAGTGAAATGACTTGTCCAAAGTCACCCAGCAGACAATAATAATAATGACATTTATTAAGCGCTTACTATGTGCCAAGCACTGTTCTAAGCGCCGGGGAGGTTACAAGCTGATCAGGTTGCCTCACGTGGGGCTCACAGTCTTCATCCCCATTTTACAGATGAGGGAACTGAGGCCTGTCTACCTGTTTTGTTTTGTTGTCTGTTTCCCCCCTTCTAGACTGTGAGCCTGTTGTTGGGTAGGGATTGTCTCTATATGTTGCCGATTTGTACTTCTCAAGCGCTTAGTCCAGTGCCCTGCACACAGTAAGTGCTCAATAAATACGATTGAATGAATGAATGAATGTGGCACAGAAAAATGAAGAGACTTGCCCAAGGTCACCCAGCAGGTACGAGGCGGAGCTGGAATTAGAACCCAGGTCCTTCTGATTCCCAGGCCCGGGCTTTAGCCACTAGGACACCCTGCTCATTTATTGAGTGTTTTACTAAAGCAGCGTGGCTCAGTGGAAAGAACCCTGGTTTAGGAGTCAGAGGTCTTGGTTTCTAATCCCAGCTCTGCCACATGTCTGCTGTGTGACCTTGGGCAACTCACTTAGCTTCTCTGGCCCTCGGTTACAAAAATGGGGATGAAGACTGTGGCTCAGTGGAAAGAGCCCGGGCTTTGGAGTCAGAGGTCGTGGGTTCAACTCCCGGCTCCACCAATTGTCAGCTGTGTGACTTGGGCAAGTCACTTCACTTCTCTGGGCCTCAGTTACCTCATCTGTAAAATGAGGATGAAGACTGTGAGCCCCCCGTGGACAACCTGATCACCTTGTAACCTCCCCAGCGCTTAGAAAAGTGCTTTGCACACAGTAACTGCTTAATGAATGCCGTTATCATTATTATTATTAAATGGGGATGGAGACTGTGAGCCCCACGTGGGACAACCTGATCATCTTGTATCCCCCCAGCGCTTAGAACAGTGCTTTGCACATAGTAAGCGCTTAACAAATACCATCATCATCATTATTATTATTAAAGGGACTCACCCAATGTCATACAACAGGGACGTGGCAGAGCAGGGATTAGAACCCAGGTCTTTTGACTCAATCAATCATATTTATTGAGAGTTTTCTATGTACAGAACACTGTACTAAGCACTTGAAAGAGGACAATCTAACAGACACTTTCCTGCCCTCAACATGCTTACTGGTTTCGATTAAAGAGCCCGGGCTTGGGAGTCAGAGGACTTGGGTTCTAATCCCAGATCCGCCACTTGTCTGCTTTGTGACCTTGGGCGACCCACTTCATTTCTCTGTGCCTCAGTTCCCTCATCTGTAAAATGGGGATAAGACATTGATCCCCGTGTGGGACAACCTGATCGCCTTGTATCCTCCCAGTGCTTAGAGCAGTGCTTGGAACATAGTAAGCACTTAACAAATACCATTATTATCATTATCATTCTCTTTCTCAGCTCTCCCAGCTGGGCTGACTGTGATCCTCCCCGCAGGTGGCTAGTGAGGTTGCCATGGCTACCCCATCACCACTCAGAGCAGATGTGCCCACCGGGCTCGGGGGGCCGATGCAACTTTAAGCCCCTGATGCCTCGACCCGACCAATCGAGAAGTGCCCAGAGGAGGCCATTACACCCCGGATCTCGGCTCCTCGAAGGTTCCTAGCTGAGATTTTTCTCCTCCTGAGGATGAAACTATCTCCTCATTACTCTGAACCGTTAACAACTCAATAGAAACTTAGCTCATTCGTTCATTCAGTCGTATTTATTGAGCGCTTACTGTCTGCAGAGCACTGGACTAAGCGCTTGGAAAGTACAATTCGGAATTCAGAAGTGTTAGAATTGGCCGATGACTTTAAATTTGCATCATTTTTGGATTTTTTTAAAAAGACCCCGGACTGGGGGTCAGAGGACCTGGGTTACAGATGTCCAAGTGTAAAACAGCGTGGTTCAGTGGAAAGAGCCCGGGCTTGGGAGTCAGAGGTCATGGGTTCTGATTCTGGCTCCGCCACTTGTCTGCTGTGTGAATTTGGACAAGTCACTTAACGTCTTTGGGCCTCCGTTACCTCATCTGGAAAATGGGGATAAAGACTGTGAGCCCCCCGTGTGACAACCTGATCACCTTGTAACCTCCCCAGCGCTTAGAACAGTGCTTTGCACATAGTAAGTGCTTAATAAATGCCATCATTATTATTATAAAAAAGCTCAAAAGTTAGAATTGGCCGATGATTTTAAATATTTGCCCTAGAATTTGCTCCCTTTATTCACCCCCTCTCCTATCTCTCTTTAGTAGTAGGAACTTGCAATCTAATCAGTACAACAGAATTAGCAAACACGTTCCTTGTCCACAGACTGAGCTGACAGTCTAGTAAAGCCGACTCTGCCTCTTTGCTGCGTGACCTTGGACAAGACACTTCACTTCTCTGGGACTCAGTTCCCTCATCTGTAAAATGGGGATGAAGACTGTGAGCCCCACGGGGGACACCCTGATCACCTTGTATCCCCCCCAGCGCTTAGAACAGTGCCTGGCACATAGGAAGCACTTAACAAACACCATAATAATAATATACCCCCTACTATAGTGTAATGGTAGGAACTTGCAATAGAATCATTACAAACGTTTACAAATAATCAGAGCAAGAGAGAGACCAAAGATACTGTAGGAAGCGGTACAATAATAATAATGTTATTTGTTAAGCACTGTTCAAAGCGCTGGGGAGGTTATAAGGTGATCAGGTTGTCCCACGGGGGGCTCATGGTCTTAATCCCCATTTTACAGATGAGGTCACTGAGGCCCAGAGAAGTGAAGTGACTTGCCCAAAATCACACAGCTGACAAGTGGCGAAGCCGGGATTTGAACCCATGACCTCTGATTCCAAAGCCCGGGCTCTTTCCACTGAGCCCCGCTGCTTCCCTACAAATACTGGTACGCTTTACTGAGCGCTCACTTGGCACAGAGCACTGTCTTAGGTGTTTGGGAAGAACAGAGAAAAGAAGGGAGCTTACACTGTAGTGAGGGAGATAAACATAATGAAATATTTACAACTAAGTGGTCAAAATAAATAACCGAATAAACAGATGTACTAGTGTAAAGAAGTTCCGAAGTGCTAGAATTGGCCAATGACATTGTATTTGCCCTAGAATTTGCTCCCTTTATTCATCCCCTTCCTCTGTCCCAAAGCATTTACGTCCATAGCCATAATTTATTTCTTTAAATGAATGTCTGTTTTCCCTCTAGACTGTGAGCTTGTCGCAGGCAGGGAACGTGTCTACCAACTCTGAACAGTGCTTTATACATAGTAAGGGCTTAATAAATGTTATTGTTATTGCTATCATTATTTTATCGATTTATTGTGCTCCCCCAATCCCTGGAAAGAGCCCGGGCTTGGGAGCCAGAGGTCATGGGTTCTAATCTCGGCTCCGCCACTTGTCAGCTGTGTGACTTTGGGCAAGTCACTTCACCTCTCTGGGCCTCAGTTCTCTCGTCTTTAAAATGGGGATGAAGACTGTGAGCCCCACGTGGGACAACCTGATCACCTTGTATCTCCCCCAGTGCTTAGAACACTGCTTGCACATAGTAAGGGCTTAATAAATGCCATCATTATTATTATTATCATTATTAGTATTAGCATAGGGCTAGCACTCAGCAGGTGATTGATTGTGTATTATGGTAGATTCAGATAGCAAAAAAGTGGCTAACCCAGAGAGCTTGTTTCCCTGGAAGTTTGTGGGGAATATTTACCATTCATTCATTCATTCATTCAATCGTATTTATTGAGCGCTTACTGTGCGAAGAACACTGTACTAAGCGCTTGGGCAGTACAGGTTGGCAACATCTAGAGACGGTCCCTACCCAACAACGGGCTCACAGTCTAAAAGGGGGAGACAAACAACAAAACAAAACATGTGGACAGGTGTCAAGTCACTTGAAGGTCCGTTACCACACTTACGGAAGGTTGAAATCCTGATTCCATGCTTTAATCCCCCCTAAATGCTATTTTCTGTGTGCTCGCTATGTGCCAGGCATTGTACTAAGCGCTGTGATAGAGAAGCAGCGTGGCTCAGTGGAAAGAGCCCGGGCTTGGGAGACAGAGGTCATGGGTTCTAATCCCAGCTCCACCACTTGTCAGCTGTGTGACTTTGGGCAAGTCGCTTCACTTCTCTGGGCCTCAGTGACCTCATCTGTAAAATAGGGATGAAGACTGTGAGCCCCACGTGGGACAACCTGATTACCTTGTACCCTCCCCAGCGCTTAGAACAGTGCTTTGCACATAGTAAGCACTTAACAAATGTTATTATTATTATTATTATTATTATTATTATTATTATTATTATTATACAAATTAAGCAGTTTGGACACAGCCCCTGTCCCACATAGGGGACAGTCTAGATGGGGACACTAATACTCTCCCAAGCCTCCAGTACAGTGCTCTGTACAGAGAACAGACTCAATAAATACTATCGATTGATTGATACATATGTATGTATATGTTTATTAATTGTTTTATTTAAACTTATACATCCTTACACTTTCCATTTTTTATTCAACCATTTCATCCTGTCACCTTTCCTGTTAAATCCTCATTTTTCCCTCTGCTTTTCTTCTTTTAAATACTTTCGATCTCCGCACTAAATT